>NC_136792.1:53382015-53422015 GCF_951216825.1 Electrona antarctica
GGACAATAGAAAACAAAATGAAACTCGGATAATCAGAGTCGTCTCATATATTCGGCACAATACGGTAATTGGTTTAATTTTACCATGTTTAATTCAAATTCAACTCACCACGCTCCTTCTTTCTCTTCTTCACGCTCCCAGATGCCCTCGCGGCGAGTCCCTTAGCAGAGGATCACAGGAGGGTTCGCATCTTCTTCAACGTCTCCTCCATCCCCCAGGACGAGAGGGTGCTCTCCGCCGAGCTACGGCTCCTCCGCTCCCTGGTCCCCGCCCTGCAGTCCCACAGACTCAGCCTGTTCGTGGAGCACGGGGACCCTAAACCCACCCTGTTGGAGACCAGGTTACTCACCTCTGAAACCACATCTCCCTGGGAAGCGTTTAGCCTCGGCGCGGGTCTCCTTCGCAAGGCCCTCGCGGCGACCGGCGGCCTGGACTTCCTGTTGGAACTCAGCCCGGAGAACAACGCCACGCAGCTCCGTGACCCGGGGTTCTCCTCCGATGTGGCGGGACAGGAACAGGAACGGGAGGAGGAGGAGGAGGAGGGAGGGAGGCCGAGCAGAGAAGGTCACTTCAGGGTGCGCAGGTCCTCCGGTCAGGACGAGCACAGCTGGGCCCGAGAGAGACCCCTGCTGGTGACGTATAGTCACGACGGGCGCGGAGGAGAGCCTCTGGCTGCACACGGCAGGAGGACCCCCGGTTCCGGGCAGAGGGCCAGAGGGGGGAGGAAGGCCTCTAAAGACAACAGGGCCAGGAGCAGCAAGAAGGGCCGCAGCAGAGGCCAGGACGGGGGGAGGGACGCTACTACTAAGCGGGGTTATTCGGGACCGGCCTGGGGAGGCGACGACGGGGGAGGAGGAGGAGGGGTGGGCTGGAGCGACCGGGGCCGAGTGAAGCGGAACGGCGGCCGCGCGGCGAAACTGAAGCGCTTGTCGCGCGCGCGCTGCCGCCGCCACCCTCTCTACGTGGACTTCAACGACGTGGGCTGGCACAAGTGGATCATCGCGCCCAGCGGCTACGACGCCTTCTTCTGCCTGGGGGAGTGCCGCTTCCCGCTGGCCGACCACATGAACTCGTCCAGCCACGCCATGGTGCAGACGCTGGTGAACTCGGTCAACGGCGCCGTGCCCAGGGCCTGCTGCGTGCCCACCTCCCTCAGCCCCATCGCCCTGCTCTACCTGGACCCCCAGGACAGGGTGGTGCTCAAGAACTACCAGGACATGGTGGTGGAGGGCTGCGGCTGCCGGTAATTGGAACTCTCCCAAGAGATATAGGAAGAGAGAGAGAGAGAGAGAGAGAGGGAGTGTGACTAGTAGCCTAAAGGGACTAGCATATAGTAGCATGGACAACTGTAAAGTATATATTGATAAAAGGCTAGAACAGAGGGAGGAGGAAACTGGTGGTGACCTCAAGCACCTGCAAGGGGACACTTGGTTATAAGCATGAAACGATATGGGGACGGAGAGAGTGAAGGAAACTGGCAGATTAAGAAATGGAGAGAAACTGTGAGAAACACAGAGACACAAGACATGAAGAGAACGGGGAGATAAAAACTAAAATGTGGAGGAGTGTTAATTCAACCCCAAAGGTGTACAAATTGAGCTTGATGGGCTTATGCACCAGAGAGGCTATATTGAAGACGGTCCGTAAACCCCCAGGAATTTATTTAGCGTTTGGACCCACTGCACTGACGACGTGGGGCTCTGCGACCATCAAACAACGACGAGCTTGTGTATGTGTGTGGCTTTGTTACCCATTTCATCCTCTCAAATGATTCTGACAGACACGTGCAGTCATTAAACAGACAGACAGACAGACAGACAGACACCTGCGCATGACTGCTGAAGAGAGAACTGGCATGGCGTCTGGATTGGTCTAAGACGATAGTCAGCGTGCACCAATAATGCAATGGACAGCATTTAAACGCTCACTCATTGACTTATACGCTCAGGGCCTTTCTCGGCTCCACCCCTCTCCCATTGTTTATATCGTGTTTAAGATCCAAGATGGCCGCAGCACCAGGAGGGGGTGGGGTGGAGGTGAGCGGGCGGGGTCGACAAGACACTTGCCTTGTGTCTGACACCTGACTTGTGTCTGAACACATGCTTTGATGGATGTGTTCTTCCCCCCCACCCCCCCCCCATCAAACAAAATGTTTGGTCAAATCATATGGGCTTCCATTGGAAAGCGGCCATTAAACACAGACACAAGACAGACACGAGACAGGTGTCTTGAATGTGTGAACGCAGCCCAGCAAGGGCATATGTCGACCCCACCCGCTCACCTCCGCCCCACCCCCTCCTGGTGCTGTGGCCATCTTGGATCCTAAACACAACATAAACAATGGGAGAGGGGTGGGGCCGAGAAAGACCCTTATTGTGCTGATGCTGACTGACATGGTAGCGGAGGTTTGTGGGATGACAGTGTTGTTATATTTATATGTTTCAACCTGTAGGGACAAGGGGTGAATTATCCAGTCAAAAAGCAACAGAGACTGACAACTGTACTGAAATCTGCACCCGCATCACAGTGTATTTAAAACCACAATGATAATACAGAGGAACTATTATGCTATTATTTGAATGTACTATTATCATGATTATTTAAAGAGTCTTTTTTTTCTTTCTCTCCCCTGTACATTTATTTTACCGAGATGAAGAAAGTCCAAGTGATATAGTTGTGTTATCATTAAACATAATTCCATAAATCTAACTTAAATGACACGTTGTGTATTTAAATAGCAACCATGCGGTGTATTTAATCTTGAGAATATTTAAGATATGCGCACTCTTCAAAATGGTCAACCTGTAAACCTGATGCCTATAATAGTCCATACCATATATGTCCACGGTGGCCATTTTGCGCTTATACCTCACAATAAACGCCTGTGGCTATACACTAAGGGTGGGAAACCCATACTTACATTACCATAGATACTGTACATATAACTCTATGGAGATTTCCCAGCCCGTGGGTGATGTAAGAGCAAAATTGCCACTGTGTAAATATGGTCAATTGCTTTGGTACAGTAGATTATGGTGGCGCTACATCTGTACTTACTGTATGTGGTCTCTGTGTGTGTGTGTGTGTGTGTGTGTGTGTGCGTGCGTGCGTGCGTGCGTGTGTGTTGAATTAACAGTCATTGTTACTTCAAAATGTCTATCCTGTCATTCACATATTTTGATGTACAACACATGATAACAGAGTTAAGTGGTGTCGCCTTTATAAGCTCAACTAATAAGTCACATTGAAGCTCAATGTATTGTAGTCTACTGAACCATATGTAGCAGCAGGTGTCTTTGCTAGTTGTAGCCTAGTCTCGCGTTGCCAGACTGTTGCCTCTCGCAATTTCCAAATGCTTCCGTCATGTACAGTCTGGAGCAACGGAAAAGCTATCATGAGTCAAATATAAAGCGGAAGTGGAGCCTTCTCCCCACTTCCGTTTCGTCTTTACAGTCGCGCAAATTTATCCTAATATAAATAGAAAACATCTAAGCATATATAAGCTTGTTATGCTTAGAAGAAAAGGAGAAAAATAAAAAATGTATAGATATTTTAAAATATATTTTCGTGAACGGAAATAGCAGCTTATCCTTACTCGGATTCCTGGAGGTGTAGTTCCAGACTCTATATAACATTCGGAGATTGGGGAATAGTTGTCTGGCTACGCGAGACTAGTTGTATAGCATATCTGCATGTCTCTAAAGACTAATGCTAAAAAACGGGACTATAGAGTGCCTTTCAGAACAGGGGCTTTGCAAGTGTTTTCTCTCTTCCGAGCTAAATATTCAGAGTAATTGTTTTTCAGTGTTGCTTTTGTCCCTCTAAACCAGGGGTTCTCAACCCGGGGGTCGCGCGCGCGGGGGGGGGGTCGCCAAATTATTTGGGGGGGGGTCCCCAAATTATTTTTATTATTTTAACTGAATGGCTGGAAAATGGAAATTAAGAGTTTACATATAGTACACATAGTACATGCATACACCTTCCCTAATGATTATATCTGGGTTTTAGTATTTATTTATGGTCTCTATTATTATTAGGTTATTGTAGCAGTCATTTTATATTGGGGGTCGGGAGGGGGCGGGGCGGGGGTCCCGAGACATTGCCAAAGCATGTCCGGGGGTCCCCGGGGGGTCGGGAGGGGGCGGGACGGGACGGGGGTCCCGAGACATTGCCAAAGCATGTCCGGGGGTCTCCGGGGGGGCGGGAGGGGGCGGGACGGGACGGGGGTCCCGAGACATTGCCAAAGCATGTCCGGGGGTCGGGAGGGGGGTCGGGAGGGGGCGGGACGGGGGTCCCCGGCCAAAAACGTTGAGAACCCCTGATCTAAACGGTATCATTTAAACCGCCTGTAAAATGTCTTGAGAAGTCATTATACCTGTAATAAAGGGAGCAACCAGGACGTCTGTCATGTGACTATTCTTTTACATTAATGTCCTTTTTGAGTGGTGTAAACCACTCCTACAACTGGCTTTGTTTGTCTGTCTGTCTGTGCTCAAAAGCACAGTTGCTATGGTCACCCAGTTCACACGGGTGTGATTTCATTACGTCAGACATTACGTCAGACCACAGCTGATCAGTCTATATAAGACCTTACACCACTCAGTTCACACAGGAGTGATTTTATTGCTTTATATTCAACATTCACACTTTTTCCCTGGCCTAATTATAACTAAAAATACATCGCAAGGATGCACCTATCCTCAGTGATGTATCCTGAGGTCAACGGGGTTTCGGGTCTCCCAACATCATACCCCTCACTCAGGCGACCCAGCCGGGGTTGATCAAATCCGACTTACGTCCCAGTAGCTACCCTCGATCAGTCCATCAGGGAATGAGCAAGGCCACACAATCCGTTGCTCCGGAACTAGTCTCTGCCGGGCCTGGGAGAACCAGATTCTGGCGCGTGGAAGGACTAGGCTCTGTGGGTTGACTCCTGTCCGGGCCCTTCCTACGTCTCACCAGGTCCACTCCTGCTCTCACCAGGCCCAGGACATGTGCGTTGCACCAGACTCCCAGCACCAGGCACTTCATTCAGGAGTGGTGGACTATAATGGCCCTCCTAATAGGCCTCACCGAGGTTTGTTGGGCGCTAACCACAGGCTGGGGCGCTAACCCATACTGCTCACCCGGGTGTCGTCTACATTCCGGCTGTCACCCGTCTCTCCGGTGGTCACCAGACTATACCCTGATGTCACATAGTCCTATTCCTATGAGTCACTATAAATAGATGTATTTATAGTGTATATTTACAATTGGCAAAATGTTTGTTTGTTTGTCCAGGCTACAGATGTCAGGGAGGTTATTGGCTTTGACGAATGATATAGTATTTAGCCGATATTTTAGCCTACTAGATGTTCAGGCCTATCGGTTACGGTTATGGGAGGGCTGCGTAGTGGCCCGAACCTCTAGTTAATTACAATCTCTGTCCATCGATATTTATCAAAAAATCACACCCGTGTGAAGTGAGGGGCGCTAATATATTAAAGTCTAACTCATGTTGATTAGGGGATGTAATGGTTATATAAAACAAACGGTGCAAACACAAACATTAAACGCCATTAACAATAAAGAGACAATATGACGTGATGAGGCACATTATGACGTACATTTTCCCTTCATTGTCAATGGCGTTTACAAAACAAACATTGAACTAAAGACAAACATTAAACCTGTGTATAGGAGGGGCTATAAATAAAGTCAAAATGGTGTGGCTCCAATGTGGATCTATAGGACTTCATTTAGCCAGCCTGTCACTCAGAGCACCATTCACTTCTATAAAAATCACACCCGTGTGAACTGAGTGGTGTAAGGTATTATATAGCCTGATCAGCTGTGGTCTGATGTAATGTCTGACGTAATGAAATCACACCCGTGTGAACTGGGTGACCAGAGCAACCATGCTCATTTTTTGGTACGAACAGACACGTAAACTAACAAAGCTGAAATCATACCCGGGTGAACTGGGTGACCATAGCAACCATGCTCATTTTTTGGTACGGACAGACACGTAAACTAACAAAGCCAGTTGTAGGAGTGGTTTACACCACTCAAAAATATAATTAAAGCTTTCCGTACAGCTGCAATGTTGGTGAGTTTGACGTTGTTTAATACAATCAGACAGGACTTTTCTGTTTGGATGTATGGGCTGTCAATGGGAAATTGAATCTAGTTACCATAGACATAAAAAGTGCATGCATCTCCTTCGGCTCTGGGGCGTGTGTCTCTCGAGAGGAGACAACATGGAGGAAAGCTTTCCCGAGATTCCTTGCGAAGCATAGCGGAAGCTTGCCAAGTTTCCACGTGCGTCACAGAAGGGGAGGTGCAGTAGGCCAATTAGAGGCGTGACTCCCTCCCGTTGGTCCCCGAAAAGATGGTAAATGGTAAATGGTGCATTTATATAGCGCCTTTATCCAAGGCGCTTTACATAGTGCATTACATTCACCCATTCACACACACACATTCATACACCGATTGCGGCGGAAGCCATACAAGGTACAAACCAGCACATCGGGAGCAATTTGGGGTTCAGTGTCTTGCCCAAGGACACTTTGACATGTAGACAGGAGAAGCCGGGATTCGAACCGCCGACCCATGGATCATTGGACGACCTGCTCTACCTCCTGAGCCACAGTTGCCCAAGACAATATGTCAAGATGCACTGTGATTGGCCAGTATAGTAACTTGAATAGCAGCGACGCAGCGTGCGTCCTGTACTTCCGCTTGCCTTCCGCCTCCACGCTGGAGACACATCGCTCCAATGAACTGCAGCGGCCAATGAGGCATCTATTTTTGAGGGGCGCTAGGCTAGCCCCTCCTACAGCTTTTGTCCCCACAAAATGTACGCAACACAAACATTAAATGCCATTGACAATGAAGGGAAAGTTTACGTCATCTTGTCCCCCACACGTCTCATATTTGCCATCGACAATGAAAGGAGAAATTAGGTCAAATGTCCGCCAAATATGACGTAAATTTGTGGCAACAGGCATTCTGATTGGCCAGTATGAGATGATGCAGCAAGATTGATTGATTGAAGTATTTATTAACAGATTGGAGAATTACAGTACATTTCAAGCACAACTCAATACAAAACTGTTAACTGTGGGACGACACCATAAAGCATTACACTTGTTTACAACAGGGTCCACCATGTTCAATTCATCATAACATTTAGAGACGTACAAATATACACTTCTATATAGCCAAAAACAGGAAATCATCACAGGAGGTAAAAAGGGGAAGAAAACATATACAGTGAGGGGAAGAAATTCAGATTTTACGATGTACGATGATAAGAGCGCCCCTCATTGCTGGCACGATGGCTGTGGTCTGCATATGGTCAATGTTTGTTAAGTAACAGGAGTCTCCATTTATCTCCAACTCTTTATTAAACAGAAAATGCATTTTCAGGTCAGACAAATTTGGAACTGGAACACTATAAAAATCACACCTGTGTGAAGTGAGTGGTGCAACTCTGTGTGGGGGTCCCCGGGGGGTCCCCGGAAGTTCCAGACCCACAGGATCACGGCCAGGGAGCCGGCCCGGTTCCGGCGAGCCGCCCCACGTCCGAAATGGTTGAGAAATGAGTTATACCGTGTGGCCGTGGGGCTCCCTCTACTGTCACTGTACTGTACTGGCACACCCGAAATCATCATTATATACAATTAATATGTGCGTGTGTGTTTGTGTGTGCGTTAGGTTGCGCACAGGTGGTGAAAAACAACCATGCTATTTTACCCAGCTACCCAGCCAGGCACCCAGCTACCCAGCCACACACATAGCTCCGTAAGGGAGTGGTTGCACCACTCAATAATGAAGCTGATGGGTATACTCTCTCCTGATTGGCTGAAATGTTAACTTGTGACCTACGTGAAAGTCTTTGTTGAGTGCAGCAGACCAGACTGACGTTCGCTGTGGTAACCTAGCAAGGAAGGTATCCCACCATTGTTATTTGTTGAGGAGAGAAGTTCACATCACCACCTGAGGAATTCAATGATTGTACAAGGCTCCATGTCTCACTATACGCCTCCCACTCTGGAAGCTGTTAAACCAGCTTATCAATTCACCACACACGCAGCACGCACGCACACATACACACAGGACTCCAGCAGCACACCTGTTTCTGATCCCAGAACCCAAACGAGAGAGAGAGAGAGAGAGATAGAGAGATAGAGAGAAAGAGAAGAGAAGAGAAGAGAAGAGGAGAGGAGAGGAGAGGAGAGGAGAGGAGAGGAGAGGAGAGAAGAGAAGAGAAGAGAAGAGAAGAGAAGAGAAGAGAAGAGAAGAGAAGAGAAGAGAAGAGAAGAGAAGAGAAGAGAAGAGAAGAGAAGAGAAGAGAAGAGAAGAGAAGAGAAGAGAAGAGAGGAGAGAAGAGAAGAGAAGAGAAGAGAAGAGAAGAGAAGAGAAGAGAAGAGAAGGAGGTGGAGAAGGGAAGGAGATGGAGAAGGGAAGGAGATGGCCGGTGTGTTTGGTTGCAGATCATTACTCATGTTGTGCACGCAGCCGGGGGTCAAACCGGCTCTACAGCCTGCCTGACCCCCCGCATTCCTGTGTGTTTGAAAAGGGAACCAACGGGGCCGCGCGGCCCCGGCCAGATGGGCCCCGCCGTTCACTGGAGAGGTGCGGCTGGCGTGAAACCTGCAGCGCCAGATCATTCCATCCTGGGAGAGGGGATGACCCGGCTCCTGTTGGAAGGCTGGACGCGTTCCAGGTCGTTCTGGAACCGTCTGGGTCCCAACATACACCTCTCACCACCTGTCAGCGGCACACGTGGGGGGGGGGGCTCCTGAGAGCGTGCGTGCGTGCGTGCGTGCGTGCGTGCGTGCGTGCGTGCGTGCGTGCGTGCGTGCGTGCGTGCGTGCGTGCGTGCGTGCGTGCGTGCGTGCGTGCGTTCAAACGCTCAAAAAGAATTGCATTCCATATCGTGGATCGTATATAACATCATAGCCAAGTTGGTCCCCTATAGTCACTCCTCTAATCACCCGGCATCGACCCATTCTTCATCCTATATGATTTCTCCTCCCCTTCCATTATCTCTGATCCCTCAGCGCAAGCTCATCGTTTTGTGGCCAAGGCACCCCATTGGGCAAGTCTCGCCCCCAAAAAAGGCACACTTGTATTCGTATAGCGAAAGTAGCTGTTCCGCAAGCAATTTTAGATTATTTTATGTAAGAAAATGCTAACAACAAATATTACATTTTTGCCTAATGTCATGCCCAAAATAGGGACAGGTTGAAAGTTATAATATATATAGGCGTGACCTTTAGTTTACCGCAGACTTTTCTCATCGTTAACTTTCACCCTCGGGATGGATTCGTGTTCTCTGCATCAGCACCTCTTTCACAATTGAAATACATTCTTCATCACCCTCCCTCTCCTATGCAGGTCATGAGACGGACCAGGAATGCCTCTGACTGAGGATGCAATAAGGCAGGCAGGCGGCATCCATGACCCCCGCTGGCCCTCAAGAACACCTTCCCTTCGCCCACAATAAATCTCAATGGAGCCTGTACAAAACACAGACACCACGCTGCGCCTCAGACCAGGTGCCTGGATTTATCTGTGATGGACCCCAGATACAGTAGACCGGCGCGGGAGAACGGCCTGGTATTACAGACTCTCTCACAGAATGAACCAGTGTTTTCTTTTTTTCCTTTTTTTTTTCTTTTCTTATTGACAACTTGAAGTTTAAGAGATTGTGTCACGTACGTTAACATGCTGAAGCAATATACTTCAGGTTCAGGGGGAAATGGCCAGCTTCAGTCCCAGCAAGGACTGTCTAAAGTGGACGAGACGCGAAGACCGTACGGGCGACGCCATGTTGCTCCATGGTGCTCCATGGAAGGAAAGAAACATGCGCAATGGGCTATATGCAGCCAACACTTCCACGTTCAGCTTCCTTGGTCTCAACTGCGCATGTTTCTTTCCTTCCATGGAGCACCATGGAGCAACATGGCGTCGCCCGTACGGTCTACGGTGGCTTTCGTGTCTTGTCCTCTTTAGACAGTCCTTGAGTCCCAGCCGATGCATGGTGATGAATCTGGTAAGCCTGTAATGTCTATATGGTGGCCCGGCCTGCCCAATGTGGAAAAAGAAGATACGGGGTTGTCTGTGGCAATGACACATGGGAAGCTGTCAAGCACAGAGTTGTTGAAAGTCACTATTGAAAGTCTCAATTGGCCCCTCCCTGTTCATTTTTGTTATTCTTTACTTTGGTTACAGTCGTGAGTATTCTTTTGGCGTTTGATTGTGGTTAGTTTAGTTTTAGTTTTGTTTGGTAGTTTATGAGGAGTCTGGCCACTGCCCAGGCTCCCCAAAGTATTAGTACCAGCCCATATACTTTTGTTTGTTTGTTAGTACTAGTCCTTACCCCTTCTGAATATATGAACAGCAAATGATGTTCAGTGTGGGTAATGTGATAGGGGGGGGGGGGGGGGGGGGGATTGTTTACCCGTGGGTCTGTTGCGCGGAAAAGTGTGTCCCAGTATTAATCTGTGTCCGTCCCAACATGCATTTCGCTGGTGACACTGGTGACACGTGATTTGCGGGGAGATGTTTTTTTTTTACGCAAATTAATTGAATTAAGATGATTGTTAGAATGTTTGGCGTGTGTAATGCAGGGCAGATTGAGGTTGGAGGACAGGGGGGAACAAAAAAAGACAACTTCATTCGGAAAAAAAAACAATTAAAAGAATAAAAACCAATAAAACAATGCACATAACAAGTTTAAAACACATCAGCTTGGAAATGCAATTCGGAACAGGTGGGTTTTCAGTGAAGATTTGAAGGTAGGAAGTGAGGGGGTGTCTCGTATGTGTTTGGGGAGAGCATTCCAGAGGGTGGGGGCGGCCACAGAGAAGGCCCTGTCGCCCCAGGATTTGCGTTTTATTTTTTTGGGAAGAAGGAATGCCAGCACTCATTGAATGTCATTTTTCACATGTTTATTGTCTCCACCAGGCCGAAGGCATGGGGAAAGAGTATGTTTTGCACTCCGTCCGTGTGTGTGTGTGTGTGTGTGTGTGTGTGTCCGTCTGTCCGTCCTTCCGTCCGTCCGTTACCAGCTAATCTCCGGCACCGTTAACCCGGTCGATGCCAAACTTTGCACACACACTCCCTGGATGCCAACAATGAACCTCTGCCCCACATTTTCCAGAACGGCCTGTTATAGCGCCACCATGAGGCAGCTTTTCACATTTTGTACCTAAAACTGCACCGATCTGCGTGAAACGTTGCATGCACACTCCCTAGAGGCCAAGGACAAACCGTTGAACTGCATTTTCCGCATCTGCCTTTTATAGCGCCACCAGGAGGCCGACTTTTGTAAAACACATTTCTTTATATTACTCCTCCAGATTCTGTCCAAAAATCTCACAAATCGTTACACAGTATCTCTATGGTCATGTGCTCAAGTCGGATCTGTCCGATATTTCATATTCCATCCTAATTGGCTATAATTGGCTTTCACAGTTTGCAAGATTGCCCCGTTTTGAACAAAAGCCTCAAATCATGAACGCAGCATGCAATTTACGTGAAATCTTTCACACATTTTCTTACTAGGCTGAGGAATATATCCCACCCTTTTCACATTGGCCTGTTATAGCGCCACCAACAGGTTGATTTTTGCAAAACACATTTTTGGAACAAAATGCCTAAAAAACATGTTTATATTAATCCTAAACATTTTGCCAAACATCTCACAATCCTATCCTCCTGGTGGAGACCTGTGCCCAGAAGGGCACTTTTTCTAGTTTACCTCTGAGTCTGACGAGCCAACGTACAACGTACGCCCCACCAACTTCATATTCGACACACACGTTCCACACCCCCGCAGGTAGTGCTGTGCCCGGACTCGAGTCGGTTGGACCCACGGTTCTCCAGAACCACCACAAAAGGCTCTGGTCAGGCTCTGACAGTGGTCCTATAATCAGCCTAAATCCCCTCACCTGTGCAATTTCCAGCCTCTGCCTAAGCCAATTGATTGCCATGGCAACCCCACACCTGACAATAGAGACACACAGGGACTGTCACACAGGGACTGTCTAACTTCTGGCCCGTTTCAACTGTGTACTGCAGCTGCCAATGCAATCCCTATGAGAGGCATCATAAAATACCCTAATTTCACTGGTTCATTACTGAGGCTATAGCATTTTGTTTTGTGTTCTAATAAAGTGTCCCATATGTTTGATTTGTCCTTTTCAATGTCACATACCTGCCATTTCAATATACATCCTACAATGTACTATAATATACCTCCATCAGTTTGTGAAAAGTGCTAGCATTGTAAATCTCAAGTCAAAGTGGTCGCACGGTATATACGTCACGGTTGCATCCCTTGAGGTTTTCAATACCCAGATATATTTGTTGTATTTCGTTTTATATGCTATGTATTTGTTGAAAATGATCTAAACAGCATCTTGCAAGACTATTATTAATACTCATCTGGAGAATTCACTAGGTAGTTGAAAATGTCAGGATGTCACTCCTCCATTTAGCTGGGTTATTTTCCCATGCAACTATTCAGCAAGTTAATTATACAACAAGTTGACAGCGGTAAAACACACCGTCGGAGCTCCGTGGTAGGTAGAACATATATTATATAGTAAGCCCGTGACATGTTCAAAATATAGACATGAATAACAAAGTCAGTCGGGATCGGGATGTATATTGAGAATTCCACTCTTAAAGGCAGTGACGTCCTCGTCCCTTAAAAGCGTCAGATTCTCTGTCTGCCGTCTCCCCTCTGCTCCGTTAATATTATGGGTAACTCATTCAAGTGGTAAATGAAATGTGAAATACATCCTCTATTGAGAAAACAACAATATATGTTGACAAAGACACTTCATACATTTGGAAACATATTTTTATTCAAATCAATATAGTCTTCAGTTAATTTCATATTATTTTAAAAGTAGGTTAACTACAGTTGAATTTCAATGGACTTCTATGGGCTGGCCTGCAGTACACCGTGCCAACGGACCAGAAGTGGGGAAGTGTCTCATTTGGGGGCGTGACATTTGTAGTCCCCGTGTGTCTCTATGGGTTCGCCTATTCACCAGTCCACTTTTCACAGTCAGTCAGTTTTCCCTCTTCACAGACAGGCATATACAGAGATCTCCATGTGGGACACAGACAGACAGTTAAAACGGGTGCTATGACAAGTTGACAACAGGTATTATTAGGTTCCCAAGTTGCATCGTTCTCAAGTAGGCCGGTAGCCGACGGGCACGTACAGGTCCTGTCATTCAAATGGGAAAGAATTGTGATGAGCCTTTAGCAGTCCACAAAAGAGTCCCAAATTATGGCATATGTAGGCCTATATAAAAAAATCACACCCGTGTGAAGTGAGGGGCGCTAATATATTAAAGTCTAACTCTTGATATGGTGATGTAATGGTGATGTAAAACAAACGGTGCCAACACAAACATTAAACGCCATTAACAATAAAGAGAATATGACGTATAATGAGGCACATTATGACGTACATTTTCCCTTCATTGTCAATGGCAGTTACAAATCAAACATTGAACTAAAGACAAACATTAAACCTGTGTATAGGAGGGGCTCAAAAACACAAAACTCTATATACTTTGTTGTCCCCTATAGGGCTACTTGGTCCACTTCTTCTCACAACCCAAAACCTTTTTCCAAGAATAGCCCCAGAACAGGAACTCTAGGCCTCATGTGGTTAAATTAGACCTTCTTTTGATTGAAGTTAATTTAGTCAAACTGGCAAACAATGTTTTTGAGTGGTGCAAACCACTCCAACAACCAGCTTTGTCTGTACCCGTGTAACCGTGTACCTGTACGTGGGACCCAAAAGAATGAGCTATGGTCACTGACATTACGTCAGACCACAGCTGATCAGGCTATATAAGACCTTGCACCACTCAGTTCACACGGGTGTGATTTTTTCATTACTAAAACCGATTTGTAATCTACCTATATGTAGAGCTGAGGCCGAATGGCGCTGTTGGATCCAAAGTTCTGTACAGACGCGAACCGTCGACAGAAAATAGGTGACAGTCAAAACAAATAGAGGGAAGGAACCTTTATAACAAGGCGAGCTCCTCTCCATCCGTCCTCCTCAACAAACATTTGGAACGCATGACTGACAGTCAGTGAAATAATACAGCTTGAACAGCAACGAACACTCAGGTTCAGCTCCTCCATCAAACTCTTACGTTTAAAATAGATCACACCCGTGTGAAGTGAGGGGCGCTCTTATCATCATACATCATCATTACATCGTCTCATTCCGGCCACATCACAATTTGCGTGCTCACTTTTGTCTTCAATGTTTGTGTTCATGTGATTGTTTGTGTTTATGCAAACACTCAAAAATGGCCATTCATTTTCAATGGCATTTAAAACTCCTTAAGTGCCAGTCCCAGTTTTGGTCCTGGGTGCCACTGTTCCCATTATAAATAAAAGAAAGAAAATGTAATTCTATTGTGCATGTCATGTGCATGTCATCACCTGCACACTAGATTAAAGGAATTTTCAAAATAAGGATAAAAAAATCTCGGTTTCTCGTTGGTGGCAACCAGTGCATGGTTAGATTCATCTTGTGATCTCGTCGGTGGCACCTAAACATTTGTGTTAGGACAATGTTTGTGTTTATACACAACACCCTCAAAGCTGGACATAGGAGGGGCTAGTGGCCCTCAATAAAGAAAATGAAAACGTAAAGAGTTGGAGGGGCACTAAACCTACAGTACACGAATCTCTGTATGTACAGTATGTACAGTAGCGTAGTATGTCGGGGCACGGTGGCACAGTCGGTAGTGCTGTCGCCTCACAGCTAGAAGGTCCTGGGTTCGATTCCCGCTCGGGACGCTGTGGGCACAGGTGGCGTGTCCTCTCCCCCGAGTCATCAGTGCCCATACCCGAGGCGGGGTTGGCGAAGGGGCCTTTCTGTGTGGAGTTTGCATGTTCTCCCCGTGTCCCCTAGGGTAGGTATACCCTCACAAAAACATGCAGTAATCCTGGTCTCTAAACTACCTGGCCAGCCGGGGCGCCTGATAGAGGGGAAAGGAACTGGTTGGAATAACGTGTTCCTTCCACGTGCTACGTCCAACCAGGGAAACTCCCCCTGTCAGGTGTAAAGGAGTGACTTGGACACTCGCATGAAGGAAGCATGAGTTCAAGTCCGTTGCTCTCCCCATGTCCCCCATATATAGGGACTAGGTTGGCGGAGGGTGTGTAGAGCCCAGGATCACATTAGATAATTGAGGGGTGAAAAATGGGTTACAAAATCGTGGGATAAAAAATATTAAAAATAAGTACTGTAGTCTGTCTGTCTGTCTGTCTGTCTGTCTGTCTGTCTGTCTGTCTGTCTGTCTGTCTGTCTGTCTGTCTGTCTGTCTGTCTGTCTGTCCTCTGCAAAGCATTCAACGATCGCAGGTGGGAGTGTGAAGTCGATCAGAACAGTGGTATTCCAGAAGCGGCCGCCACGTGTATCCTGATTCCTCCAAACTGCTCATCTGATCAACTTCATAAACTTGGCAGGTGTGTTCCCTGAAGCATCCGAGGAAGTCATGCAGTGTGTGTGTGTGGATCAGATCAGTGGGACCCGGACCATTCCGGTCGGCATTGCAAATGGTGGACGACGACATGCCCCCGAACAGGTTTGCGCTTGTTTTATAGAACGACGAATGTAGGAAAAATGAACGTTCAAAATGTGTTTCTGCTTTTTTTCCCGACAACACTCAAATAGAATATATATATATTTGGCAGGCCGTTAAGAGTGGGTGCTTCCTGACTCGGAACAGTGTGGTCAGAGTGTAAAGCGAGTTCATCATCATGGAAATGGAGTTAAGATCTTTTCTCCTGACTGCAGGGCCTGCCAATCTTACCACCCACACACACACACACGCACGCACGCACGCACACACACACATACACACACGCACACGCACACACACACACGCACACACAGTCACACACACGCACAGTCAAGCCGTAGAATGTCCCTGGTGTCCCCTGCAGATTGACAGGCTGCTACCCGCTCACGTTGGCACATGGTTCACTCCTTGGACCGCTGCTGGTTATAGTAATTCTCTGCTCCCCATCGCCTGTCTGTCAAATGACTGGCTATGGGGTCAACTGTGCACTGTGAAGCCCACCCACCAGAAACACACACGCACGCACGCACGCACGCACGCATGCACACTGTGCACTTAAACAAATCAAATACGACAGTGTAAAAGGCTCTATGCTCTCTGTACCTATAAGTTACAAAAGTCAAATGCTACAGTTTCAAGGCACCCTGCACACGTGCTCAAATAATAAATACATCAATAGATCAATCATTGAATTAAAGCCGAGCTTGCAGTGATATAATAAAATACAATTAACCAGGGTGTCACTTTTATTGCAGGGTTCAGACATTTTCCCCCAATGTACTAGTGTATTAGAAATACAGAATATTCTATACCTTGTATACGCTCGCTTCTTCAGTCCCACACACAGTAAACTGCAGTACGATACATATTGTATATCAAACAATAAAACAATAGCGTCCTAAATCACCATACCAGGTGCGTGTGGTTGAAGCGTTTCCATGCATGTAGCTGCTGAGTTGGTGTTTTTTTCTTTTCTTTTTCTGTATTTTCTTCTTCTTCTTTCTCTACTTTTTTCTTTGGTCTGGAATGCATAAAACAGATAGCGAGGGTTTCGGGTTTCGGGGCCCTCTGCTTCAAAGAGAGACACATGGCCCAAATGGAAAGGCCAACCCTGGACCTCTGGGGTCCGGAGCGAGGCAGGTGCAGCGCGTCAACTAGTTGGGCAGGCCGACCGGAAGAAGGCCTGTCATGAGCCGGGAACCCTGATCCAGGAAATGGTGTGACGCTCTCTGTCTGTGTGTGTGTGTGTGTGTGTGTGTGCGTGCGTGCGTGCGTGCGTGCGTGCGTGCGTGCGTGCGTGCGTGCGTGCGTGCGTGCGTGCGTGCGTGCGTGCGTGCGTGCGTGCGTGCTTGCGTGCGTGTGTGCGTGCGTGCGTGCGTGCGTGCGATCCGTAGTTGATCCAACATGCGTAGACGTGTGTGTGTGTGTGTGCGTGCGTGCGTGCGTGCGTGCGTGCGTGCGTGCGTGCGTGCGTGCGTGTGCGACACATGTGTGCGTGTTTGTGTGTGTGCGTGTGTGTGTGTATACATGTATGTGTGTGTGTGCGACTGTGCGTGTACGGTATGTGTGCGTGCGTGCGACGTGTGCATGTGTGTGTGCTCCTGCATGCGTGCGTTTGCGTGTGTTGTATGTGTGCGTGCAACATGCGTGCAACATGTGTAAACGTGTGTATGTGTGTATGTGCGTGCGTGCGTGCGTGCGTGCGTGCGTGCGTGCGTGCGTGCGTGCGTGCGTGCGTGCGTGCGTGCGTGCGTGCGTGCGTGCGTGCGTGCTCGCATGCGTGCTCGCATGCGTGCTATTGGTTGATCCGTCGTTGGATCCATTCCTCTCCGTGTCATCTCCCACTGTCCCGTTCAGTTCACAGGGAAGAAAAATGATGTTTTTACAGGTGTCCCACAATGCCGATATGCGCTCCCCGCTTGAATGGAAATCACATTCATTCCTTGCCTCCGCTCTACCATTCCTACGGTATATCCTTCTCTGACCACCTCCGATATGCTTTCCACACTGGGAGCGTACCTATATGTTCCCCAGGTTCTATGTTCCCCACCATGCAATAAAGGTTCTTTGTTCCCCACTTAGAATAAACCTAAACCTAAACCAGAAACCTAACCTAGTAATTTTAATAATTCTAATAAGACTAAAAGTATTTTAGCAACTTAGTCTTAGTGTTACTTTTAGTAGCAAATTCTAATTTAAGCTCAGTCTTTGAACAATCCATTGAACTTTAGGCCTGCCTAGGCTACTTAAACTATCTAGTCTTAGCCAACTAAAAAGTAACACTGGCATAAAATAAAATAAAACATAATTGCTCAGACTCTTCAACAAAGATGGCAAAAACAAACATTCTTTGTTCTGTACTTATACATACAATTGTATAGTACAAAACACTGAAGTCCTTAAACCAGAAACCTATAACGCTAAACCCTAAACCCTAAGGTAAGTGGGGAACATAGAACCTGGGGAACATAGAACCTGGGGACCATAGAACCTGGGGAACATAGAACCTGGGGAACATAGGGATGACCCCTCCACACTCACTCCAGACATGTGTCTAGTGTGGTTCTCAAACTTTGTCATGCCAAGGACCCCCAAATTGACATATATTAGACCCCCATTTGAAAAGATATGCCCCTGGCATATCTTTTCAAATGGGGGTCCATAAGAGAAGTTTTACGGTTCTTGCAGCGATTCTCAACCATTTCAACTTCAAGAACCCCCAGTTTGGCATGCCTTAGGCTATACGGCCTAGTGGGAAGGCTTGACATCACTTCCCGAGCCTATGGAATGGAAATCCATGCAGACAAAACCAAAATGATGACCAACAACAACAGTGGCATCCGCTCAGACATCCAAGTCAACGGACAGGCACTGGACACGGTGTCCAGCTTCAAATACCTTGGAGCAATCGTGTCCGATGAAGGATCCAAACGGGAAGTCCTTGCCAGAATTGCACAAACAACTGCTGCCCTGGCAAAACTCAAGCTCATATGAAAAGACAAAAACATCAGTCTGGCATCAAAGGTGAGACTACTGCGTTCACTTGTCATGTCAATCCTTCTCTATGCTTGTGAAACTTGGACTCTTACAGCTGAGCTACAGAAGAGAATACAGAGTATGGCAATGAGATGCTACAGAAGACTGCTTCCCTCAGGCAGGAGGTTGCGGTCCCTAAAGACTATGAAGGCCCGACACCCAACAGCTTTTTCCCCACGGCTATCCGGCTCCTCAACGCTGCTGGTGTCCCCCCCTGACCCCCCTTTATCCTCCCTCCACCCCACTCAGAGTGGAATGGACTGACTTGTGCTCTGAACTGATCACTTGAACTCTGCACTTTTTTTTCCTTCTTTTTTTTTCACTATTCTTTGGACTGTCTTGTCCTGTTTTGCACTTGTCCTAATGTTGTAACTGCACTCTGCTGTCCACCAAACCAAATTCCTAACATGTTTACATGTCATGGCAATACAGTCTTCTGATTCTGATTCTGATTCTGATTCTAATTCTGATTCTGAAGATTCATGGGTAGCTCCTACACCCAACATGTCACAAACTAGGAAGTACGGCAAAAGATCAGCCAAGCCATCGGCCCACATGATGACTTTCTGACCACTGTCATGAAGCGTAAACTGAGGTGGTACGGACACATCACCAGATCCTCAGGCCTTGCAAAGACCATCCTGCAAGGCACCGTACGAGGTGGCAGGAGAAGAGGGAGACAAAAGAAAAGATGGGAAGATAACATCGGAGAATGGACACACTTGAAACTCAGCGAGGCAATGAGAGCTGCCGAGGACAGAGAGGGATGGAGAGAGCTGGTCAACAGATCGTCTGTGGTGCCCCAACGACCCTCCGGGGTTACGGGATAGGTGAGGTGAGGTGAGGAGGCTATACAGACCCCCATTTAATGGCATTTATATCTCTGGGACCCCAATTTGTAAAATCAATGCGGGTCCATTTGGTTCCATTTGTACATACCCATAAGGGTACATTCTGTTCCAAACTATCATTTAGCTGCATGGGAACCCCCTGAACTCCCTCAAGGACCCCTGGCGGGTGGTTCCTGGACGCCACTTTGTGAACCACTGGTCTAGAGGACATAATATCACCGGATTTGAGAGGAAAGAGGAGATGTGCAGATTGAATGAGTCTGATGTGTGACGACAGAGGTTTGGATGCTGCCTGCCTGGCTGGCGGAATGTTTCCCTTCTCCCAGCTTCCCTCAAGCCCGAAGGCGCTTTGGGCGACTCTCCGAAAAGTTGCTTCAAAGTGCATTGGTGAAAGACACGTTCTCCTCGTCCAATCATCTGAAACTATATCTTTCAGTCTGTGTCCTTAACGTCCTGGCTTACTATACCATCACAAAAGCGCAGCACGGCATGATATAAAAAAGGCCATATTATACACATCCATCACTTCACTTGTGGTCACTTCTGGTTGATGAGCCGACAGACGAGAACGAAGGGGGACGGGCTCAAACTGACAGGAAAGGAGAACGAGAGTTCAAGTGTACATTTAGTAGAGCAGGGGTTCTCAAAGTAGGGTGCAGGGACCCTAAATGTTCCTTGGGGGAGGGGGGGGGGGGTCCAGATGGACTCTTATACAGGTCTGTAAGAGAGAGTACAAAACTGAGATTTAAAGCTGCGATAGAGCGACAAATGGAGGGACGGCGAGCAAAGAAGCTAATTCAAGATATAGCCGGGCTGGTGGACAGCTGTTGGGTCTGTTTACTTAGAGAGGATGTCACTCTTCTCCAGATGTTTAGGAATTAGGAGTAGTGTGTGTGCGTGTTTGTGTGTGTGTGTGCGTGTGTGTGTGTGTGTGTGTGTGTGTGTGTGCGTGTGCGTGTGCGTGTGCGTGTGCATGTGAGTGTGTGTGTGTGTGTGTGTGTGTGTGGCGACAGCTACATGGAGGGATGGAGGGATGGAGAGATGGAGGGATGGAGGGATGTGGGTATTTGCCCATGGTTGCCAAGAGGGAATCGTCATAGCGTCGGTGTTGGGTGGGTGGGTGGTTAAACGGTTATACTTTTTTAGGAAATCGAAAGACGAACCTGCACGTGTTCCAATGGATCCAATGCCGTTCTGGGAGCTCTGGGGTCCGTGCGCTTTTCCGACCAGTCATTGGTCCCACATGCGGAAAACGACCGGATAAATGTTTGGCAAACATGCGTTAAGATTGGCGAACATGCGCGCTGTTCCGTGCTTGCGGTTATGGTTAGGTTAGGGCTTGAGGTACAGTAGGTCGACGTTGTCAGACCGATGACAACGCAATGAAACTTAGTACTAAGTTTCATTGCTTCAGTATTTATAAACTATAGAAAAAGTGCTCCTCGGAGCACTGTTTTTTTTTATAGCGCCACCTCATGGTGGCGCTATAAAAAAGCGGGGCAGAGGGTCGTTGTTGGCATCCAGGGAGCGTGTGTGCACAGTTTGGCAAAACACACTCTCCCCCATGTGCCTTCAGCCTGGTGGAGACAACAACCCAGACAGGCTTCACCATGTTCACTTGAAAAGCAATTGTCGTGTCGAGATACACGGTTTCTGCCCGACAGCAACGATATCTCTGTATTTTATGACTTTAACATTCAGTTCTAGCCGGGGGGGGGGGGGGGGGGGGGAGGGGGGGCCCTGTCTGCAGAACAATCAGAACAGAGCAACCACCACAGGAAACAAACATCATTCTCGGCGGCCAGCGACCAAACGAAAAGTCCTGACATCTTCCTCAGTCAAGTTTATAGGGGAATAAAATTGATTCATTTGACGCCGCGGTGACCGAACGGATACAAATCTATTGCATGTCCAAAATGTATACAGTACCTGCACTCCAAATGTAGGGCCGCATTAAACTTAAAGCTTCGTGCCTCTCTCTCACCTGATGGAGAGAGGTCATTGCGACGATGTCCGAACTACAATAAAGATGGCGGGGCATTTGGTAGTGTTCACTGCCCTTACAACCCGCCTCCTATACGGATAGAATACAAGTAAGACGCGCGAACGCGGGAAGCGAACGCAATAACAACAATTAGAATACATTTTATTTGTGTTTTTTAAGATTTTTGATTTTTGTTTTTTAAGTTGAGTTTTGTTAAGTTATTTTTTAGTGTGTGTGTGTGTGTGCGTGCGTGTTTTTTTTTTTAAAGTTTTCTTTAAGGTTTTTTTAAAAGTTTTTTCTTTTTAAGTTAAGTTTTGTGTGTGTGTGTGTGTGGTTTTTTTTCATACAGCTGCGCCCTCTGGTGGCGGGCCGGTGGTGTTACAGCGTGACACACACACAGACACACAGACAGTTTAGGCCAGCTTCTAGTGCTCACTGCGTTCGCAATTAGCATTTGACTTAACAGTCTGTGGTCTAGACTCTCAATGGGAAAGATTCAGAGACCACCTCTCACTGCAGATCTACCGGTTCCCAAACGTTTTCATGTCAGGGACCCCCAAATTGACACTTGTCAGCCCACGGACCCCCATTTGACAAGATATGCCTGCAGGGACCCCCCATAAGAGAAGATTTGTATGGTTCTAGCAGTGATTCTCAAAACGTTTAATTTCAAGGAAATTAGGCATTTAATGGCATTTCTATCTCTGAGACCCCAATTTATATTGTAAAATCAATGTTAATTTAACTCTGAGAGTGTACAAATGGAACCAAAATGGGCTCGCTCTGCTCTTTGTTTGTGAGTCGCATCGCGGAAGTGGCTCATGTGTCGGTTTAATTAGAAACGATGGGACTATTTTCAGCCGGATAATCATGATACAGAGCTAGAATTACGTCGCATTGACTCTCCAAAGGTAACTGTAAACATCGGCAGCGACCTTAACTTCTCATAATGTTAATTACGGCAATAAAGGTGTTATGATACTGTTTTGTCCATTCAAATAAGCCAATAAGTTGTAACTTTTAAGTACGATCTTATGAATAATCCACAATTGCTCTCGTATAATGAACGATTCTTTTCATCGGTTCATATCTTATCACACTTATTTTCTCAAGCTTTCAGTGCTCCCCCATATTTCCAGGCTTTGTCCACAGGGACAATTTTAGATAAAGCCTCTTTTGTTCCAAGCATAGCGTGTCACATGGCGATATAGAGGCTTAAACCGCAGGATTTGGGTTTTGCGCTAACATTAACGTGCAGTGAGAATACCTCCTGTACACGTACTGTACATCCGTTCAATCCCAGGGAGCTGGGAGACATAATATTTCAATGTGGCTACTGTGTAACTGCAACACATGAATCCCTTTCCTATCTGGCAGGAGATTGAAGGAGAGGGGGAGGCAGGGAGAGAAGGAGAGGGGGAGAGGGGGAGGCAGGGAGAGACGGCGAGGGGGAGGCAGGGAGGGAAGGAGAGGGGGAGGCAGGGAGAGACGACGAGGGGGAGGCAGGGAGGGAAGGAGAGGGGGAGGCGGGAGAGAAGGCGAGGGGGAGGCAGGGAGAGACGGCGAGGGGGAGGCAGGGAGGGAAGGAGAGGGGGAGGCGGGAGAGAAGGAGAGGGGGAGGCAGGGAGAGACGGCGAGGGGGAGGCAGGGAGGGAAGGAGAGGGGGAGGCAGGGAGAGACGGCGAGGGGGAGGCAGGGAGAGAAGGCGAGGGGGAGGCAGGGAGAGACGGCGAGGGGGAGGCAGGGAGAGAGGGCGAGGGGGAGGCAGGGAGAGACGGCGAGGGGGAGGCAGGGAGAGAGGGCGAGGGGGAGGCAGGGAGAGAAGGAGAGGGGGAGGCAGGGAGAGACGGCGAGGGGGAGGCAGGGAGAGAGGGCGAGGGGGAGGCAGGGAGAGACGGCGAGGGGGAGGCAGGGAGGGAAGGAGAGGGGGAGGCAGGGAGAGACGGCGAGGGGGAGGCAGGGAGGGAAGGAGAGGGGGAGGCAGGGAGAGAAGGAGAGGGGGAGGCAGGGAGGGAAGGAGAGGGGGAGGCAGGGAGAGAAGGAGAGGGGAGGCAGGGAGAGAAGAAAGGGGGAGTCAGGGAGAGAAGGAGAGGGGGAGTCAGGGAGAGAAGGAGAGGGGGAGGCAGGGAGAGAAGGAGAGGGGGAGGCAGGGAGGAAGGGAGAGGGGGAGAGGGGGAGGCAGGGAGAGAAGGAGAGGGGGAGGCAGGGAGGAAGGGAGAGGGGGAGAGGGGGAGGCAGGGAGAGAAGGAGAGGGGGAGGCAGGGAGGAAAGGATAGGGGGAGAGGGGGAGGCAGGGAGAGAAGGAGAGGGGGAGGCAGGGAGAGAAGGCGAGGGGGAGGCAGGGAGAGAAAGGCGAAAAGGAATATTAAAGGGAGAGAGTGACAGGAATAGAAATGTAGTCAAACCTCAAAGTATACCCTGAAAAAAAAATGAAAAAATAAAACATTTATTGGCATGAAAGCGTGACGACATCCCTCTCTGTCCCACTTGGAGCCATACATTAACATCTCCATTAGGGCTGCAACTATCGATTGTTTTCTTAGCGATTATTCTATATCGATTACTTTTTAAATTAGTCGAATAATCAAGATGCACATTTCTTTTTAATGATAATATTAAGGAATCACTTCAGCACTTTCATACTTTGTCTACTGTGTCATACTAAAATTGTTCAGGTAGCAGATCTAATGTCACATATGCGTCACGTTGTAACGCACTGTGAGCAGATCTACAGATCTAGCTTTTTGTGAATATTTCTGAGCTTTTTTCTACAATAATCTATTTTATGACATTTGATAACTTTTTATAATCAATTAAATCGATTAGTTTGATTAACTGTTAACCCGTCATGATAAACTCAATCTCAATAAATTACCCGGCAAGTGACAATATTAAATAAAAACCTCTTCCATATTCCTTCTTCATTACAGCTTTTCATCCTTTCCCAGGCAACTCTCGCGTTTGGCCTGCAGCATGAGAGAGGTTATTTTTCATTATATATACGTAATTCTTTTTTCCCTCTCAGCTCTTCTGGACTTCCTCATTGCAATGGCACATGTGTCTGAGTGTCTGAGAAACAGGGCCCTGATAACAGACACATGAACAACCGTCCATGGGTTCCATCTCTGAGCACTGCAGCGCACACGGTGCTCCTGAGATGCATTAACATGAGCCGCCTCTCCAACTGCTGAGGAAAGAGAAGAGAGAGAGAGAGAGAGAGAGAGAGAGAGAGAGAGAGAGAGAGAGAGAGAGAGAGAGAGAGAGATGGGGGGGGGGGGGGGGGGGGGGGAGGCCTGGCATAAAGATTAGATTAGCACTTTAAAACATCTGTGAATTCGTCCGGCCCGAGCTACCGCTTCCCCACAGATTTGAGCCTGATCTCTCATTCTCTCTCTGCTTCCCTCCCTCCCTTCCTCTGTGCTCAACTTCCCTCTGTCTTTCACCTCATCCCCCCCCCCCCCACACACCCCCCCTTTTTCTGTGGTTCTTGGTCTGCTCTGTGTTTCCCACTTCACGCTGCAGGCCTGTTTGGCACGGCGACCTGTTTGGCACGGCGACCTGTTTGGCACGGCGACCTGTTTGGCACGGCGACCGACCGGGATTAGAGTATCAAGCAGCAAAATGTTTTGATGTTCCTGAAACAATTTTAACGGCGGAAAATTTGAAAGCTTTTTTTCTTTTCTTTTTTTTTGGGAAAACAGACAATTATTGGTTCTCGTGTTCACATTATTGACGTGGCAGTCAAAGAAACTCAACTCAACGGGTTATATAGGCCGAAAAGTTATTTTGGTTGAATATACTGTACTATTATTATATAAATATTTCTCATGCACCACAGCTGCCATTGACAGTCTTTATACTGAATGGGATCATAAAATGGTGCAGTAGACCTAGTGTTGAGTACAGACGATTAGAGGTATTTATGTATTGTATAATCTTTTTTTATTTTTATTTTTTTAAATAAATATTTGTACATTTAAAAACTGTGTACATTGGTGACTATAACTATAATCTACCTGATCGTGTGGCCTACAAAATCGGGATTTAAAAAAAAAAACGTTTTTTTCTCTTATCAACTATAGTCAACTAGTACCAACAAGGTCGACTAGTGGATTTACTAGTCAACTAGTAAACTTGTAAACTAGTCGACTATAGTTGCTTAATGCCCTATTATGTATGTATGTTGTGGTGCTGCTCTCGGCTCCATTGCTTGCTATGCCTAAGAGATTGTAAACACAGATAAGCGGAAGTGCTTAACAGTTTACTCCACTAAAGGGGGGGAGTGGCCTCTACCCAGTAATCAGCCCAAAATACTCATGTATAAGTCCTGGTTCTTCTGAGCTTCCTTCTGTATACCGGTATGTTAGATTTGCAGTGTCAGTTCCCATCAACCTCTTGGGCAAGCATGTCATTTCCGCAGCGGCATTTTTTTTTTCTTCCAATGTGTGATAATGTGTGTTGCATTAAACACTCATCCCGGTGAGCAATATGGCGCAAAGGACATTAACCCATTTTGGACTGAGGTCGATAAAAAAAAAGGCTTCTAAATCCTAACATTTTTCTGAAAAACCCATGTTTCTATGTCAGTGGTGCTCAACCTTTTTCATGTCAAGGACCCCCAGAATTATCTCTATTGGGCCACGGACCCCCATCTCAAAATATGTAGTTCCAGGGACCCCCCTGAAGCAAATATTTTAGTTAAAAATGTTCGCTCTGAAATATATATTCAATGATTTGCGCCACATTTTAACGATTTAAAAAAAATAGCAGACCTACAAGCTGAGCATGAGCTTGTAGATTTGCTATTTTTCAATAGCTAAATTATAACATAATGTTTAAAACACCAAAAGGGGTTCCCGCCCAAAATTGATTAATCCCCCTCCGACACCCACCCGTCCCCGGTTCCCCGTCCACCGCCCCCCCGCCCCCCTGCATACAATTCCCATCATGCACCAGCCACCACAACATGTGACCTGTTTGGAGTAATAGGGCTTCCTCCCTCCCTGTTGCTCTCTCCCCTTTTAATTATGAGCTTGTCTCCAGCACCACTGAGCTGTGACTCCGAGGGGAGGAAGGGTGGGAACAGCGTGAAGACACGGTGATGGAAGGCCTGATACAACACGCTCTCATCTCCACTGGTGGCCTCGTGGAGACTAAATTACTCAGGCTGAGGAACGAAGGGAAGAGAGCTATAAATGCTGACGAATAATAACAGTAATTCAATCATTCAGCGGGGGGGAACTTTGAGCAAGTTATTAGTCTTTAAATTAATGAAATAAAGAAACAGTGCGGGCTCGAGGATAGCTCCCTATACTCGACGATGATGAATTTGTTTCTTCCTATTGGTTGCAGTGTTGATTTCGTCGACTAAAACTAAGACGAAAAATGTTCGTCGACTACCTTTTTTCACTGACGAAAACTAAATGGAAACTAAATGAAAACTAAGCTATATGATGACTAAAACTAAGACTAAATATACTGACAATTTCGTCAACAAATAAAGACTAAAATGTTAGGAAGGGACTAGTGGACAAGAGATCCAGTATGAGTCATTTTACACAGCTGGATGATGAAGGTCCTTGAATACTGTCTTATGTCTGATTGTAATGTTAGGCTAAATATATATCTTATCTATATGCTAAGTTGTTCCTGCTTTCTGTCTCTGACTATGGAGTATTATCAATCAATCAATCAATCAATCAATCAATCAATCAATCAATCAATCAATCAATCATGCCCCCCTTTTTTTTTTTAAGGCCTAATAAGCCCCCTAACCGTCCCTTTTCACTGCCATTACCCCTTCCAGGCCCTGCAGGAGCAACCAAATGTCCAGTTGAGATCACTGGAAACACGTATGGGAAGTACCGTTTGTAAACAAAGACTTGCTGCTACATACATACGTCTTGCAGATTCCCATAACTTGGCCTGAGTCATGGCCAGGTGTGCGTGCGTGCGTGCGTGCGTGCGTGCGTGGGTGCATGTGTGTGTGTGCGTGCGTGCGTGCGTGCGTGCGTGGTGTGCGTGCGTGGTGTGCGTGGTGTGCGTGCGTGCGTGGTGTGCGTGTGTGGTGTGCGTGCGTGCGTGCGTGCGTGCGTGCGTGCGTGTGTGTGAGAGACATTAATTTAGACTGACTCTGCAGGGTCCAGCTAGTAGGAAGGAAGAGAGAAGGAGCCAGCCAGAGGAACATGGAGCAATTCCATCCAACGCTTACGGGACATCAACAAAGCCTGTTTTAATAACAATGAGTACTCTACCAGATCTCCACTATTATCCTCACTTTAAAGACACCTGGCAGTGGACGTTGGAAATTCCATTTAATATGAAAGGATATAGTGTTTCATTGAAAGAGGGAGACTGACAGATTTGGTTCACGGCACGCCAAAACAACACCAAGGAGTCTGATGATAAACATCCCTCTCACATTCACAACACATGGAGTTTACCATAAGACACTGCAGCCGTGACAACATGGACATTGGAATCCATCAAAGCAGAGCGAAGAGTGTCTAAAGTAACTGCATATAGCCATCACGTTCACAGTACAGGGCAAAGCACAGTTAACAGTTTGACAAACGCTGAGGAAGGCCATACAGGCCGAAACGCGTCCATTTTTCAGTCTCAGAGGTAAATAAAATCATGCAAAAGGACATACAATGAGTGCTGGCATTTTCTTCATTTCTACAAAGCACAGTTAAACCTGAGGACAACATTTAAAAAAAATCTTCTAAGGGACCAGTCGAAATTTAGAAAAGGGGGCCCTGGAGGAAAATAGGGGAGGGCCATGTCTTTTTAATTTTAGTCAGGGAGGGTGAGCTAATTTTATTTCGAGTCCAAGGGAGGGTGATCCAATTTTGATAATAAAATAGTCCGGGTTTTATATATATATCTAATACTACAGCTTTTCTGAATTAAAGTACAACTTTGGTCAACGATACCCCTCTGTTGCTTTCACTTGGTTCTTCCCAACAGGACCGGTTTTCATTGTTCCCCCTATGTGTCAATCATTGTGCTTGGCCTATCCAAGTGTGTAAGTAGACACCACAACCCACACTTTTCAATAGCTTGCTGTGTTAGGCGTTAGACTGCCGTGAGTTCAAACCTCACAGCGTTCAGTTTTCTTTTCGCGATTTTTGCGGTCACTTTATTTTCTCACAGTGGATCTCACAAACGCTAGCAGATTAAAGTTAGGAATAAATAATACTCAGGTAAATGTGATATTAATTAATAGGGGAGGGTGATTCCTTTTTGTTTAATCACCTGGGGAGGGGACTGGATTTTTATTTTCATTCACAGGGAGGGTGATGGTATTTTATATCAGGACACATACATTTCCTCCAGGGGTACCCCTATTTAAATTTCGACCGGTCCCTAAATCATGACAATTTTCTGAAAAACCTCATGTTTCTATATCAGTGGTTCTAAATATTTCATGTCAAGGACCCCCAAAATTATATGTAATTGGCCGCCGACCCCCATGTGAAAATATGTTGTTCCAGGGACGCCCCCCCCCCCCTCCCCCCAGAAGCAAAGATTTGAGTAAAAAAAAAAAAAAAAGTTCGCTCTGAAAGAATATATATATTCAAAGATTTATGCCACATTTTCACGATTTTTCAAAAATAGCAGACCTACAAGCTCGTAGCGCGGCACTCGGTGCCGCGCTATGAGCTTGTAGATCTGCTATTTTTCAATAGTAATGCTAAAACACCAAAATGGGTTAAGATAGAACAAGATCAATCAGTATTGATCCCCTGCAGCCCCAGGAGTCATAGCAGTGAGCATATAGGCGGACCATAAGATAATGGGCCCCTGGGCCACGACGTCCATAGGAGGATCATAAGATAATGGGCCCCTGGGCCACGACGTCCATAGGCGGATCATAAGATAATGGGCCCCTGGGCCACGACGTCCATAGGAGGATCATAAGATAATGGGCCCCTGGGCCACAACGTCCATAGGCGGATCATAAGATAATGGGCCCCTGGGCCACGACGTCCATAGGAGGATCATAAGATAATGGGCCCCTGGGCCACGACATTCATAGGAGGACCATAAGATAATGGGCCCCTGGGCCACGACGTCCATAGGAGGATCATAAGATAATGGGCCCCAGCTGGGCCACGACGTCCATAGGCGGATCATAAGATAATGGGCCCCTGGGCCACGACGTCCATAGGAGGATCATAAGATAATGGGCCCCTGGGCCACGACATCCATAGGAGGATCATAAGATAATGGGCCCCTGGGCCACGACGTCCATAGGAGGATCATAAGATAATGGGCCCCAGCTGGGCCACGACGTCCATAGGAGGATCATAAGATAATGGGCCCCTGGGCCACGACGTCCATAGGCGATCATAAGATAATGGGCCCCTGGGCCACGACGTCCATAGGAGGATCATAAGATAATGGGCCCCTGGGCCACGACATCCATAGGCGGATCATAAGATAATGGGCCCCAGCTGGGCCACGACGTCCATAGGAGGATCATAAGATAATGGGCCCCAGCTGGGCCACGACGTCCATAGGCGGATCATAAGATAATGGGCCCCTGGGCCACGGCGTCCATAGGTGGATCATAAGATAATGGGCCCCTGGGCCACTACGTCCATAGGAGGATCATAAGATAATGGGCCCCTGGGCCACGATGTCCATAGGAGGATCATAAGATAATGGGCCCCTGGGCCACGGCGTCCATAGGTGGATCATAAGATAATGGGCCCCTGGGCCACGATGTCCATAGGCGGATCATAAGATAATGGGCCCCTGGGCCACGGCGTCCATAGGTGGATCATAAGATAATGGGCCCCTGGGCCACGACGTCCATAGGAGGATCATAAGATAATGGGCCCCAGCTGGGCCACGACGTCCATAGGAGGATCATAAGATAATGGGCCCCTGGGCCACGACGTCCATAGGCGATCATAAGATAATGGGCCCCTGGGCCACGACATCCATAGGAGGATCATAAGATAATGGGCCCCTGGGCCACGACGTCCATAGGAGGATCATAAGATAATGGGCCCCAGCTGGGCCACGACGTCCATAGGAGGATCATAAGATAATGGGCCCCAGCTGGGCCACGACGTCCATAGGAGGATCATAAGATAATGGGCCCCTGGGCCACGACGTCCATAGGAGGATCATAAGATAATGGGCCCCTGGGCCACGACGTCCATAGGCGGATCATAAGATAATGGGGCCCTGGGCCACGACGTCCAAAGGCGGATCATAAGATAATGGGCCCCTGGGCCACGACGTCCATAGGCGATCATAAGATAATGGGCCCCTGGGCCACGACGTCCATAGGAGGATCATAAGATAATGGGCCCCTGGGCCATAAGATAATGGGCCCCTGGGCCATAAGATAATGGGCCCCTGGGCCACGACATCCATAGGCGGATCATAAGATAATGGGCCCCTGGGCCAAGACATCCATAGGCGGATCATAAGATAATGGGCCCCTGGGCCACGACATCCATAGGCGGATCATAAGATAATGGGCCCCTGGGCCACGACATCCATAGGCGGATCATAAGATAATGGGCCCCTGGGCCACGACGTCCATAGGCAATTAATTAGGGTTGTCCCGATCACGGGATCGAAAATCGGGGCCGATCACATTTTCAAGTGATCGGAAATTGGATCGGGAGCAAAAAAACGTGATCGGAACATCCCTAATTAGTATCGATATTATATCCATATCATGATATAAGACTGGATATTGTACTATAGTGATATATGTTCTATAAAAATATAAATATCGGATCGGGAAAAAACGGTATCGGCATGATACTCAAAATCAAATGATCGGATCGGAAGCAAAGAAACATGATCGGGACATCCCTAGTTGTAAATTGTAATGTGTGAACATTATAACATCTAACACTCTACCCCAACCTCCCAGTCTCAGGGGGGCGACACTCTAACCACAAAGCCACTGAGCTCGTATTCTTTACCACAAACAAATTCATGTAGAATTTGCTTACTTACTTACTTACTCCTCTATTCGTGGGACATAAGGCTTCCATTGCATCCAATCCCTGGCAGCATGTTGCGCCTCTCCTCCCCAGGACAGGTTGATCTGTTCCAGCTCCTGCATCACAGTTCTGCGTCAGGTGGTCTTGGGCCTCCCAGGTTTTCTTTAGCCTGGTGGTGTCCATCTTAAGGCCACCTTTGTGATGCAGTCCTGCTCCATCCTCAGTACATGTCCTATAGCCATCTCAGGCGTCTGTGTGTAATGTCCTTGGTGATGCTCCGGCTCCCTGTTTGTTTGTACAGTTCATTGTTTGATATTTTATTCGGCCAAAAGATCTGACATATAGTCAGAGGCATCTGTTGTGGAACACTTCCATTCTCCTAGTGTCTGTTTTGACCACTCTCCAGCTCTCAGAACCATACAGCAGAACAGACTTGACATTGCATAGTCAGAGCATACTGTCACTGGCCCTCCAGGTTGGGGGTTGGGCGTGACCCCCGCATCATGCCATAATGGGCCCCTGGGCCACGACGTCCATAGGAGGATCATAAGATAATGGGCCCCTGGGCCATAAGATAATAATGGCATCATGCCATAATGATGGCATCATGCCATAATGAACGCCAGGGTGGCCGATTAGCTGAATCCAGAACAATTGTGTGTGTGTGTGTGTGTGTGTGTGAGTGCGTGTGCGAGTGTGTGCGTGTGCGCATGTGCGTGTGTGTGACTGACTGTGTGTGTGTGTGTGTGTGTGTGTGTGTGTGTGTGTGTGTGTGTACTGTATTGCAGTATGCATCACTCAAAAGTAGAGCAATTAGCTTGTGCCACTATGTGCGTGCGCGTGCGTGTGTGTGCATGTGCACATGTGCGTGTGCGTGTGCGTGTGTGTGTGTGTGTGTGTGTGTGACTGACTGTGTGTGTATGTGTGTGTGTGTGTGTGTGTGTGTGTGTGTGTGTGTGTGTGTGTGTGTGTGTGTGTGTGTGTGTGTGTGTGTGTGTGTGTGTGTACTGTATTGCAGTATGCATCACTCAAAAGTAGAGCAATCATCTTGTGCCACCATGTGCGTGGCATTGTGAAAAAGAACCACCCCTGCTATAGGTCCATGTTGAAGATCCCTAAGAGTGTGAAAGTCAGGTCTGTGAGTATAGTTTCTCTTAGTTGTATACCAACATTTTTCTTGTGAAGCACTTCTGTATTTATAAAGATTGCTGTGCCACATCTCTCTACACTATTGCTTATCCATGAAACCATAGCAGCAGCGGTCAATCGTTTGCCTCTAGGTGCTGCCAGACTATCTAAAGAGCCGCGCACGTTCTCGGCTGCGCGCAGCTTCTTTTTCCGGATTTTTAGACAGATGGAAATTAAGCTTCACCTCCGCGGACGACTTGCGCGACGGCCAGATTCCCGGAAACGCTCTCCTCCGCGCAAGTCGTCCGCGGAGGTGGAGCTGAATTTCCATCCACCAGCTGTCTAAAAACTCGGAAAATAAGCTGCGCACAGCTTAAGACGTGCGCGGCTGTCGACCGTTTTGCGCTTAAGTGTGGAAACAGTGTCTGCGTTCAAGCAAAAACTGAACCTGGAGTGAGAGTGTAAAGCTGTCAAGCAGCTGTCAACATCTCAAGGCGTTGCCAGGTGGCCAAAACCCCAAGAGGAGCACCCCAGGAAGCAACCTTTAGGGGGTGCAACTGGGGATAACTTTTCTTTTTCTTGCGCTCTGACTTATGGTGCGTTATACCCGTTCAAATCATATACGGGAAATATAGGTAATGGGTCGCACACACCAAGACTGCATTTTAGTTTTTGAGTGGTGTAAACCACTCCTACAACTGGCTTTGTTAGTCTGTCTGTCTGTTCGCAAAAAATGAGCATGGTTGCTATGGTCACCCAGTTCACACGGGTGTGTGAGTAGTATAGAGGAGGCTGAATAAAAAAGGACACGCACATCTAAACCTATTGGCTGGGTGCCGGATCAAAATAAAGTCACAATGAAGAAATTAAAAAATCCGCACATCAATTGATGCTCCCAAGATATCTTTACTGGTAGGTAACGTTTCGGGCCGCAGGTCTGAGGAAGTAACCTGACTCCGCCAGATGGGGCAGCAGAGAGTACACTGGGTTCCCCCCCTCCTGCTCCCATCTGGGAACTCTCAGGCAGACTTGATGCCCGGCCACAAAACGGCCTGGCCAATCAGCAGCAGCTTCTAGCAGCTTCTAGCAGCAGCTTCTAGCTTTATTTCCAGCAACACGGGGATCCACATAAAGAATAAGAACCAATACCCGTTTCTGTTCAACAATCTGTCTCGTTCCTCTGGCCTTTCCTTCTTTACTTTATCTCGTTCTGGCCAAAGCAAAGGCACAATATAGTGGAAGATAAATTGTGAGAAGGTTCATGTCCAGAACAAAAAAGAAAAGGTTCTTCAGCATCTGCAGTTTACCCCCCAAAAAATACTAACATACACACTCACACGGACACAAAGACAGACGCACGTAAACAAACCGAGAAGAGCCTTGGGCTGTCAACACGGTGGCCTCTGCCCTGGAGAAGGCTATTTTTACACACACTGACAGCCAGGCAACCAGGGAGAGACATCAGCCTATATGTGTCGTCCAGGTGGGAGAAGTTGGGAAGGAGAGTAGGATAGGTTGGATGGATGGATGGAAAACCGGCGGGGATACAAGGAAAAAAACTAAGATGGAGATAGCAACAAAGGAAATGTTAAAGATGGAGTGCCACGATTTTTTTCCACCCTAAAACATGATCATCAGGTATTATAACAATAGAAGGGGAAAGAACCTTTTCCAAAAAGTGTACAGTATTTGTTAAAATCATGCTTTTATGTGGACACGCCCACCAGTTCATTAAGTATGCCTGGTTTGCCTGGTGGGTGGTGATGGGTGGTGATCCACCTGAACTGAAGCCGCACCCACAGCTGTAGTTGTATGATAAAGGGGGAGGGGTTAGGGGAATGGCTGATAGTGTGGTGTCACTATATTACTGTTTATTTCATTGGCCCGTTTGACTGTCAAGGGTTCAGCCTCCAGGAAGAAACCCTAAATACAAAGTTAATACACCATTGCACATAAAAACAACTCCAGGGTGTCTAATGCAGTACTGTCACCTCATAGACACATGGAAAACTGGAAAAATACAAAAATTGTGGCACTCCATCTTTAATGAATGAAGAGAATAAGAGGGAATGGGAATACAGGGAGGCATGCGGGTAGCCTGGCTAATAAGCCAGACCGAATCAGCTGTTGGCAAAAAAAATTGCCTGCCGGCGGATTACGGTCTGGAGAGGCTCAATTGTACGCCCATTTCCTACACCAGAGAACTGGTGTGGCCAATCGGGACACGGTATGCAATATGGGCGGGCTTTGGTACAGTGACGTTCAATGCTTGAGACCTTTGACTGACAGTAGCTCTGACCAATTGCGTCAAAGAGAAAATGTTTGAACCCGCCCCCCAGGAAACAAGATCCATACACAGCATCTCCAGACTCAAATACCACACGACAGTGTGAATTGAGTCTGGCTTATTAGCCAGGCTAGCATGTGGGTGGCATCGTTCTTTTTCTGTTTAATTGCATACATATGAAAAGGTACACATAAAATGTGTAAAAAAAAAAAACAGTAATTGCATGGAAAAGAAGTCTCTCCTAAATGGCTTATTCAGAGATCTCTTTAAAATAATAAAACAGAATAACACAATTACCCATCAAGAAATTAAGCTAAACAAGCAAACATATGAACTGCATAATGTTCAGAACAGTTGCCTAAGAAAGAAGGTCACACAAACATATTGGTTCTTTGGGTTGGTTGACGTCCTACCACTCATGTACAAAGAACCATATTGGTTCTTTGGGTTGGTTGACGTCCTACCACTCATGTACAAAGAACCATATTGGTTCTTTGGGTTGGTTGACGTCCTACCACTCATGTACAAAGAACCATATTGGTTCTTTGGGTTGGTTGACGTCCTACCACTCATGTACAAAGAACCATATTGGTTCTTTGGGATGGTTGACGTCCTACCACTCATGTACAAAGAACCATATTGGTTCTTTGGGTTGGTTGACGTCCTACCACTCATGTACAAAGAACCATATTGGTTCTTTGGGATGGTTGACGTCCTACCACTCATGTACAAAGAACCATATTGGTTCTTTGGGATGGTTGACGTCCTACCACTCATGTACAAAGAACCATATTGGTTCTTTGGGATGGTTGACGTCCTACCACTCATGTACAAAGAACCATATTGGTTCTTTGGGATGGTTGACGTCCTACCACTCATGTACAAAGAACCATATTGGTTCTTTGGGTTGGTTGACGTCCTACCACTCATGTACAAAGAACCATATTGGTTCTTTGGGTTGGTTGACGTCCTACCACTCATGTACAAAGAACCATATTGGTTCTTTGGGTTGGTTGACGTCCTACCACTCATGTACAAAGCTTTGGGTTGGTTGACGTCCTACCACTCATGTACAAAGAACCATATTGGTTCTTTGGGTTGGTTGACGTCCTACCACTCATGTACAAAGAACCATATTGGTTTTTTGGGTTGGTTGACGGCCTACCACTCATGTACAAAGAACCATATTGGTTCTTTGGGTTGGTTGACGTCCTACCACTCATGTACAAAGAACCATATTGGTTCTTTGGGTTGGTTGACGTCCTACCACTCATGTACAAAGAACCATATTGGTTCTTTGGGTTGGTTGACGTCCTACCACTCATGTACAAAGAACCATATTGGTTCTTTGGGTTGGTTGACGTCCTACCACTCATGTACAAAGAACCATATTGGTTCTTTGGGTTGGTTGACGTCCTACCACTCATGTACAAAGAACCATATTGGTTCTTTGGGTTGGTTGACGTCCTACCACTCATGTACAAAGAACCATATTGGTTCTTTGGGATGGTTGACGTCCTACCACTCATGTACAAAGAACCATATTGGTTCTTTGGGTTGGTTGACGTCCTACCACTCATGTACAAAGAACCATATTGGTTCTTTGGGTTGGTTGACGTCCTACCACTCATGTACAAAGAACCATATTGGTTCTTTGGGTTGGTTGACGTCCTACCACTCATGTACAAAGCTTTGGGTTGGTTGACGTCCTACCACTCATGTACAAAGAACCATATTGGTTCTTTGGGTTGGTTGACGTCCTACCACTCATGTACAAAGAACCATATTGGTTTTTTGGGTTGGTTGACGGCCTACCACTCATGTACAAAGAACCATATTGGTTCTTTGGGTTGGTTGACGTCCTACCACTCATGTACAAAGAACCATATTGGTTCTTTGGGTTGGTTGACGTCCTACCACTCATGTACAAAGAACCATATTGGTTCTTTGGGTTGGTTGACGTCCTACCACTCATGTACAAAGAACCATATTGGTTCTTTGGGTTGGTTGACGTCCTACCACTCATGTACAAAGAACCATATTGGTTCTTTGGGTTGGTTGACGTCCTACCACTCATGTACAAAGAACCATATTGGTTCTTTGGGTTGGTTGACGTCCTACCACTCATGTACAAAGAACCATATTGGTTCTTTGGGTTGGTTGACGTCCTACCACTCATGTACAAAGAACCATATTGGTTCTTTGGGTTGGTTGACGTCCTACCACTCATGTACAAAGAACCATATTGGTTTTTTGGGTTGGTTGACGGCCTACCACTCATGTACAAAGAACCATATTGGTTCTTTGGGTTGGTTGACGTCCTACCACTCATGTACAAAAAACCATATTGGTTCTTTGGGTTGGTTGACGTCCTACCACTCATGTACAAAGAACCATATTGGTTCTTTGGGTTGGTTGACGTCCTACCACTCATGTACAAAGAACCATATTGGTTCTTTGGGTTGGTTGACGTCCTACCACTCATGTACAAGGAACCATATTGGTTCTTTGGGTTGGTTGACGTCCTACCACTCATGTACAAAGAACCATATTGGTTTTTTGGGTTGGTTGACGGCCTACCACTCATGTACAAAGAACCATATTGGTTCTTTGGGTTGGTTGACGTCCTACCACTCATGTACAAAGAACCATATTGGTTCTTTGGGTTGGTTGACGTCCTACCACTCATGTACAAAGAACCTGTTCACCACCTGCATGGTTCTTCTCAACCCATGGGTTGCGACCCCCCGGGGGGGTCGCCAAATTAAAAAATAAAATAAATAAATAAATAAACTGAATGGCTGGATAATGGAAATTAAGAGTGTACATAGTACACAGTGCATGCATAAACTTTCCTTAATGATTATATCTGGTTCCCGTATTTATTTATGATGTATTTTCGCTATTATTATAAGGTCATTGTATAGCAGTTTCCGGGGGTCCCCAGCCAAAAACGTTGAGAACCCCTGCTTTAGACTAGAGGTAGTCTACTGGTTCTTCAGCTTAGTTTAGGCACCTATATGATTCAAAGAAAAAAGTATACTGCCGAAGCAGACAACCCGCTCCAGGTTAGAAGTTAATCCTTCTAGGTGCAAAGGCTCGAAGATACAAGATGAAATGAAGAAAATGCAGCACTCAAAGGCCTTCCTCAGCGTTGGACAATTAATGTAACCTGACTCCGCCAGATGGGGCAGCAGAGAGTACACTGGGTTCCCCCGTCCTGCTCCCATCTGGGAACTCTCAGGCAGACTTGATGCTCTGGCCACCAAACGGCCTGGGCAATCAGCGGCAGCTAGAGGCGGGATCAAGGCAGCACTGTGTATGCCTTGATCTCGCCTAGGCGAGATCTGCTAAAGGCCTAAATTGTAAATTGCATAGCGGCCCAGACCTCTATAGTTTGACATGTAGAACCTTTCAAGTCGGCACTATACAGCACTGAACGTGGGTTCCCTAAAAAACCTACTATACAGTACAACATTTTAATTTAGTTCAAACCCTGGGGTCTCTATCTGTGTGGAGTTTGCATGACCTCGTGTTTGCGTATACGTTTCTTGACTTACCACACAGAAAGATACGCATGCTTGCGAACGCACTGAGCACTAACTATAGAAGCTGGCCTAAACTGTCTGTGTGTCACGCTGTAACACCACCGGCCCGCCACCAGAGGGCGCAGCTGTATCACACACACACACACACACACACACACACACACACACACACACACACACACACACACACACACACACACACACACACACACACACACACACACACACACACACACACAAAACTTAAAAAACTTAACTTAAAAAAAACTTAAAAAGAAAAAACTTTAAAAAAAAACTTACAAAAAAACCCCCCTAATAATAATAATAATAAAAACTTAAAAAAGAACTTCAAAAAAGAACTTAAAAAGGTACGTAATTTATTCTAATTGTTCCAATTTACGAGCTGCGTTCGCTTCCTGCGTTTGCGCGTCTTGTAGTAGATATGTATACTCCTGAGTCCTGCCATTGCCCTGCCCTTGACCACACTGGCAATACAACTACTTGGTCCCTGGGCGCAGCACTGTGGCAGCTCACTGTTCCTAAGTAGATGGGTCAAATGCACGGGACAAATATCCTCAAGAGGAAAAGAACTTGACTTGTTTTTAGGATTGATTTTAAAATTATTTGACTTGTTTATAAAGCTCTCAATGGTCTCGCACCTTCCTATACCTATACATGACTGCCTGCCTAAATATGTTCCAAACCTAAGGTCTTCCACTGCTGGCCTGCTCGCTTTGCCTAAAAAATGGCAACTAAAAAATACGGTGAAGCAGCTTTTTGCTTCTACGGGCCAACGGCGTGGAACAAACTCCCACTGTAGGCCTACTCCCACATGACAGGCAGCCTCTGTAGACATTGTTAAAGAACAGCTCAAGACAAGACCCACTTCTACACTCTTGCTTTTAATTGATCTTTTAAAATGTTCACTGTATTACATTACTGCTATTATTTTTAATGTTTGATGCCTTTGATCGTTTTCTTTTCTTTCTTTCTCCATTGCTCTGTAAAGCACTTTGATCTGCATTTCATGTCATGACAGGTGCTATACAAATAAAGTTTTATTAGTATTATTAGTATTATTATTATTATTGAATAGAGTGTACATGTGATGTAGGCTATCTTATATATAGGGCGTTTCTATTCCACCTTTTCCTCATACAACAGCAGAATATAAGGGATCAATTTACAATTTTACAATTTAGGCATTTAGCAGACGCTCTTGATCCAGAGCGACTTACATTAAGCAAGAACAAAAAAGCATGGGAATACATCACATTAAAAAAATCATGAAACATGCGTACCGTAAGCTAAGAATGTAACAGTGGAATATCTATATAATGAAGCTATACATATAAAACTATACATATAACTATGCTATACATATGTACTTCGATGTGCTATGACTACATACAATGCAATTATAGTGCTGTCTACATAACATGCTATAAGTCTACAGAAATGCTATCTAAGGGGGTAGGGTAAGTGCTATGGGCCATGATGGAGTCTGAAAAGGTGGGTTTTCAGACCTCAGGACCAAAATAATCAGTTCCACAGACATCGGTGATT
>NC_136792.1:53424774-53594774 GCF_951216825.1 Electrona antarctica
AAACCCTTTTGTGTTTTAACTAAGCATTATGTTATACTTTAGCTATTGAAAAATAGCAGATCTACAAGCTCACAGTGGCGCGCTACGAGCTTGTAGTTCTGCTATGTTTTGAAAAATCGAAGAACGACTGACATAGAAACATAGCTTTTTCAGAAAACTGTCAGGATGTAGAAGACATTTTTAGAATCTGATCTCAGGTCAAAATGGGTTAATGAGCTGGTTATCGTTATCGTGTAATAATCCCTCTCGGTTTGGCCACACAGCTCATTAGCTAGGACTTCATTAGTTATTAGTTATTATGTTTTTGGCAACAGACACCTGTTTCTTCTGGTAACCTGGCAACCACATTGAATGCCCGTTGGGTCATGAACCCTACTGTTCTATCCAGCTAGATTCGCCCCGCTGGGCTCCAACATGGAGGTCATCGAGTGCACGGTGAAAGGGCTGGGCCGTGCACTGGAGAGGGATTTGCATGGTGCATGTGTGCGTGTGCGCGTGTGTGCGCGTGCGTGCGTGCGCGCTTCTATGCAGGAATAGGACAGAACTAGAAAAAGTGCCCTTCCGGGCACAGGTCTCCACCAGGAGGATAGGAGTGTGTGTAATGTTTGGCAAAATGTTTAGGAGGATGTTTTTTTGTTTTGTTTATTGCAACAATTTTCTTCATTTTGTTGAGAAAATGCAGATCCAGATCACTCATAGCATCTCTGAGGATAGAATTCTGGATGAGCAGGACATGTGCAGCATTTTGTACAAAACGGGCCACTCCTGAAAACTTTGGAAGGCAATCTTAGCCAATCAGTGTAGAATCTGAGAAATCCAACAGACTCGTCTTGATCACATGACTACAGAGATCATGTGTACCGATTTGCGTGAGATTTGGATGAAATCTGTGCGACTAACATAAACAATGTGTTTTCCAGAAATCGGCCTCATGGTGGCGCTATAACCGGCAGATGTGGAGGGATGCAGGGACAATGTTTTTCCATGGCCTCTAGGGAGTGTGCATACATAAGTTGTATACAGATCGATGCAGTTATAGGTAAAAACAGGAATTGCCCTGTTATAGCACCACCATGAGGCTGATTTGGAAAATAAATGAGTGTCATCCGGCCTAGTGAAATGTGCGTGTATAATTTCACGGAAATTGCACACTGCGTTTGTGATTTGTGGCATTTTGTTTGAAACGGACCAATCATGTGAGCTTTGGAAGCCAATCTTAGCCAATCAGGATGGAAGATGGGAAATGGTGCAGATCCGTGTTGATCACATGACTATGGAGATAGTGTATAACGAATTGTGTGATGTATGGATAAAATGTGTACGAGTAATGTGTACAGAAATGTGTTTTGCCTAAATCGGCCTCATGGTGGCGTTATAACAGGTCGTTGAGGAATATTTGGGGCAGAGGTTCGTCGTTGGCATCCAGGGAGTGTGTGTGCAAAGTTTGGCATGGATCGGAACGGTGCAGGAGATTAGCTGGTGACAGACGGAAGGAAGGAAGGAAGGAAGGAAGGAAGGAAGGACACACACACACACACACACGGACGGAGTGCAAAACATACTCTCTCCCCATGCATTCGGCCTGGTAGCCTCGGAAACCCAGACGTTTTTATTTCCAGGGAGGAAAAAAAAGTCTGGGTCCGAGTCCACTTCAATTCGGCATAGAGTAGTGCAACCAAACATCTCTCACTCTCTGCTGATTTCTGATCATCTGCACCTTTGTTAAATTGACAGACACACGCACACATGTACACACACACACACTCCTCTCTCTCTCTGTCGCTCTAAGTAATAAGTCTCATGTCGCGCAGCTGCGCATAGTTTCTCCCGGCGGATCCTGCCAGGAGCTGCCTATGCCATAAAAAGCCTAGGTGAGTTCCAGGCTATCGGCCTGGTGGAGAAAATAAGGAATAAAATGTAATTGTGTCCAGTTTGTATTCCATACTGTGTTAATACAGTATAACGTAAACGGTTGGGATGGTTATATTTGGTCTCCCTGCTTCTTCACACACGCACATGCATGTACGAGTTCTGTTCAGGAATCATCATGTCCTGCCGTTCTTTATAGCCGTCCATATTTGCTTGTGCAGGTGCCGTAATTCACCTTTAGCTAAGCCCCGCCCTCTCGCACTTAGACACTCCCACTTGGACACTTTCCAGCCGGGCTCATTCATTCATGCCAATGTAAATATCATGGGTTTTACACATTTAACATGAATACTGGTTCGTTTTTTGGAACCAGGCCTTCAAAATGTCTTCCATATCCGTCAACAAGGCCTGCTGTATGCACTGTGCGTGGCATTTATTTATTTTTAAACAATGTTTTTTATCATATAGGACAACTTTTGTTGGAGAGGTTTTGTCTAATTCATGTTATGCTTAGCTGTGATTGGACCATAGCAGTTTGGGGAGGGGCTTAGCTATAGGTCAATTGTTATGTAAGATATATTGATCCTGTCTGCCACGTGGAAGACCTCTGTGTAAAAAAAAAAAAACTGTTCATGGATTTCTGCAGACAAAAAAATAATAATAATACGTCTAGGTACTGCTGGAGGGGAGTGCAGGTGCCCACGCACGGTGGCCTGCACTATGGATTATATTTCATGCCTCCATATTTATGCCAAATATCTCAATAGTGATACAATATACAATGGTCATGGATTAACACTTATTTTATATTTTAATCCATTTAGACCTGAGGCCGCATCGGTTTCGACCTTTATAGCTTTTAACCACTCTCTAACCATTATTTTAAACTTTACCTGTTGAAAAATAGCAGATCTATAGCTTGTAGGTCTGCTATTTTTTATTATAGTGAATAATAAAAAAATAAATTGCCATAAAATTTTGTAAAACAATACATATTTAGCCCCATGTTCGAATGCCCCCGCCCCCCTGTCAAAAACTGCTAAAATCCCTAAAACGAAAGAAAGCAGCAAATGAAAGAAAATGAACACTCACCTTTTAGTTTCTCTAATAACAACCTAAAACATGAACCTTGGTTGAAAAAAACTAAAGTTGCCCTTTAAGTGTAGCATAAATGCAACATTCTTCAGACAGCAGTATATTACTGTGCCATAGTGGTGTATTTGATCTGCCGTTGCTGACCAATTCAGTCTCTGGTGTGCCTACTAGACCAAACTGGTCTGCTGGAATCCCTGTTGTACACGTGATGAACTCTTTTTGTTTTGTTTGTTCTCTCTTTATTTCTTTAGGAACTGAAGGATCTGACCCAGCGAAACGAATGCCTCGATCTCAAAGGTACGAACAACACGCATGAAACGTGATTCCCACCGTGATACGAATATATGACTTTGTTTTGTGATCGACAGGCTTTTCGCCAGGAACGTCAACAAGTGGGGCAGTAGGCTCACAAGTTTAAGTTTTATAGTCTGATGTAAAATGATGAATACAAAATGTTCCTGCTCATTTTTTTTTAACCTAGAACACTAAAACTGTAATTTTCACCAGGACTGATTGATTGATTGATTGATTGAATATTTTATTAGACAGAATGTAAAAACCGTACAGTCAAACACTTAGTCCAAAAAGGATAGCACAAAGAAAGTCCTTGCGGTCTTGTTTACAGTATGTGATTTTCATAATGTTGCTGATATGAGGTGGGTGGGTCCTTGGGTAGCCTCATGAGGCTCTGTGACATCATAGAAGGTAGGTTTGTTTCCCATCCCACATCCCTGAGGGTCGCTAAACCTCTCCTATATTCAGCTATAGTGTAGACTTTTGTCCTAACACAAACATTAAATGCCATTCACAATGAATGGAGAATTTACGCCATATGTAGACGAGCAAATCGGTATTTTTGTTAAATTCCCATTGACAATGAATGGTCAATTTACGTCATGTGTGGAGGAGCAAATCGACATGTTACGCCATGATGATGTATGATGATGAGAGCGCCCCTCACTTCACATGGGGATGGTTTATTTTTTAAACAGACAGGTGTTCAGGTGAATTTCACCTGGGGTTCAGTGATAGAGGCTTCAAGTCAATTTATGCTTTGCACAACAAGTGTGAAATTGACCGTTAAAATGATGTGATTGATGTCTTCTTTATCAAGCTTCTGCTTGCTATTTACAGACCGCAGAGAGTAGATTAGATTGTGAGGTTTTTCCCTCTCCCTACCTTTTGTTTCACTTGCAAATAACAAACACAGCAACCACTTTATTATTGTTAGAATAGAGAAGACGGTATAATAATGCCTTCGTCCATCAAGCGGTCGACATTTGAATGACCTACAAGGACACTCTATCGCTGACCTTTTCTGGATGCGTGTCTGAAGCGATGACTAGTGGGAGAGTTTCTTTGGACAGGCGATCGTTTCCGTGTACAATTCCTGCACACACTTTAACGCATTTTTGGCGGGAACCCCTTTTGGTGTTAGCATTATGTTATGCTTTAGCTATTGAAAAATAGCAGATCTACAAGCTCATAGCGCGCCACCGAGTGGCACGCTACGAGCTTGTAGGTCTGCTATTTTTTTTAAATCGTGAAAAAGCGGCACACATTTTTGAATATATATTCTTTCAGATTTTTTTTTTTGACGTCAGGTCTAAATGGTTTAATCTCCTTGTGTTTCCAGGTGAGAAGCTGGACTACAAGGCATGCGAGTCCCTGGAGGAGGTTCTTAAGAGGGTTCAGTTCAAAGTGGTGGACCTGGAGCAGACCAACCTGGATGAAGACGTAAGTTCCACTGGATCTCTTTTCTCTCGTTCCCGCCTTGTTTTCTCTTCTGTTCCCCTCCTCGCCTTTGCACTGTACAGGATATGGAGTGTTTCCCCATGGTTTGACTGATAACTGCAGATGTCTGCGCGTGTGTGTGTGTGTGTGTGTGTAAACACCATTAGAGAGTTCTGGTAGTCTTGTAGTCACGCACGGATGAAGACCGCATTGCCCCAGACGAGTGCCTGGGACACGGTGCCTGACTACTTCCTGTCACGCACCCCTCATGCGCAGATAACTCTGCCTTGGGGGGCCCGCGTGCCTCTCGCACAAAAAGGATAGAAAACCAAACGCTTGTTTGTTATTATTCATACAAACACACTAGAGACCACACGAACAAGAAGGCACTGGAGCAGCTCAGACGATTTAGGCCCTTATTATTATTGCATGACCTGACGAAGATGTAACTTACACATCGAAACGTTGTCACTTTTTACCTGCACCTTGATATAATAAAATAAGGGCCTAAATCGTCTGAGCTGCTCCAGTGCCTTCTTGTTCGCATGTTATCTGTCCTGCTCCTGAGATGCACCAGACTGGCCTGCTATAGGCTAGAGGCGCGGCTGGAACTCCCTTGTACATTAAACACTAGAGACCACATTGGAAACGAGTTTTGAACACAACGGGTCGGTTAAACGAGGGGAACATGGTAGTGTCAAGGGCATGAGAAAATGAAAGGGAACGTCTGCCAAGCCTGGCTGCTTTGTTGTCACTGTTCTGGCTGTCTGTGACTCATCTCCCCACGATATAGCCAGACTGACACACACACACACACACACACACACACACGTATGACACACTGTGTCACTCACAGTTCCCAATACACAACCATGCGCCTCACGGTGATCGGCGTGTTTAACCCATTTAGTCCTGACGTCGAAATAAAAAAAACGTTCGCTCTGAAAGAATAAATACATATTCAAAGATTTGTGCCGCATTTTTACAATTTTTCAAAAATAGCAGTGGCGCGCTATGAGCTTGTAGATCTGCTATTTTTCAATAGCTAAAGTATAACAATGCTTGAAACACCAAAAGGTGTTCCCGGAACAAGGTTTCATGACATTCATTTTCATTTATTTTTATTTTTCGTTTTTTCTTTTAGGTTTTATGACCTCAATTACATCCAAAAAAAATCTGAACTTTGAACATTCAGTGGGTTTTCTGTGGGGTTTGGAAGTCAGTGAAAACAGTGACATCTGCTGGGAAATCCCATTGACATATATGGTATTTTCTGCAGGAAACTCAGAGCACCTGTTCGAGCCAGAAAACCCCACACCACAGAAAATCTGCTGAACGTTAAACAAGCTTGTAGCGCGCCACCGAGTGGCACGCTACGAGCTTGTAGGTCTGCTATTTTTGAAAAATCGAAGAACGACTGACATAGAAACATAGCTTTTTCAGAAAACTGTCAGGATGTAAAAGACATTTTTAGAATCTGATCTCAGGTCAAAATGGGTTAATGCACGCCCACACTCATTTTCATCAGCACTGTCACAAATTGCAGCCGGCTACAGCTGCAGCACAGCCATCCATCTTAGGGCTGGTTGTTATTTTAGGTATCGCTGAGTCACCGAGGAAGTGGGGATGGACCTATTCCCCCCGGAGAGCTGACGAGCCTGTTGCTCTTCATGCATGATAGTGAGTTTGAAATTATGCATTGTAATGGAATGACGGAAAGGAAGTGTAAAGAGATAGTTAGCCCTCATTCTTGGTTGGGTCTAATTAACAGCTCTTTATTTCCATCTCTTTTTACCAGCTGCTGTGCAATAGCCTCATCAATGTATGTGCAAGCTAGTCCTCTAGTCCAGCTGGTTTTCTCATTGGCTGATGTGCACCGTAAATATGTCTGGGCGAATATGTCTGTGTGAGTGTGGGTGTGAATGAATGCAAGGTGGCGGCAGTGGCTCAGGTAGAGTGGCGGATAGAAACGGCAAGGTTCCCAGTTCGAACCCTGTGGGCTCCCCCAGAGTTAGTGTCAAAGTGTCCTTGAGCAAGACACTGAACACTGAAGTGGCAGCGGTGGCCGAACGGTTTGCGGAGCGGTCTTGATACCGGAAGGTCGCCAGTTCGTATCCCCGGACCGGCACGTTAAAAAATTACCACCGCTGAAGTGCCCTTGAGCAAGGCATTGAACCACTACCATGACATGTTCTATGAGCAGGGCCTGGCTGTAAACAAGTATCTGATGCTTAGTCCAGTTACCCTGGGTAAATATAGTAACTTTGCTTTGCTTTGCTACCCCTAATTGCTCCTGATGTGCTGGTTGGTGCCTTGCATGGTTTCTGCCGCCATCAGTGTATGAATGTGCGTGTGAATGGGTGAATGTAATGCACACGTCTATGTAAAGCGCCTTGGATAAAGGCCCTATATAAATGCACCATTTACCATGGTGTCCATGCATTGTGCTTTACAGCACGGAACAGAACGGCACAATTATTATTTGATTAATCAAAAACATTATCAGTAAAATAATCACAGTGAAAGTAGAGTAGAGGGGTTACGACATTCTCTGCTGTCACTAGTACTGTCACACCACGTGTACAGTTGGGTGCCACCGATATTGTCCCTTATCATTTGACCCATTTAGGCCTGACCTCAAAATTTTAAAAAATCCTTCTAAATCCTCCAGTTTTCTGAAATAAATATTTTCACGATTTTTCAAAAATAGCAGACCTACAAGCTCGTAGCGCGCCACTCGGTGGCGCGCTATGAGCTTGTAGATCTGCTATTTTTCAATAGCTAAATTATAACATAATGTTTAAAACACCAAAAGGGGTTCCCGCCCAAAATGGGTTAACTGTCCTTTTGCGCAGATCACGCAAACCTCAGCAAAAAGAAAAGGACAATATCGATGGCCTCCAACTGTAAGAACACTGTGCAAAACAACACGCAGTACATGACTACACGCACACATGAAATAGTACAGTGGAACATAATGCACGTCATTTACGTAGAACATTACATTACATAAACATGTGTTTATGGCGGATGGCTGCATGTCCATACATTTGGTTAGTTGAGGAGGGGAAATGATGTATAATAATGGATGATGTACCGACCCCAGACTGAACTATTATGAAATGAGCGGCTACTATAGGCAGTAAAGGTTGAGTGGCGTTACCGAGGACAGAGTTGGAGTGTTGTTTACTTCATGGACTGGAGGGACTCCTCCACTGAATTTGCTGCTTGCTTGTTATGTTATGGTGAGTGAGTGACGAGTGCCATCCAGTGAAACGGCAGGGCCAGGATGTTCTCAATGAAGGGTCTGTTGAAGAGTCGCATGAGGGGTTTGCATGCCGTGAGATGGTTAATTTTTTTATACAATATTATTTTGGGTTTCATCTGTGCCATAGACTGGGCTCTAGACAAGAGAAGCTCTCTTTATTCATTTAATCGCTTCCATCTTTACCCCAAGGCCCCTCTCTCTGCAATGTCCCAGCAGGACTGTTGTACCCTGAGAGAGGGTTGCCACGGCGACCCACACTCCCCTATCTCTCTCGCTCTCGCTCTCGCTCTCTCTCTCTCTCTCTCTCTCTCTCTCTCTCTCTCTCCAGTTATGGAAACTGTCTCCCCTCATATCGTTTTCTCTTTCATGTATTAATTATCACAGTTCTCAGAAAGACACTGCACTTTATGCTGTGTTAAAATGCAGTATACTCTGTCTGTGCACTGTTTTGATATGGCCGTCTCTTGCATGCCTCATTCATTCATTCATTCATTCAGGGTTTCCTTAAAAAGTTGCAAAAAATAAATTAATTTATGTTAAGAAATATTGCACTCTTAAGAATCTTATTTTCCATGTCTGTTGCATTTTTACCTGTTTCTGCTTTTTTGATACATTTACAGTAAATATAATTCTGAGTGGTATTGACATGTTTACTGCCACCTGCTGGACGCAAAGCCAACCTCAGACTGCGGCGATTTAGAGGGTGAACACACAGGACGGATATCCTGTCGTGGGCGTCCATCTTAATGCTAAATAAATAGCGTCAATGCTAGCGAGCTAAAATATAGCCATCCTTGCTCTAGAAAGCGCCAATGTTTCCATCTAGACCACCGGATAATCAGCAAAGACCTCCCGAACATCGCACGTTTTATCCAAACCACGGAGAGCTCCGTAGATTTCGAGTTATTCAGCTTTTAGTCCGCCTGTTTAATGAGATGCGGACGGGGGCGAGGTTGCGCAACCCGGTCTAGGATCGCTAAAGAAGGAAAGGCCAAGCCAAAATAATAATGAAAAAATAGAAATCAGCGATCCGGTTTTGATATCAATAATAAAGCTTATCAGACGGAGCGTTACGGCAGAAGCGGAAGGTAGTTAGATTCCTTATGGTTACGTAAAAAAGTGTTAACCTATTTTGGGGCGGGAACCCCTTTTGGTGTTAGCATTATGTTGTGCTTTAGCTATTGAAAAATAGCAGATCTACAAGCTCGTAGCGCGCCACCGAGTGGCGCGCTACGAGCTTGTAGGTCTGCTATTTTTGAAAAATCTTAGAACGACTGACAGAGAAACATAGCTTTTTCAGAAAACTGTCAGGATGTAGATGACATTTTTAGAATCTGATCTCAGGTCAAAATGGGTTTAAAAAAGTGTTAAATCTAACTCTCCTAAAACTGCAGAAACCCTGTAATTTACTGTCTCTCTCTCTTTCTCTCTCTCTCTCTCTCATCCCTCCTCTCCCCCTCCAACAGGGTGCGTCGGCTCTCTTTGACATGATAGAGTACTACGAATCGGCCACCCACCTCAACATATCGTTCAACAAGCACATTGGCACCCGAGGGTGGCAGGCAGCTGCTCACATGATGAGGAAGGTGAGAATGGGCGTATGCACAGCACAGCACACACACACACACACACACACAGCTAAATTTGGCACCAGAGCAGCACCCCCCCCCCCCCCCCCCCCCCCCCCAGATTATTTAGTGTTTATGCCAGGTGTTGAGGAGTGTAATGTATTGCCTGGAGCGACTCCCTCCCCTCTCATGTTCTCATGTGTATCTGAGCTTGTCCATAATGCACACTAGTACTGTCATACGACGCGTAAGAACACCGTGCAAAACGACACGCAGTACATGACTACATGCACACATGAAATAGTACAGAGGAACATAATGCACGTTGTTTACGTAGAACGTTACATTACATAAACATGTGTTTATTGGCGGATGGCTGCATGTCCATACATTTGGTTAGTTGAGGAGGGGAAATGATGTATAACCCATTCTGGACGAGAACCCAAAATAGCAGATCTACAAGCTCATAGCGCGCCACCGAGTGGCGTGCTACGAGCTTGTAGGTCTGCTATTTTTGAAAATTCGTAAAAATGTGGCACAAATCTTTGAAAAATATATTATTTCAGAGCGAACGTTTTAGCAGATCTACAAGCTCATAGCTTGTAGATCTGCTACAAGCTATGCTAAAAGGTGAGCTGCAGCTCAGCTCAGCTTTTATGCACAGACACCTTGGCAGCTGTCCATCCTTGAACCCCTTGTCAAGCACCAGATTTTATATCATTTTAATCCTTGATTCGTCACCTTTACAACGAGGTATAGCTTGTAATAGAGAACAGCGGATGAGCTTTTTTGTCACCCGAATCCGCATGTGCATAATTATAATCCGCCCGTTATCCGACCGCAATTTATTAATGAATCCAATTTATTAATCCGCACCACCCGCAATCCGCTGCGCAGGGAAGCGCCCAGTGTATACAGTATAGCCAATCTACAAGCTCACAACGCGACGCTGCGACGCGTTGTCAGCTTGTAGATCGGCTATTTATACTACTTGTACAAACAATGTCACTCACCACTCTCTCGACAGTTCACCAATGTTACGTAGTGGTTGTATATATCCATTTCCATGGTAACACGCCGTCCACGTTTTCGCGACGTATTTTCATACAGCATATCCAGCGGTCATCGGCGGCAGGGTAAAGAACTTAATCACTCCCAGTCCCACGCCGAACGTATATTCCTCCCTTCTGTTTTACTTAGTTTTAAGTTTCTCTCAGACTCACTAGCTGCCTGTTAGCAACTTTAGCGTAGCTGCCTGTAGGAGACCGCCACTGTGTTGTTGTTGTTGTGCAACAGGACCCAACTTCATAGGCGGCTAATTTGTGCCAGATCATGGAAAATGATTAAATTAAAATACTACTACCAACGCACGCACGCCGAGATTGTGTGCGTTTTAAAAGCTATAATAAGCATATTTATATACTTTATTATGCCATTACTTTATTTCCCGCATTATTTCACCCGCGGTTTATCCTATATTCATTTATAATAATATGAATTGACCCTAATCCACCCTAAACTGCGGTTCACCCGCGGCAACCGCGGCTAAATCCGCCACCCGCTGGTCTCTAGCTTGTAAGGATTGGGCGTTCGTGGAATCAGCAACACAGCTAAACGTGTGGGTAGCGCCTTCCAAAAGAATTGCCAAAATGGCAAGTGGTTCCCTTGCTTTGAGTCATTTTAGTTCTTTATTTGAATCCGTAAATTACAATAGATTTTACATGGAAACAGTTCATGGGTACCTAAAGCCCTAACCACACCAAAGGGTCACACCACTTCACCACTTTTCAACTTCTCTTCCTATAATTGGTCCTCACTAATGTTCATGATAAAATACCACAATTTTTTCCTACTCAGTCTGTGTCTCATAGGAAGGCTGTGGGCAGTTCTGAAACCCGTCCACCAGTGACATCATCGATGGTGAATCCAAGCTAATAGAAACGGCAGGCTTTCTTTTCCTGAAAAGTTGCAATGCAAAAGTTGAAGCCATCGTTCTCACGATAATACAAATCTAAATATATTTTAAAACAAATCTTGTTTAAAAAAAAATCTGCCTAATGATGATGTCACTGGTGGACGGGTGTCCGAACTGCCCAGAGCCCTCCTATGAGACACAGACTGAGTAGGAAAAAAATGGTGGTGTTTTATCATGAACATTAGTGAGGACCAATTATATGAAAAGTGGTGAAGTGGTCCTTTAACGCTAAAACCGTCTCGACCCTTGTGGTGTGGTTTGGGCCATTGAATTCCATGCGTTGAATCACTATAGGGTCAACGTGGGTCAACGTGGAACAAGACATACCACACCGCAGGGACAACGCTAAAAAACGTCTTGACCCTTTGGTGTGGTTTAGGGCCCATTTTGGGCGGGAACCCCTTTTGGTGTTAGCATTATGTTATGCTTTAGCTATTGAAAAATAGCAGATCTACAAGCTTGTAGGTCTGCTATTTTTGAAAATTCGAAAAACCACTGACATAGCTTTTTCAGAAAACTGTCAGGATGTAGAAGACATTTTTAGAATCTGATCTCAGGTCAAAACGGGTTAAGGATACACATGGCACCTTCTCCTCCACACAGACAAACTGCCTATAACAGAGCAGTGTTTGTAAGTAAGTGGTTTGGCTTTGCTCTTTGTCATGCCAACTATTGTTAGGCCACTCGTGGTCAGTTTATGTACATGGCCCAGGCTTCCGAATCTCACACACACACACACACACAGACGCGCGTGTGTGTTCCCATTAATTTGTGTGTCAACGCTCGTCGTCTCCCCCTCTCCTCCTCCAGACCAGCTCTCTGCAGTACCTGGACGCCCGTAACACGCCCCTGCTGGACCACTCGGCCCCCTTCGTGGCGCGGGCCCTCCGGATCAGCGGCAGCCTGTCGGTCCTCCACTTGGAGAACGCCGGTCTGTCGGGGAGACCTCTCATGTTGCTGGGTAAGAGGCAGTGGTAGAAAAACATAAAAAGTACTTGAAATTTTTTACTTAACCCATTTAAGCCTGACGTCGACATTTTTAAAAAAATCTTCAAAATCATCCAGTTTTCTGAAATAAATATTTTCACAATTTAAAAAAAAATAGCAGATCTACAAGCTCATAGCGTGCCACCGAGTGGCGCGCTATGAGCTTGTAGATCTGCTATTTTTCAATAGCTAAATTACAACATAATGTTTAAAATACCAAAAGGGGTTCCCGCCCAAAATGGGTTAAGTAAAAGTATCAATACCGCATTATAGAAATACTTCTAAAGGCTTCTAAATCCTAACGTTTTTCTGAAAAACCCATGTTTCTATGTCAGTGGTGCTCAACCTTTTTCATGTCAAGGACCCCCAGAATTATCTCTATTGGGCCACGGACCCCCATCTCAAAATATGTAGTTCCAGGGACCCCCCCCCCAGAAGCCAATATTTTAGTTAAAAATGTTCGCTCTGAAATATATATTCAATGATTTGCGCCACATTTTAACGAAAAATAGCAGACCTACAAGCTCAAACAAACAATTTTAACACAACGAATAGTTTATTTCGGTCTTAAATCACGTACAGGGTTAATTTCAACAAACTTTACAGAGAAAATATTTGGACCGAAGGGCATTTTATACCAGGGTACCTACATTTTCTCCAGGGGTACACTTTCTAAAATCGACCTGTCCCTATAACTAGTAACTAAAGTATAACTAGTAACTAAAGTTTTTAAATGTAGTGGAGTAGAAGTAAAAGTATTGGAAGTAAAGGAGGACGGGTGGGGGCTACTTGTTTCAAGACAGGGCTTCATTTTTCACTGTACAATTTCTCACACACTTGATTGCCCGTTCTCTTTCTTATCGTCAGTGATCGTACTGATAAGTTACTGTACTTTAGTGGATCTTTGGTGGGTTTTTTTTGCAAGCTGATGACTTTCACTCTGCTAGATCAGGGGTTCTCAACGTTTTTGGCCGGGGACCCCCAGAAATGTTTTGGCAATGTCTCGGGACCCCGCCCCCTCTCGACCCCCCAATATAAATTGACTAATACACCATAAATAAATACTGAAACCAGATATAATCATTAGGGAAGGTGTATGCATGTACTATGTGTACTATATGTAAACTCTTCATTTCCACTTTCCAGCAATTCAGTTGCAAAAAAAAAATGTTTGGGTCGCGACCCCTCGGGGGGGAGGGGTCGCGACCCAAAAAATTGGTCTAGCACAGGGGTTGAGAACCCCTGTGCTAGATCAGAAACATTAACATTTGTTTTTATATCTATCTAATAATTTAGCGGATCGCTCGCCCGCTGTCTATTTTGCTCGGTCACTGTCTGTCTGTCCGCTGTCTTTCAGTCAGTCAGAATACTTCCTTAGGGGGAGGGGCGCACGACTGCGCCCCTCCCCCTCACACAACACAATGTTGGGTCAAACCATGTGACCTCCATTGGAAATGCATTGGGCCGCTGGGCGGCCATGACACAACACCCAACGAGCACAGAGAATTGCATGAAAGGTGTGAGCTCAGCCTTAGAATGCATGTTGGGACGGCTTCCGGGTCACCAGTGAAATGCATGTTGGGACGGACACAGATTAATACTGGGACACACTTTTCCCGCGTAACTTCAGTTGTTTCACCCGCTGTAGACAGCGGGCGAGCGATCGCTAAATTATTAGATAGATTACTCACACTGAACATCATTTGCTGTTCATATATTCAGAACGGGTAAGGACTAGTATTACTTTATTTAGCTTTTTTTCATATTGTAAACATGTACACAATATATAAAATACAAAAGACCACATAAAACACACATTATACATGCAACGTCCGCCCTCCCATGTTCTAAATTGTAAGTACTATTGTATACTGACTAATGTTTACTTTACAGTTTATACAGTGTCAATACTAGTAATAATAAATAATATTAATAACACTACCAATAGTATTTATTTACTTGAGTATATACTTTGTTCACCACTGCTTATTTTCTTTCTGTTTGTTCCCCCCTTTCCCGTGTCCTCCTCTCCTCATCATCCATTCTCCCGGACCTGCTCATTTATCCCATTCTGGGCGGGAACCCCTTTTGGTGTTAGCATTATGTTATGCTTTAGCTATTGAAAAATAGCAGATCTACAAGCTCATAGCGCGCCACTCGGTGGCGCGCTATGAGCTTGTAGATCTGCTATTTTTGAAAAATCGATGACAGAAACATAGCTTTTTCAGAAAACTGTCAGGATGTAGAAGACATTTTTAGAATCTGATCTCAGGTCAAAATGGGTTAATTATTATGTTTTCTTATCGTCTCTAGCCACGGCTCTGAAGATGAACATGAACCTGCGAGAGTTGTACTTGGCCGACAACAAGCTGAACGGCCTGCAGGATTCTGCCCAGCTAGGCAACCTGCTGAAGTTTAACTACAACATCCAGATCTTGGACCTGCGGAACAACCACATCCTAGACTCCGGTACGCTGGCCGCTCCCACACACAGTACAACTGCACTTTCTACTATAGGGAACAACCACATCCTAGACTCTGGTACGCTGGCTGCTCCCGCACACAGTACAACTGCACTTTCTACTATAGGGAACAACCACATCCTAGACTCGGGTACGCTGGCTGCTCCCACACACAGTACAACTGCACTTTCTACTACCTATAGGGAACAACCACATCTTAACCCATTTTTGACCTGAGATCAGATTCTAAAAATGTCTTCTAAATCCTGACAGTTTTCTGAAAAAGCTATGTTTCTATGTCAGTTTTTCAAAAATAGCAGACCTACAAGCTCGTAGCGCGCCACTCGGTGGCGCGCTGTGAGCTTGTAGATCTGCTGTTTTTCAGTAGCTAAAGCATAACCTAATGCTAACACCAAAAGGGGTTCCCGCCCAGAATGGGCTAGACTCCGGTACGCTGGCGCTCCGACACACAGTACACTGCACTTTCTACTAGGGATGTCCCGATACACTTTTTTCGTTTCCTATTCGATCCCGATACCACAATTAATAGAAACATAGCTTTTTCAGAAAACTGTCAGGATGTAGAAGACATTTTTAGAATCTGATCTCAGGTCAAAATGGGTTAAATGAATGAATGATATTGTAGCACTGCTGCAAATGACTTGGTCGTGGCCGTCTTTGACGTACTCTTCACGCTGGTCACGACGAGTCGACTTCCGCAAATTAGATTATTATAATACTTATTATTACAATGTTATTAGTTTTCTGCCCACTTGGTGTGTGGGCCACATATCAACTACAGTGGTTTTAACCCATTTTGGGCGGGAAGCCCTTTTTGGTGTTGTAAGCATTATGTTATACTTTAGCTATTGAAAAATAGCAGATCTACAAGCTCATAGCACGGCACCGTGTGCCGCGCTATGAGCTTGTACAGGTAGGTCTGCTATTTTTGAAAAATCGTGAAAATGTGGCGCAAATCTTTGAATATATATTCCTTCACAGCGAACGTTTTTAACTCAAATCTTTGCTTCTGGGGGAGGTCCCTGGAACAACATATTTTCAGATGGGGGGGTCGGCGGCCAATTACATATATTTTTGGGGGTCCATGACGTGAAAATGTTTGAGAACCACTGACATAGAAACTTGAGATTTTTCAGAAAACTGTCATGATTTAGAAGACATTTGTAGAATCGAGGTCAGGTCTAAATGGAGATAGCTGTGTGACCAGTGTGTGGAAGCGCTTCCTGCCGCGCTGCTTGACTGCTGAATGCGTTTGATAAGCGCTCTGAAACGGAGAGAGGGTTTGAGCACAGGAGGGAACGTTTGGGGAGAATGGAATTCACCCTTTGTCAGCCTTCTGATTGGTCCCTGACTGACTAACCAGCAGGCTCTTTGTCAGCCTTCTGATTGGTCCCTGACTGACTAACCAGCAGGCTCTTTCTGCCTTGTTCCGCCCTGGTTCCACCTTGTTTATGTTGAATTTGCAAAAACATCATTTTTGGAAAAAACTAAAAAACAAACATGATATGCCCAGTCACCACGCTGCACCTGTAATGTTCCTTTTTTACTGTTTAAAAGTTTAAAATAAGAATTGAGTGCACAGAATATCAATACGAAGCAACTGAAAAACACCTTATTTCAATGGTAGTGGATGTAGAGAGAGATGATTTTTGTCCAACCACGAAACGGCAACCAATGGGTGCGAAGAGGGGCACAGCCATGGGCGGGACTTGACAAAGGGTGAATTGCATACACAATCGTATCCGTGCTGACTCGGGTCAGACTTGAAACCACAACACAAACACAGAGACGAGGTATACCTGCATATCGCTGGCTGTTTCCACACAACATACACGAGGGAGTGATTGTCACGCATGCGTGTCTCAACAATGTGTAGTCAGTCAGGCAGTCAGTCAGTCATACGGGTCAGGACGTTGACTCTTACAGGCTGGACCCAGCGTGCTGTAAAGAGCAACACTGGCCCAGGCCATGAGGCTTTTCCATGACATCTCTATGCTACAACATGTGGCTGTGTTTATGGGGCGTGTATAACATTAGTTAAGCATGCAATTAAAATGGATGAAAAGATTGTCTACATTGCGGAGTGAAAGTTTAAAAAAAGAATGATAAAATGTAACTGTAGTTTAATACAGTTTGGGCTGATATCCATTTCCCAGCTATATTATGTCTCGGCCAATAGAGCCAAGTGTCCCGATTAAAGGTTCTATTAGGGGGTCACGGTGGCACAGTTGATAGTGCTGTCGCCTCACAGCTAGAAGGTCCTGGGTTCGATTCCCGCTCGGGGCGCTGTGCGTGCTGGTGGCGTGTTTCCTCCTCCGCGTCATCAGTGCCCATACCCGAGGCGGGGTTGGCGAAAGGGCCTTTCTGTGTGGAGTTTGCATGTTCTCCCCGTGTCCCCTAGGGTAGGTACTAGAGGGCAGCACAGGTCCATAAAATTGGACCCGGTCCGAAACGGACCCGGTGATATCAGAACAGAACCGATCCGGATCCGAAAACATTCTAATTGGCCGCACCCGGCCCGGACCCGGCCCCGAAAGTTTTGGATCCGGTCCAAAACGGACCCGTTAAAAACAGGATCCGATCCGAAATAAACCTACCCGTTCCGAAAGACCCGTTACACCCGTGGTGTGTCCAATCCTATATTATGCTTATTTTCACCGTGACTGTGATTATGAGACTGAAGTGAACACTGTGACTGAACGTCAGCATCACCCCCGCCTCTACAAAGGAGTGCTGAAAATAGCCGATCTACAAGCTCGCAATGCGTCGCATGGTTAAGTACAGTTTGCAGCGCAAATCCTTGGCGCACACTTTAATGCAGTCATCAAGAATGACAGCTTTTCTTTTGGATGGAATTGCTTTCCGAATAGCAACAAAAGACGTGATGGCACTTTGTTGTTGTGGTTGTTGACCCTCGCCGGCACTCTCTTTTTTCTTACACGCCTTCCCATTCATGTGTTTTTTCAGTGAAGATTTAGCAGCACCAACATTTTTACCGTCCGCGTCGACAATGATAACAAAACTGTCCCAGACATCTGACTTCCCTTTAGGAGATTGCGTGCTGTAATCGTTTGATTGTAGTTTGCGTTTCACCTCGCTCAAGAAGGGGGCCGCCATGGTGATGATAGCTACTGTTCGTGTTGTGTGTGACTGTGCGCGCGCTGCGCACACACTGTGACACACCCACCACCAGTGGATACGTTCCATTTCCAAATCCTCGAGGCGTGTATTTTAGAACATAATCATTACAACGCAGTTGAACGCACGCATACCATAATGTCTATTTTCAAAACCTATTTTTAAAGTTGAAAGGTTTAATATATAATAAAAATCGGGTCCTGCACGGGCATTTCGGGTATTCTGCATTGCAGATGCCCGAAACGAGGCCTGCAGCTTTGAAATGGAACCGACCCGTTCCCCGACGGCATGTCAATATTTTGCACCCGACCCGGCTCGGTTCTCGGTTCGGATCTCGGGTATTCGGGTCCGGGTGGACCCGTGCTGCCCTCTAGTAGGTACCCTCACAAAAAACATGCAGTAATCCTGGTCTCTAAACTGCCTCCCCCTGGCCAGCCGGTGCGCCTGATGGAGGGGAAAGGATCTGGTTGGAATAACGTGTTCCTTCCATGCGCTACGTCCAACCAGGGAAACTCCCCCCTGTCAGGTGTAAAGGAGCAACTTGGACACTCAGGCATGAAGGAAGCATGAGTTCAAGTCCGTTGCTCTCCCCATGTCCCCCATATATGGGGACTAGGCTGGCGGAGGGTGTGTAGAGGCCAGGATCACATTAGATAATTGACACAGGGGTGAAAAATGGGTTACAAAATCGTGGGATAAAGATTATATTAAAAAAAAAGGTTCTATTAGGCACCAGGCCTTGTCAACATCATCTCTCTCTCTCTATCTCTCTCTCTCTCTATTCAGTTCAGTTCAGTTCAATTCAAAGGAGCTTTATTTGCATGAGAAAACGTACGTTTACATTGCCAAAGCAAAAGTGGAACAAGACAATCGAAATAAAACAATGTATTTACAAATTAAGATTGAATAATAAATACGAATTAAATAAAGGTGTAAACAGAGCTGTGTTGCATTAACACTTTGGGTAATACTAGATTTAATACTAGTTTTCTGTCCGATATATAAGTTATACATCCATATAGGAGACGTTAGCTTTATACTTTTGGAAGTTGACAGCAGTATTTCAATGTTTTTTTTTAGTATTTAAAAAAACATTTGCGACAAGTAGCAACAATTTATTCAAATGTAATTGAATTAAAGTCAGTTGCTCTGTTTATCTGTTAACACAGTTTCTATGTACCGAGGTCATTTGCTGTAAGCCAGTGGTTCCCAAAGTGGGGTCCGGGGACCCCCAGGGGTCCTTGAGTGAGTTCCAGGGGGTCCCCAGCTAAATGATAGTTAGGAAACAAATGGACCATTATGAGTCTGTAACTCAGAGAGTGTACAAATGGAACCAAATATATCTTCTCTTATGGGGGTCCCTGGCATATCTTTTCTAATGGGGGTCCCTGGCATATCTTCTCTTATGGGGGTCCCTGGCATATCTTTTCTAATGGGGGTCCCTGGCATATCTTCTCTTATGGGGGTCCCTGGCATATCTTCTCTTATGGGGGTCCCTGGCATATCTTTTCTAATGGGGGTCCCTGGCATATCTTCTCTTATGGGGGTCCCTGGCATATCTTTTCTAATGGGGGTCCCTGGCATATCTTCTCTTATGGGGGTCCCTGGCATATCTTTTCTAATGGGGGTCCCTGGCATATCTTCTCTTATGGGGGTCCCTGGCATATCTTTTCTAATGGGGGTCCCTGGCATATCTTCTCTTATGGGGGTCCCTGGCATATCTTTTCTAATGGGGTGTCCGTGGGCTAATTAGTGTCCTTGACATGGAACAAGTTTGAGAACCACTGCAGTGGAGAGGGTATAAACAATTAAACGGTGTATACAACACAACAATGATTTGTATTGTATTTGTATTCTCTCTCTCTCTCTCTCTCTCTCTCTCTCTCTCTCTCTCTCTCTCTCTCTCTATATATATATATATATATATATATATATATATATATATATAGAGAGAGAGAGAAGTGGTCTATTTGTACGTCTCTAAATGTTTTGATGAATTGAACAAGGTGGACCCTCTTGTAAACAAGTGTAATGCTTAATTGGGTCGTCCGCTCACAGTTAACAGTCTTTTGTATTCAGTTTGTGCTTGAAATGTACTGTAATTCTGCAAACGGTTTAATACATATTTCAATCAAACTCTCTCTCCCTCTCCCTCTCTCTCTCTCTGTGTTCGGATGTCTCTCTCTCTACAGGTCTAGCCTACGTGTGTGAGGGGCTGAAGGAACAGAGGAAAGGCCTGGTCACCTTGGTGCTATGGAACAACCAGCTCACACACAACGGCATGGGCTACCTCGCTGCTGCACTGGTACGTGTGTGTGTGTGTGTGTGTGTGTGTGTGTGTGTGTGTGTGTGTGTGTGTGTGTGTGTGTGTGTGTGTGTGTGTGTGTGTGTGTGTGTGTGTGTGTGTGTGTGTGTGTGTGTGTGTGTGTGTGTGTGTGTGTGTGTGTGTGTGTGTGTGTGTGTGTGTGTGTAACATCTTGTCCTATTTTATCAATAGATTAAAAATAAGCATACTACCTTCCATAAGTTCCAATTCCATGGAGCTGGTACACCTCATGTTTAGTGACACCTTGTGGCAGAAATATGTTACTGTAGCTACATGAAATGAATGAGAACTGAGAGGCATTGGAGACTACGCTAATAAGATTTGTATTATGATTATTACGAAACACACTTTTCCTTGTAACAGAGTATTTTATTTTCTACATTGCATAATCGATAGTTTTGCTTTAAGTACAACATTTTTATACTCTTTCCACCACTGTATTTTGGGCACACTGTGAGAAAGTCATGTCAGTTATGAGCAAATAATCATATTGTAAAATCAACAGACAAGGTTTGATAGATCACATGCATACCGAATTCCAATTTCCCCATTTTTCTTGGATGGAGGATGATTCTACAAGTGTCTTCTAAATCCTGACAGTTTTCTGAAAAAATGTTTCTATGTCAGTGGTTCTCAAACTATTTCATGTCAAGGACCCCAAAAATTATAAATTGGCCACCGACTGAAAGTATGTCGTTCCAGGGACCCCCAGAAGCAAAGATTTATAGTTAAAAACATTCGCCCTGAATGGGGGAATAGGAAGAATAGAAGAGAGATAGACAGGGTAAGAGATACAGGCAAATACAAGTAGTATCAATAATAATGAATGAAATAGTGTAGGATAATATAATTAATGAAATAGTGTAAGATAATATAATATGGTATAGCAATGTTGTCGGATAATAATAATATATAATGTATGAGAATATTAGGATATAGTGTAGTGGTGTAATAATATGATAGCAGTCCATGGTCGTGTAAGTAATGAGTACAACTACCTTTACATTTTATGCAGCAGACTATTTATTTGCAAAAACATCATTTTTGGAAAAAACTAAAAAACAAACATGATATGCCCAGTCACCACGCTGCACCTGTAATGTTCCTTTTTACTGTTTAAAAGTTTAAAATAAGAATTGAGTGCACAGAATATCAATACGAAGCAACGGAAAAACACCTTATTTCAATGGTAGTGGATGTAGAGAGATGATTTTTGTCCAACCACGAAACGGCAACCAATGGGTGCGAAGAGGGGCACAGCCATGGGCGGGACTTGACAAAGGGTGAATTGCATACATATTGTATCTGTGCTGACTCGGGTCAGACTTGAAACCACAACACGAAACAGAGACGAGGTATACCTGCATATCGCTGGCTGTTTCCACACAACATGCACGCGGGAGTGATTGTCACGCATGTGTGTCTCAACAATGTGTAGTCAGTCAGTCAGTCAGTCATACGAGTCATTCTCATATAATGTATGAGAATATTAGGATATAGTGTAGTGGTGTAATAATATGATAGCAGTCCATGGTCGTGTAAGTAATGAGTACAACTACCTTTACATTTTATGCAGCAGACTATTTAAGCAGAGTTTTTCTTTTCTTTTTCTTCTCCGCAATACACTGACTACAAAAGGGCCATTTTAAGTTACTTGACCCCTTGTTTTTTTTTGTTTTTTTTATCCTTGAAGGACACACAATGAACACGGTGCACGTGCAAAATAGAAATGAGAACATTACAGCCTAATATAGCCACTTAAAGGGGTGTTTGGACTTTATGTCACTCTAAAACATTGAAAACACATCCCTGGACATCGAGTGTTTTAACCCATTTTGGACTGAGGTCGATAAAAAAAGGCTTCTAAATTTTTCTGAAAACCCTATGTTTCTATGTCAGTGGTGCTCAACCTTTTTCATGTCAAGGACCCCCAGAATTATCTCTATTGGGCCACGGACCCCCCATCTCAAAATATGTAGTTCCAGGGACCCCCAAGAAGCAAATATTTTAGTTAAAAATGTTCGCTCTGAAATATATATTCAAAGATTTGCGCCACATTAAATGTGGCGCAAATCTATTTTTGAAAAATAGCTAAATTATGACCTAATGTTTAAAACACCAAAAGGGGTTCCCGCCCAAAATGCGTTAACACATAAGACACATGACTCCAGAAGTTGTTACAAAGTGAAATAATTGGTTCATGTCAGAAGAAACCGAAAACAGAACGAAAGAGAAAACCCTTGAACATTACTGAACATCACAACACATTTGCACGCCTGAACTTACCAGCAAAACAAGTGGAATCTACGAAGAAAGAAAACGTTTGTATCTCTCTTTGATTATATGAGCAAGATTATAACTCCAATCATCTTCTTCAATATCAATGCTATCATATTGCTGCTCATAACTGACTCCATATTGGCTCATACTAGTGCTTTTGATTTTCCAACATGGATAAATGTCAGCTTACAATTTAGAAGGAAGGAAGTCCGCACACCGATCTCAAGCTCCCGTGCACTTTATTAAAGGGACACTTCACCCTTTTTGCGAAAACAAATATATGTAAATGACGTTTAGAGGATTTAGAACACTTTCCTGGGGGTCTTTGTGTGTAATATGTGGTTTTAGATATTTTAGATTTTAGCAGTGAGCCCAGTGTCTCTGATGCCGACCAGCTCAGTGGCCTTGTGGTTAGAGTGTCCGCCCTGAAACTGGGAGGTCGGGGTTCGATCCCCAGCCGGGTCATACCAAAGACTGTAAAAATGGGACCCAATGACCCTGCTTGACACTCAGCATCAAAGGGTTGGATTGGGGGTCAAATCTACTAATCAAATGATTCCCGAGCGCGGCGCACGCTGCGGCTCACCGCTCCAAGAGATGGGTCAAATGCGGAGAATAAATTTCACTGCGGTAACGTGTGTGACAAATCGTATGACTTTGACTTTGTCATGGACACTGGACTCACTTACTTCCTGGACTACAATTCCCACAATGCTTTGGTGCACTTCTCCTCCTCGTGGATTGGCGGAGGACTGTCTTACTGAGACGACATGTAGTCCAGGAAGTAAGTGAGCCCAGTGTCCATGACATCAGAGACGCACACTAGCAGACGCGCAGCAGACATTAGCAGACGCGCACTGCTAAAAATCTAAAATATCTAAAACCACGTAATATGTGGTTTTAGATATTTTAGATTTACACACACAAAGACTCCCAGGAAAGTGTTCTAAATCTTCTAAACGTCATTAACATATATTTTCCTAACGTCCTTTTGGACTCTTATTTCCGCTGTCAGCTTACAGACGTCGACAAAACATAAATTGTTGGACCGGGGATCACCAGGGTTCCAAATGGACCCTTGTGGGTCTGTAACACTTGAATATACTGTATACAAATTCAACCTAATGGACTCTAAAAAAAATGAACACAGAGGATTTTACTATAATAGATTGGGGGAAAAAAATAAACTATCCAACTTGGGGTCCTTAGTTGAAATTCAAAAAGGACTGTTCTAAGAAGTCTGTAGGAGTTCCCATTACTGGAGCTTAGGGCAGTAGTGCGGAACTCGCACACGCACGCACACGCACGCACGCACGCACACACACACGGCTTGAACATTCCTCTTCAGTCCTCACTAATATGACATTATCCCATGACTGGCATGGCTGCTGTTTGGTAACCTCAGAGATAAACACAGGATGCACCCATGCATTAAACCATTTAGACCATGAGGACGATTCTACAAATACCTTCTAAATGTTTCTGTGTCAGTGGTTCTCAAACATGTTCATGTCAAGGACCGCCAAAAACATATGCAATTGGCCGCCGACCCCCATCTGAAAATATGTTGTTCCAGGGACACCCCCACAAGCAAAGATTTGAGTTTGCTCTGAAAGAATATATATTCAAAGATTTGTGCCACATTTTCACGATTTTTCAGTGCCGCGCTACAAGCTTGTAGATCTGCTATTTTTCAATAGCTAAAGTATAGACACCAAAAGGGGTTCCTGTCCTGACTGGGTTAGGCTGGCTACATGTCATGTTTGATGCTCATTGTAGTTTCCTGTAGGGAGTCCATTACTTGAACTTGCCTTAGTTTTGCCATCTGCCAGATGGCAGCTGTAATTGCGTTTCCCTCGTCCATTCCAAAAAAAAAGTATATATATATATATATATTCCCGTTTATCAGCCGACTTCAGATTTGTATTATTGACATTTTTGTCAAGCTTTTGGTGTGTGTGTGTAATCCAAATTTGCCATTGACAAATGAATGAATGGACAATTTTTGAGTGTTTGTGTAAACGCAAACATCGATGACGAAGGTGAGGACGCGCCGGAATGAGATGATGTATGATGATGCACGATGATAAGAGCCCCTCACTTCACACGGGTGTGATTTTCTTATATGCACAGACTTAACCCATTCAGGACGGGAACCCCTTTTAGTGTCATTATGTTATACTTTAGCTATTGAAAAATAGCAGATCTACAAGCTCATAGCGCTTGTTACAGCTCCTTCTCAAAAAACACACACCGTACTACGAGCTTGTAGATTTGCTTCTTGTCCCTGGAACACCATATTTTCAGACGGGGGTCGACGGCCAATTAATTACATATAATTTTTTGGGGTCCTTGACATGAAATAGTTTGAGAACCACTGACATAGAAACCTAAGGTTATTTTTTTCACAGAAAACCGTTAGGATTTTAGAAGACATTTTGTAGAAATGGGTTATTCTAAGGGTTTGTTTTGGTCTTTTCCCTGCAGCCATGCACCCAGAGCCTGGAGACTCTGAACCTGGGCCATAACTCCATAGGGAATGAAGGCGTCCACAAGTTGAAGGATGGACTCATTGGCAACCGCTCCGTCCTCCGGCTGGGCCTAGCCTCCACCAAACTGTCTTGCGAAGGTGAGGATACAATCTTTTATTTTCCCCATAACTATAGCGACGCCTGATTTCTGGTTTTTGGAGGCTGCTTAGCTTATTTCTGTCACAACAGTTGCCACCACTGGCAACAACCCATAACATCCCATCGTCTGCACGGCATGGCTAGTCGAGCAGTTCTGATTGGCTGCCTCGTCTCCAGCCATGTTGCCTCAGAATTCACTAATTTGAGCATAACAGCGGAGCGCAGCTAAAAAGTGGCATAACGTCAGCAGCAGACCCACAGATAATAATAATGCAGCTGGTAATTAATTGATTTAATCAATTTGGGCGTGTTTTGCTATGACAGTAATTTGCAATGTGGCCCCTCTGGAGTGAGTGTGGAAATATAGTGGCCCTCTTCTCCTAACTTAACAACGCCTGATTTATATTTGGACATGGTGGCACACCAAAGAAATAGCAGATCTGCAAGAGCTGTGGATGTGCTGTCAAGCTCGTAGATTAGCTATTCTTCGCGGTAGCGCCACACACACACACACACACACGGCACGTGACTTTGTACTTATTCCGTTATCTGTGCTCTCAAGGCGCCGTGGCCGTGGCGGAGTTCATCGCGGAGAGCCCCAGGCTGCTGCGCCTGGACCTCCGAGAGAACGAGATCAAGACGGGCGGTCTGATGGCTCTGTCTCTGGCCCTGAAGGTCAACACCTCTCTGCTGCGCCTGGACCTGGACCGCGAGCCCAAGAAAGAGACTGTAAGGAGAACCAGTGCAAGGGGACGAGAGGGGGGGGATAAAGGCTCATACATAGTCTGGATTTTCGGTGCCCTTCTCTCTGTTTTTACTCACCACCGCTCAACGTTATTTCAGCTCCGGTGGTCACCTCACCACCGAAAATCCAGACTATGAATAGGCCTTAAGGAGGACATAAAACATTTGACGTTTAGATGTCGGTGACAAACAACATTGCAATGCCATGCAGGCAGTGTTCATTTTTTTCTTCTTATTCTTTTGAATAACACACCATTTAGTTTTAGTCCTAGTCATCTGAAATTGTTTGGTCTTAGTCTAGTCTTAGTTGACTAAATATCAAAAATCTTAGTCTTAAAGGAGAATTCCATACTAAAAGGCTTTCTTACCTTTTCTTTGTAGTTGTTACGTCCCCACCAAAGAGGTCCAGGTGTTATTTTGTGCAAAAGCTCCTTATTGGCTATTTCCCTTACCATAAGCCCTAAATTGAATTGAATTGGAATTGAATGGGGCTATGGGGTGCTAATTTGCTTATTTCCATCGCTCAAAATTATTATTTATTTGTATATATCCTCTCTTCATAATGTAAATAATATCCCAAGCGGCACACTTTACTACTTATTTCGATGGAAATAAGCAAATTAGCACAACACCCCATAGCCCCATTCAATTCCCATTTAATTCAATGCAATTCGTTGAGGGCTTATGGTAGGGGAAATAGCCAATAAGGAGTTTTTGCACAAATAAACACCTGGACCTCTTTGGTGGGGACGTAACGACTACAAAGAAAGGTAAGAAACGTAAAAGGCATTCTAGCATGGAATTCTCCTTTAAGCCCTAAACCACACCAAAGGGTCAAGACGGTTTTTAGCGTTGTCCCTGCGGTGTGTGATGTGTCTTGTTGCACGTTGACCCTAGTGATTCAACGCATGGAATTCAATGGCCCAAACTACACCACAAGGGTCGAGACGGTTTTAGCATTAACTCCTTGCAACCGTTTGGACCCAAGGAGTTGCATTGGTGACCCTTTGGTGTGGTTAGGGCTTTAGTCTTAATTATTTTTAGTCTTAAAGTTAATTTTGACAGCAAAATTCCGATTTAGTCTAGCGATGGGTCCGATTTATCGATTAATCGTTAATAGGATGAGGGGAAATAGGTGAAGGGATGTAGTTGTCTGTATGTATGCACACAAAAAAATGGGTCAAAGTCGGATAACAACAGTGACCTGAAACATGTAGAAACAAATGTGAAGGAATTGTACATGTGATTGACTCAAGTTAAAAAATAAATAAAAAAATCGTTAATAGGATCAAAATTATAAAAAAAAGAAATAGAATGTTACAGCTCCTTCTCAAAAAATGTGAATGTTGTGGAAAAGTAAATTTTCCTCCGTAATATAATTAAAAAAGTGAAACTTTAATTATATCATAGATTCATTGTGCATACAGTAAAATATTTAAAAAACCTTTTTTTAGTTTGAATCTCGATGATTATGGCATACAGCTCATGAAAATCAAAAATCCATGTCTAATGTTGTCATCCATAGTAACTAACTACATTTTATAGGATTATAGTTTACCATTTATTTTGTTCGCTTAGGCCTGTACTAGTGTAGCCTGGCTAATAAGCCAGACTCAAATCACACTGTTGTGTGGTATTTGAATCTGGAGATGCTGTGTATGGATCTTGTTTCCCGGGGGGCGGGTTCAAACATTTTCTCTGTGACGCAATTGGTCAGAGCTACTGTCAGTCAAAGGTCTCAAGCATTGAACGTCACTGTACCAAAGCCCGCCCATATTGCATACCGTGTCCCGATTGGCCACACCAGTTCTCTGGTGTAGGAAATGGGCGTACAATTGAGCCTCTCCAGACCGTAATCCGCCGGCAGGCAATTTTCTTTTTGCCAACGGCTGATTCGGTCTGGTTTATTAGCCAGGCCTTTACTAGTGTACTGCAGGTGACTTGAATGCTATATGGTGCAATGTTGAGTACAGGCCAGGGCTACAGGCCAAAGTGTGCCTGCATTATGGGTATTGATGGTAATGGTATCTGTTATAATTGGCCTGATTGAGGCAACGTTTATGTACGACCACAATCCCACAATTGATGCATTTTTTTAAGGCTGCTCCCCACCCGATTAATCCCTACACATCCCTAATTTAGTCTTAGTCTTTTGAACACACCATTTAGTTTTAGTCCTGTTTAGTAATCTGAAATAGTTTAGTCTTAGTCTAGTCTTAGTCGACTAAAAAACCTAGTCAACAAAATGAACATTGCATGCAGGTATGATTTGTTTCCTCTTGGGAGACTTTGTTTGGATCACTATGTTTCTGACAATGTCCTCCCGTTTGTCCGCCCTCAGGTGAAAAGCTTCCTGGAGACACAGCGCGCCCTGCTGGCGGAGATCCAGAACGGCTGCAAGAGGAACTTCATCCTGGCCAAGGAGAAGGAGGAGACGGACGAGAAGATGAGGCAGTCGGCCTCCATGGCCGAGATCGCCACGGAGGACGGCACGAGGGAGGAGGTGGAGGAAGGAGCCGCGTCGGAGGAGCAGGCGGAGGGGGCGAGAAAAGACGGCGAGGAAGGAGGTAGCGGCACCAATGAAGGACAGACCGGCAGCCAGACGACGGCCGTGGGCTCCGAGCCGGAGCCCACGCCGCCGCCGCTCATCCTGGAGTCGGACTCGGACACCGACGACGAGAACGGAGAAGAGGCCGCGATCTCCTTCGACGCCCCGTCGTCCCCGTGCGACCCCTCTCCCACCCCGAAACAGAATGGCCCCCCGGCAGCAGCCCAGCCGGAGGCAACCCCGCCTCTCGGCGCCTCGCCGTTGTTGACCCTTGTTGTGCCCCCCTCCCCCCCTGCCCCCGCCACGGGCCAGAGTGTCATATCAGGGATCACTGTGACGGAGACGCCCGCTCCGCCCGGCACGCCTCCCTCCCCCGGGAGATGTATATCCGTGTCCAGCCCGGGGAGGGGCCACAAGATCTTCATGGTGACTCGGGTGGAGAGCCCCCCCGACCAGCAGCAGCTGCAGCTACAGCTCCAGATGAGCTCTGCCGCGGCGACTAAGAGAGCCGCGACGAGCAAGCCCGCGGCGTTGTTGTCCCCGGTGCCCGGTCAGCAGCAGCAGACCGGGCAGGAGGCGTCCACGTCACCTCAGCCTGTCCAAGTCGCAACACGCAGCCTGGCAGAGCAGGCAACGGCTCAGACCGCCACACAGACGCAACTGGCAGAGGAGGGAGGGAGGTCGAGACCGCCCACGCTGTCGAGAGACTGCGACCCGAAAGAATGTGGCGCGACAGAGCGGAGCCACGCGGAGCCACCCTCGCAGCCATCGGATGCGCCCTCCCTCCTCCACACGGAGTCTGCACTTGATGTCACACTGGCCCAGGCACAGGGCACTGAACAAAGCCAGCCCGGAGACGTCACACTGGCCAGCGTTTTACAAACGGAGCGGGCCGAGCAGAATCCACAAGCACTTGCACCAGACCAGCCTTCCCATTCCTTACCAGCGGACGTCGCAGCGCTCACAGGTCCACTACAGACACTGCAGCCCCAAGTGACGGAGGACACCGAGGACACTCCTTCGGAAGCTTCAGCTGTGAAACCGCAGTCTGCCAGCGAGGGAGAGCAAGCGGAGGAGAATGGAGGCGTTCTTCTGACAGAGGAAATACAAGCAACGCGGTGCCCGGACAGCACAGAAACGGGCACGCAGTCGGGGGAGAGAGATCCGTGTCGGGCTGGTGCCGCCGTGTCTCAGACGGACACGACACAGCAGTGTGCGGGGGACTCCTCCACACAGGGAGAGACGGAGCAAGCCTTCGCGTCAAACGTCCCGACACAGGAACAGGCACCTGTGCAACAACAAACGCTACAGCGGCTGCCAGAGGCCGCGTCGGAGCTACCGAGCCCCGCGGAGAACATAACGGAGAAACTAGACGGTCAGCAAAGCCAAGAAGCAGACCAGATGCCAACGTTGACCACGATAGAGCAGCGAGCAGAACTGCAACCAGGCGACGCAGTGGAGCGACGAGCAGAACTGCAACCGGGTGACGCAGTGGAGCGACAAGCAGAACTGCAACCGGGTGACACAGTGGAGCGACAAGCAGAACTGCAACCGGGCGACGCAGTGGAGCGACAAGCAGAACTGCAACTGGGCGACACAGTGGAGCGACGAGCAGAACTGCAACCGGGTGACGCAGTGGAGCGACAAGCAGAACTGCAACCGGGTGACGCAGTGGAGCGACAAGCAGAACTGCAACCGGGTGACACAGTGGAGCGACAAGCAGAAATGCAACCAGGCGACGCAGTGGAGCGACCAGCAGAACTGCAACCGGGTGACACAGTGGAGCGACCAGCAGAACTGCAACCGGGTGACACAGTGGAGCGACAAGCAGAACTGCAACCAGGCGACGCAGTGGAGCAACAAGCAGAACTGCAACCGGGTGACACAGTGGAGCGACAAGCAGAACTGCAACCGGGTGACACAGTGGAGCGACAAGCAGAACTGCAACCGGGTGACGCAGTGGAGCGACAAGCAGAACTGCAACCAGGCGACGCAGTGGAGCGACAAGCAGAAATGCAATCATGTGACACAGTAGAGCAGCAAGCGGCGACGCAACAATGTGGCATGGTAGAGCCAGAAGAAGCCGAACTGCAACCATGCGACGCTTCACAGGCGGCCGCCTCCTCCGTCTGCGAAGGTCAGCGGGCCCTTCCTGTGGCCCAAGGAGAAACCCCGGAGCCAAAAGTCGAAAGTCAGCCGGAGGAAGCTTCAGCGAGTCGACACACTGGCACGGAATCGCCCGACGAGAGCTCCGCCGCAGACAGGGACGAGTGCCTCGGCGCAGTGGACGAGGAGGTCAGCGGAGGAGGAGGAGGAGGTGGAAGTTCAGCTCTGCCCAACGGCCTGAAGCCAGAGTTCTCACTTCATCTCCTGGACGCTGAAGGCCCCAAGCCTGGCAGCTGTGTGATGGAGCATGGTGAGTCTGGGCCCAGCAGCTATAGGGCTGTCGCCGTTACACGTTTCAGTTGACGATTCATTGTCACACAGATAATTGCGATGAACAATTTGTGTTTTTTTTTTTACATTGAACATTGGGAAAGTTACAGTTTGTAATCTCTGTTTGCCTTTTAGGTTTCGTAATCGCACATTTCACAGGGCAGATATAACAAATAGCTTAAATGTACAAAAAAGAATTGTACTATTTTTTTACAAAATAGTGGAAATAGTTGATCTACAAGCGTGTGTGTGTGTGTGTGTGTGTGTGTGTGTGTGTGTGTGTGTGTGTGTGTGTGTGTGTGTGTGTGTGTGTGTGTGTGTGTGTGTGTGTGTGTGTGTGTGTGTGTGTGTGTGTGTGTGTGTGTGTGTGTGTGTGTGTGTGTGTGTGTGTGTGTGTGTGTGTGTGTGTGTGTGTGTGTGTGTGTGTGTGTGTGTGTGTGTGTGTGTGTGTAGTGAGTTTGACTGCAGAGCTGAGCTGTGGACAGGATCTGGAGGAGCTGCTGCTAGATGCCAGTTTGGAGACGGGGAGAGATGCACCATGAAGTTAGGAGGTAAAGCCTTTGTCTTCACAGTCACACACACAAACAGTTTGACTGTATTAACCCATTTTGGGCGGGAACCCCTTTTGGTGTTAGCATTATGTTATGCTTTAGCTATTGAAAAATAGCAGATCTACAAGCTCATAGCGCGCCACCGAGTGGCGCGCTACGAGCTTGTAGGTCTGCTATTTTTTTTAAATCGAAGAACGACTGACATAGAAACATAGCTTTTTCAGAAAACTGTCAGGATGTGGAAGACATTTTTAGAATCTGATCTCAGGTCAAAATGGGTTATTAATTGCTAATTGACATCCTCTTTTCCACTTCAACAGGGAACGAAGGTCAGGACAAAAGAGAGCAGTCATTTGGTGTGTCTGGCTCTACAATACAAACCGGTCGCCCCCACCATGTTTTCTTTCTTTTTGTTGTTTCTTCCCGCGATCAAAAAAACAAACAAAAACACTTCCTTTTCTGTGAAGATCTGAAGATCTCAATCGAGTGTCATTGTCTAAGAAGTACTATAAAATATACCAGAAAGAAGAAAAGAAAAGAAAAAAAACTATAAAAAATGACACACACACACAAACTAAAACCGTGGCCGTCAGGGCTTTGGTCATGCCATTTAGGAATGCCCTGCACTCTCTCTCTCTTCTACACTACATCCACTACTGAAATGAGACACATGGGAAGAAAGAGTATGTTAGAAGAAAAGCGAAACTAATAAGAAAAAAACAAAACACACGGTTGTCACTACATCCTGTCAGCCTGTAGCAGGGAGCCAGACATGTAAGAGATAACACTGGGGGGGGGGGGGGGGGGGTACAGCAAAACACTAACCAAAGACAGACCTTATTGCTCATCATCATGGCTCCTGGCTAGCTCTATCTACGTTATGGGTGTTTTTTCCGTAGGTTCCATTGAGATTTTACACTGTAGTAGTGGGGGTGGAGGGGTTGAGTTGGAGCTAAGCTTTCTCCGTCATGTCACACAGACACCACAACCATACTGTCGCTCCACGTGTAAGAATAGAGCAGGGTAAACAACAAGGGCATCATGAACCTAGGACTCATGAGCCCCCTGCTGACAGACAGACAGACAGTCAGAGGACCTGTTGCTTTTTGAATGTGCAGAAGACTTCTTCCAGAGGGCAACGTATACCGGGTCTTACACAAAGGCTTATACCCAACGATGGCAATGGTGCAAAAGTGCGTGCGTGCGTGTATGTGTATGTGTATGTGTTAAGTTTTCCGTCTGCGCATCCCAAAACTCTGTAAGGGACCTCTGCCAAAGTGACCCCCCCTTCTCCCCCCTCTGTTCACTTGGGGTCCCTCAGGAATCGGCGTCCCTTCCAGTCGGTCTCCATGGATCTGAGGTGGAGAAAAACCGGAATGAATCGTTTTTTTTTTCCTTTTCTCCTCCTCCTGCCAAACAAACTGCTCTACTGTCTCTAACAACAAAACTGGGTTTGCTTTGCGGAAAAAAACGATGTCGTTCATTTTACTCTGCAAACTGAAGCCTTTAGAAAGAAAGACAAAAAGAAAGAGAGGCATAACCTTCTGTGAATGTTGGTACAAGAGAGATCTGCCTTTTTGTTTAAGTTTGTGTTTGGTCGTTACAGAGAAAGTCTCGTCACTTTTCCTCCTCACTTTCGGACTATTTTGTTGTGGGCTTTGCATTTACCGTTGAATTGTTCCTTGTCCAGCTGCAGTCACTGTTGTTCCAAACTCGCTAGGAGTATAAGAAGTGATTCTGTGCATCCCCCCCCCCCCTTTTGTCCCCCCCCACCCCCCCACCATTCAACATTCATGTTGCCTTCAGTTCAACACTTAAGTAGAATCTCATCTCTGTTTTTGCTGCTTTGAGAAATCTTTTTTTTTTTTTTTTTTTTGTATTTATTTTATAGCTTTATGAGCCTTCTTTCTGTGTGATTACGTTTTCTCCCTTCCCTTCATCGCCCCCCTTTTTATCTTTTCTTTTCCATTGGGGTTTTGCTTTTAAAGACTTACCCTTTTTTTTTGGTGTATATTTCTGATTCATATTAGAGCAAATATCTAGTTTTCTTTTATTATTATTTTGGTGGGGGGGGGGGGGGGGGGGGTGGAGGAGGGACAATGTTGGGTGGCGGGACGAATAAAAGATTGAGGCTCATGGCAATAGTGGGGGGGGGGGGGGGGATAGTGGGTTCAGTTATGAACACAAACTGAGGGGCAGCGTACGCCATGACTCCCACGTACGTTGTCATTGTTAAAACACTATTCTGCTACGTTGAGGTGTGACCACAAGGGGGTGCTGGGGTTTATGGTGCAATGTGCTCACCCATAGACATATCTATGTGCTCTCCTCCTACCACATAAATGATGATGGCCAATGGGAGTGTTCGTTGCAGGAGCTCCTCCTACCACATAAATGATGATGGCCAATGGGAGTGTTCGATGCAGGAGCTCCCCTTACCACATAAATGATGATGGCCAATGGGAGTGTTCGATGCAGGAGCTCCTCCCCTAAAAGAAAACAGACTTTGATACCATACATAAAGTACAACAATTTAAACCTACTGTATGTCAGATACTGTGGACTTTCAAACCAAGCATATTTTATTTTTTTCTATAGCAAGACGTTGACAAACCAAATGATATGAACGGCGGCTATTTCACTCTTGCATTGTACTTGGGGAGGGAGGGGGGGGGGGGGGGGGGGTTAACCCCCCCCCCCCTGTCATTTGAATCCTCCTGTCCCTCATTCTCATACCATTATTTCAAATCCACATTGCTGTGCTGCCCCCCCCCCCCCCCCCCCACACACACACACACACACACACTGTTTGTAATGCTTTATTTTTCCCTTTCTTTTTTTTTTCTTTTTTTTTTTTAGTAAATTTTAGTTATTTGTTAACTTAATCAAAATGTGCTGGTAATCACAAAATATATGTATGGCAAAAATTTGTTCCTGAAATAAATGCATGTAATGACTAATGATGTGATTGTGAATGTTTCACTGAAATTAAATTACTGAGTTTGGGAGTTCTGCTAGAATCGTTTGCAGAAAAGTGTGCATGATAAAAATGGAGATGGTTTAATGAAGTAAGAGTAAAGTTCTTACTTTGGCTGGAATTTTCATCATGAGATAGCCGTTTCAATAATTTCACAACTTACTCTGCTGTATTTTCCACAGCAAGCATAACGTTATGTTCAAGAGAGAAAGATGGAGTCAATACAAACACTGGTGCACAGACCAGCGTAAAGTACCGTACACTCCTGTAGGTCCAAATAGAGCCCCATGGTCCAACAAGGGACCACATCGTTGGTAAGGACATGTTATTGTTTCCTTGGCATTGCCTTGACCTAGTTTTCTAAAGACCTTCATAATGAACAGGAAAGGACTATAGCTGTCTGTGCAAAAATGACAATCACATTTTGTTGCCGTAAGGTGTATGTGGCCTGGATGCAATTTGCTGATGGGTTTCCAGGATTCCTCCTTTCTCAAAAGACTAAAAAACACGATGAGTTATATAAAAATGGGGGAGCTTTACGTCTCAACATAATTTTTTTTTGCATTGTATTATGTGTCAAAAATCTAAGCAGCCTTTGACAGTTTATGCTGTGTAATGTTTAGCTCATGGAAAGTGAGCTGACGTACGTTTTGAGGCCCAACACTTCATTAGTCCCTCTAGGCAGGCGGGGACTTGACCTTTTTAGTGAGGTGAACTCCAAAAACATTCATGTCGACCAAACTATATAATGTAGTGAGAGGTGAGGGGGTTCACTTATCCTGAAGCCAAGGTATAGAGCAAGGGGGTAAACTGGAGTGCAAGAGCTCTATTCTGTATGTATTACTGTAATTCTCTCCTGAAGGAATTCCAGACTGTACTAATCCACTCCTCCCCTCCTCTAATAATAGGGGGGGCGAGGGTAGGGAAATAGTCAGAAGATATCATGGTGTGATTTTAATAAAACCTCCATGACTTTATGAGGGTCCAGCATTTCAATTGCTCCTAATACTGTATATGATGTTGGGGGTTTGTTTTTAATTGAAACTGAACCTTTAAAAAAAAAATATATATAGACTAGCAATTGCCAGTCTAATTGTACTTGCATGTGATCATGTTGCTGATTTGAGGAGATGAACAAGAGCGCAGCGCTTTGAAACATAAGCATTCGATTCTGACCGTGGTTTCTTTAGAGACGATTGTAAAATAACTTAGAAATAGGGATTTCAATCTGCTCCCCATCCCCGCCCAAATAATCCAACCAACTTGTTAATTGGAAAACTGTAAAAAGTCCTCTTTTTCTTTTTTGCAACATGTGGGTTCATCCTTTTAGGCTTCTGTGCCTTATTTCCAAAGTCACTGAGGTTTGTCTGGTCATAATATGTGATCTAACCGTGAGCCCATATCAGCATTGACATTCTTTAGAATTTAATTTCAGCTCCCAACCCAGCATTGACCTTCCTTTCCTATCTATGCAACTGCTGTATGTTCACCCCTGTAATACATCCCCGTCCCTCCTCTCTCTATTCCAGGATATAGGCACAGCTTAAAAAGTGAAGTGGCCTTCAGTCCTAAATTGACTATCCTTAGCTTCTTCCTCGTTAGCCTCGATTTCACTTCTTTATTGGATCTGAAGTGTGAGCCAATAAGTTTAACGTGAGTTGAATGAAATCACTGGTTTAGCAGCTACATTGTGCAATATTGCATTCAGTGTTCATCAGAATTTCTGCTTGTATAAAACATCCATTCTGTAAAAAGTGAATTCTGTCTTGCATTTTGAGTTTGTTTATCCGGGTGACCATGAAGTCCTGTCTGTCATTTCCTCAGCATTCATACAAACCTGCCATATTGTAAATGTACTTTGGGTAACGCTATTTATTATTCACTGCAGTTGTACGGGACTTAAACTGTAGTCTACCCACTCAGAGGCTTTCTGTTGTGATGTGTCCAAAGTGCAAATACTATTTTATGATATAGAAATTATGTTGTTAATTGTCAATTAAGCACACCATCACATCATGGAAGTTCTGAGAAAATCACCGTCAGCAGATCAGGGTTATGGTTTCATTGCATACAGTACTTAGTACTGAGTACTTGGTTTCTTGTATATTCTTGGTTCAAATAAAATAAAAAGTTTCTTAATGCTCTAGTGGTGAAGGTCTTGTGTGCATGTTTGTTGTTGCTAATACATATATAATTATACTTCTTTTGTTGACACACTGGAGAAATATGTACTCCTCACACACTCACATCCATTCTGGTCAATTATTAACATTTGCAGAAAAGCAGAATCTTAACCCATTCTGGACGAGAACCCCTTTTGGTGTTTTAAGCATTATGTTATACTTTAGCTATTGAAAAATAGCAGATCTACAAGCTCATACCTTGTTTTTTCTTCTTTAGATCGTAAAGCTGTGGCGCAAATCTTTGAATATATATTCTTTCAGAGCGAACGTTTTTAACTCAAATCTTTGCTTCTGGGAGGGGTCCCTGAAACAACATATTTTCAGATGGGGGGGGGGGGGGTCCGCGTCCAAATACAGATAATTCTGGGGGTCCTTGACATGAAAAGGGTTGAGAACCACTGACATAGAAACAGAGGTTTTTCAGAAAACTGTCAGGATGTAGAAGCTTTTAAAAAAAAAAAAAAAAACTACTCTAACTATATATATATATTTTTTTTGTACCTTTATTTAATCAGAGAAGACCATTGAGGGCATGCTTTCTGCAGTAGCCTACAGCCTATGATGATGATCTATTAACCCACATGACGTCACAAGGAGTGGAATAATAAGTACAAATCTTTTTGGAGTTTCTCTATGAATAAAGTCGGGCAATTACTATGGTCTGATTACCCTGTTAAAATAAAAAAAAGTTCAATATAATGAACAATAAAAAATTAAAAAAATAAACGTCATATGTATGCAGTTACATAAGGGCTACACAAAGCAGGTGCTGTCCTTGTATAATGTGTCCTCAAGTAGCACCCTAAACGTCCTGGAGTTTGTTCCATTTTAGTCTAGTAGCCAGCCCATAGAGCCCCATTGTGAACCTGGACACACTGCGTGAAAAGAGGAGTTAACGGGTAATTATGGGACCGGTATTTTGCCAGTAAACCTCAAGTTTAGCAGCATATACATGTAATATACGGTAATATACAGGTGTGATGGTACAATTCGGGAGTTTACGGGAGTTTGTTGGAAAGTTTACCGGGAGTTTGTTGGAAAGTTTACCGGGAGTTTCCTGTAATATACACATCCGTATTCCAAGCTTTTTGCGCAGTGACATGTTGAGGACACCAAGGTTTTATGATAGAAATGTTTAGTATGGATCCCCAGCATGTAGAAACTGCCGGATGCTAACTTGCATATGTTGAGCAATTTTCATAATTGGCATAATATGTGGCCATACCAATTACAACCAATATGGCAAAATATTCAAAGTTTCATCATGCTTTATGTAGCATGTGACGTGTCAAACTAGGGGGTTTTCATGATGCTGAATCCATTCCAAGCATTCGTTTTGCAAAAAAACACTCATTGGGCTAAAAAAGTGGGCATGGCCGTTTTAAGCCCAATGCGTGTTTTTTTTGCAAAACTAATGCTTGGAATGGATTCAGCATCATGAAAACCCCCTAGTTTGACACCTCACATGCTAGATAAATCATGATGAAACTTTGAATATGTTGCCTTCTATAGGTTGTTAATGGTATGGTCACATATTATGCCAATTATGAAAATTGCTCAACATATGCAAGTTAGCATCCGCCAGTTTCTACATGCTGGGGAGTCGGGACCCATACTAAACATTTCTAACATAAAACGTTGGTGTACTCAACATGTCCGGGTTCACTTTTTGGCTACTAGGCTATTTGTCTGGGGTATGAAAGAAAAAGAAAAAAAATATATTTTAGAAAGACAAAAGCATAACTTATTTCTGTAAAGGAAAGGGAAACCGATTTTCACCCTTAGCTTTTTTGTTAGGTGTTCCACGTAGGTCTTGAAAGAGAGCTTGAAAGAGAACCAAATGCCCAGATATTTATAAAGAGGTGACAACCTAAATGTGTTCACCTTTAAAGATATGGCTATACCTGTGTTTGGGGACCTTGTAAATGGCATAGTCATGTCATAGTAATGGCATAATGGTCATAATAGTCATATCATAGTAATGTCATAATGGCATAGTCATGTCATAGTCTTGTTAGAGTTCAAGACAAGCTATTAGGGACAATTGAAACTTATCAAAAGCAGTCTGCAGGTTTGCAGTGGCCAATTCAATCAACACATTATATAAAATGGTTTCGTCTCCCTATGATTGTGGACATCGCAAAGCAGTGAGGGAATAAATATTGTAAAGTAAGTAAAAGAGGACCCAATATGGACCCCTGTGGAACACCTTTACCAGTTAAAAGTTAGGGTGGGATTGGGTATGTAATATCCCCAGACGGTATGAATTTGCCAAATCCACATGGTGAGAGATAATTATTTCTCTATTGCTGACCTCTGACCTCTGAGGGTTATGATGACACACCTGTTCTTGCATAGGAGAGAGGCAAGTGATGTAATGCAGTCGTTCCCAAAGTGAGGGCCGGGGACCCCCAGGGGTCCTTGAGGGAGTTCCAGGGGGTCCCCAGCTAAATGATAGTTTGGAACCAAATGGACCCTTCTGGGTCTGTAACTCAGAGAGTGTACAAATGGAAGTTAAATTAACATGGATTTTACGATATAAATCAGGGTCTCAGAGATAGAAATGCCATTAAATGAGATGAGATTCAATTTATTGTCAATGTACAGTACAAGTACAGCACAGCGAAAAGTATTTTCGCATCTCACCAATAGTGCAAACATGTCAGTAAAGAGGAGGATACATTAATTACAGTAGTACAGTAGTAACAGTAGATATGGGCTGAGCAGTAGTCATTTAAATAAATAAATAAATAAGGATATGAGAAGGAAGAGAAAAAACATGATCTGTCCATATTGCACGTAGCCCTTATTGCACGTGGCCCAATGCACAAAGTGCTAAACTAAGGTCCAAGAGACCATATTCCACAAGTCCAGTGGCCATATCGCACGAGTCCACATAGTGCAAGACTAGGATGAGTCCAGAGTCTCGGATACGACAGGGATGGTGGATGGGTTGGGGGGCTGACACTGGAGGGGGGAGAGGAGTGGATGAGGAGTTTATAGGTAGATGACAGTGGAGGGGAAGAAGCTGCTCCTAAGTCTGCTGGACTTGCAACCAAGGTTCCTATAACGTCTCTCAGAGGGGAGGAGGGCAAACAGACTGTGTTTGGGGTGAGAGGGGTCTTTTATGATGTTATGAGCCTTATGGGGGGTCCGTATAGCCTAATGCATGTCAAACTGGGGGTCCCTGAAATTAAAACGGGTTGAGAATCACTGCTAGAGCCGTATACAAATCTTCTCTTATGGGGGGTCCCTGGGCATAGCTTTTCAAATGGGGGGTCCGCAGCCTAATTAGTGTCAATTTGGGGGTCCTTGACATGAAAAAGGTTTGGGAACCACCGTTGTACAGTAATGCTTCCTCGTCGTTCCTTTCCTTTGGCTCAGCCTCGCCTCAGGAATGTGCAGACAAGTTGATATAGGAGTCAATGGGACTTTTCCATGGTGTCAACCCATATCTGGCCTGTTGGTCTGCTGTCCACTGGACTGTACCAAACAGTCCACTGGACTGTACCAAACAGTCCACTGGACTGTACCAAACCACTGGACTGTACCAAACCACTGGACTGTACCAAACCACTGGACTGTACCATATCTGGCCTGTTGGTCTACAGTCCACTGGACTGTACCAAACCACTGGACTGTACCAAACCACTGGACTGTACCAAACCTCTGTTGGTCTGCAGTCCACTGGACTGTACCAAACCACTGGACTGTACCAAACCAACTGGACTGTACCAAACCACTGGACTGTACCAAACCACTGGACTGTACCAAACCAACTGGACTGTACCAAACCACTGGACTGTACCAAACCACTGGACTGTACCAAACCACTGGACTGTACCAAACCAACCCATATCTGGCCTGTTGGTCTGCAGTCCACTGGACTGTACCAAACCAAAGAGAATATGGTTTGGGGCATGCATGGGACCACTGTTTCATCCTTAGTATAGTATAAGGCAGGGTTCCCCAATAGGCGGCCCGCGGGCCATTTGCGGCCCGCGGAGAGCCCCCTAGTGGCCCCTGGAAGATTAAAAAAAATTAAAAAAAAGTTTTTTGTTTTGTTTTGGGGGGGGTGTCCCAGATATAAATGGCATTAAATGGGGGTCAGTAGCCTATGCATGTCAAACTGGGCACACCCTCAAGGACCACTGGTGGTCCCCGGAGCACTGGTTGAGAACAATTTTTTATTAATTAATGACTCGGCCCCCAGCCTGGTTCCCTAGTCAAAATATGGCCCTTGAGGAAAATTAATTGGGGAACCCTGGTATAAGGAATAAAAGAGCGAGCAAAGGAACATGTTCATCGATGTCGGGCATAAATCTTGTATCTCCATATTTCACATTTTTATGTTTTTCCTTCATACATGAATGCACTATTTAAATAACGTGCTCCTTGGGGGGACACAGGTGTCCGCCATGCCAGATAGCATATTGTGGGCCAGCAAACAATTAGCCAAATTTTGGACGAATCCAAAAAATATAAAAACTGTTGCCCGGGCAACCCTATAGAACACTAAACATAACTTTTGTCATCACTAAACACAGACACATATCTTTTACCCAATAGTCTGCTTGCCAGCCCATAGAGCCCCTGCATTGTGAACCCGGACATGTTGAGTACACCAAAGTTTTATGTTAGAAATGTTGAGTATGAATCTCCAGCATGTAGAAACCGTCGGATTCTAACTAATATGTTGAGCAATTTTCACAATTGCCATAATATGTGACCATACCATTAACAACCTATAGAAGGCAAAAAAAAGAAGAAAAAAAATCATTATTTAAGTAGCATTTGACGTGTCAAACTAGGGGGGTTTCATGATTCTGAATCCATTCCAAGCATTAGTTTTGCTTGGAATGCTAAAAACGGCCATAGCCACAGCCCAAATGTGCTGACCTCATCACATTTGTGATGACGGATATAATGATTTTAGCCCAACAAATGTTTTTTTGCAAAACTAATGCTTGGAATGGATTCAGAATCATGAAAAACCCCTAGTTTGACACGTCACATGCTACTTAAAGCATTTTTATTTGTTTAATTATTTTTGCCTTATACAGGTTTTTATTGATATGGTCACATATTTTGCCAATTATGAAAACTGCTCAACATATGCAAGTTAGCATCCGGCAGTTTAGGCCTACTCAACATAAACATAAACATAAAACATAAAACGTTGGTGTACTCAACATGCCTGGGTTCACATTCTGGCAAGTGGACTATATGTCTACAATGTAAAATATTTTTTGTTTAATTATTTTTGCCTTATACAGGTTTTTATTGGTATGGTCACATATTTTGCCAATTATGAAAACTGCTCAACATATGCAAGTTAGCATCCGGCAGTTTAGGCCTACTCAACATAAACATAAACATAAAACATAAAACGTTGGTGTACTCAACATGCCTGGGTTCACATTCTGGCAAGTGGACTATATGTCTACAATGTAAAATATTTCATAAAAAATATCACTCTAATATCACTAATATTCACCCGAACAATGATGTCACTGAGTGAGCAATTCATCATAAAGGTACTGAAAGACCACATCAGACATCAGCAACTAGCAAATTACACAAATCACAATCACCTGTGTTTATAGAAGAGTGTCTGTTGAGTGTCTGACTGTCATTGTGATTTTAAAGAACCCTGTGAAGAGTTCTAATCGGTTGGGGCAACAGGCTCTAGATTTGCATATAGGCCCATTTCTTGTGGTCTTCATTTTGTCATTTTGTTTTAGTGTATTATGTAATTTTATATATGATAATAAGCCTATGGACCTAAAATAAAGATTGAATTGAGTTGAGTTGAGTTGAGTTGAGTTGAATTGAATTGAATTGAATTTATAAGCACCACAGAACAGAAGACAAGGAAGCACCATGTGTGTCCAGTGTGTCCACCAGTGTGTGTCCGTGAGCAGCTATAATCCCATGACATGATAATCTTACCACCACCATGGGATTCAAATGTGTGTCCATTAAAATAAAATTGCTACAAAGGTGGGTCGTGGGTGGGCTTGGGCTTCGGCTGTCTTCTTAAGGTATTTATGGTTGAATGAAAAGAAAAAAGACGATTCGAATTCGCCCTCACATGACTGCGATTAAGACAGAGGGTGATTGGTGGGCGTGAGAGAGAGAGAGAGAGAGAGAGAGAGAGAGGGAGAGAGATAGAGAGAGAGAGAGAGAGAGAGAGAGGGAGAGAGATAGAGAGAGGGAGAGAGAGAGAGAGAGGGAGAGAGAGAGAGAGAGAGAGAGAGAGCGCGAGCGAGCTGGATACTAGGCTACAATACTTTGCGCACTAACGCGACAGCAGCACAAGATTGCAGAAGTTTTACGTAGCCTACTACTCGTCCACTTCTCTGGGGTAATGTCAACATTATTATTATTATTTTAATACATCTGCAAAATAATTGAAAATCATTGTGCTTTTTTATTTTGACAATGATAGTGGTATAGCCTTAGGCTTATTTATAGTAGCCTATAGCTAATTAATTGGCAAAAGTGCTTCTGTTCTGAACTTGCAGGCTGTAGCCTACTAGCTGTTTACCGTAGGCCTACTTGTGCTGTAGCTCTGGTCCATAGCTTGATTGATTGATTGATTGAAAAATGTATTAACAGTTTGCAGAATTACAGTACATTTCGAGCACAAACTCAATACAAAGGCTGTTAACTGTGAGTGGACGACCCAATTAAGCATTACACTTGTTTACAAGAGGGTCCACCATGTTCAATTCATCAAAACATTTAGAGACGTACAAATAGACACTTCTATATAGACAAAGAACAGAACAGGAATTCATCATAATGGAGGTAAAAAGGGAAAAGAAACATATACAGTGAGGGAAAAAAAGGGCTCTAATGCGTTTCATTCGCATTAGAGCTATGGACCAGAGCTAGTTGAGCTGCAGAATCACTGCAAACACAGTGACTGTGACAATTCAAATGGAATGGTGCTTTAATAGAAGGAGCTGGATTATACAACTACAGTGGCTATATGGCACGCACGCACGCACACACACACATGCTCTCTCTCGCACTCTGTTTCTATCTCCATGTAGTGTTGCACGCACGCACGCGCGCGCACGCACGCGCGCACGCGCGCACACACACACGCACACACACACACACACACACACACACACACACAGACTCTCTCTCCCTCTCTCTCTCTCCATGTTGTGTTGACTGTGAATTGTGAAAGTTTGCAGATAATGTGCATGCAGCCAGGTTTATGATCAATGTGTGGGAATTGTACTAATCTGTAAATAAAATACCCAAATGGAGGAGCTAGGGGTCCAGAAGACGTCCAGTATGAATCGTGTTATCTCTGTCTCTTATGCTCCCTTTAGCTGCTGATATGGGGCCAAACGGGCTGTATGCGCTGCACTTGTGCTCGATGGCCGCCACGCTCCTACTGCTCCTGTGCGAGGTCATGATCAGCCAACACTGCCACTCCATCATCAACCTGGTGGACGGCTTCAACACCCTCTTCATCCTCATGCACATGGCTCTGTCTCTTCCTCCACCCGCACGCAGCGGCCGCACGGAGGACGCCCCCCTTCCACCGGTGCCAAATGGATCCTCCTTCTCCTCCGCTCCTTCCACCCGACCGTGCCCTTCTCCCCCTCCCTCGCCCTGCTGCACGGAGCCGCGGCTGACCAACCCTCCTCCTCCGGCTCACGTCCTGGTCCGGCCCGTCGCGTGCGGCCTGTCGATCCGTTCCGACAGCAGGCCACCTCTCCACCCTAGCGGTTCTAATTTAAATCAACTCGCCCTCTCCGGTATCCACGCCGTGAACCTGCATTCTGTCCCTCTGAATTCACATTCCTCCACTGATTCGGCCACCCTCCCTCGCCCATTTTCATTGAGCCTACTTTCCTCGCCCCCCTCCCCGACGCCACACACCCTGCGCACACCCCTGTGTGGTCTGTTTTACAGCCAAGCGAGGATTCAAGTGGTGGGGGCTTTTCTGGCGGCTCTCGTCCTGGCGTCTCTGTGTGTCTCGGTCAGCATGGAGATCTTCAGCCACCTCCTGCAGCCCCGGCCTGTACGGCAGCAGCCATATTTGGTCGTCGTAGGGGCTCTCAGTCTGGTCCATAACCTGGCAGTGCTGGGACTGAGGTGGGGTCGGACGATGGGCGTCAGCACTGGACTGGTCTGGGAGGGCGAGACGACCCCACGCCCCCGTAATGGTAAAGATGCCTAAATCACTGGCAAAACAATAAGATTTGATTAAGAAAGAGGGGCGAGCACTTAATTTCAATAAAGTTAAAACTAAGCTCTTCTCTTTTTTTTGTTACTTTTTTTTAGCGCTCGGATCGCCCCTCTTTCTTGTGCTATAGTCCCTTTGATCCTTGAAGCACCATCTGTATGGTTGATTTATTTTTTCACAAAGATTTGATTGATGATATAATATTAACAGTTCTAAACCTGAAAAATGTCATGGCTTTTCTTTTTTACTGTAAGGGCTTTTATGCCTTTATTGATAGGACAGTAGGCTGACAGAATAAGGTTAGAAATAAGTTTAGGGTAGTTTTACTTGGGTTAAGTTTAGGAATAGGGTTAGGTTTAGGCATAGTTTTACTGAGGTTAAGGTTAGTTAGGAATAAGGTTAGGTTTAACCGTTTAAGCATCATTTACTTATAGGTTATACTTTAGGAATACCAGGCTGCGCAGTTCCGCCAGCTGTACGCCCGGGGCGAGTTGGTAAAGGGGCGACTCGTTTGGTATTCCAGAGAGATGGGGGGTGACACTGACACGCAGCAAAGGACGTCAGGAGGGGGATTCAAACCCGCAACACGGTGCCAGTCCTAGGTCCTTGACCGCTACACAAGTCGTCCAGGCCAATGTCATGCCATTTGTTTGTTTAAACCTTTGAACAATGAGTTTTCATTGTGATACCGATTCATAGGAAAGTAATAGTATAATATACTATGTTAGTTCCATTGATCCAAACTGGAACACAATGGAATGCTTGATCATTAAAACAATCATGCTCTGAAAATGCAAGCGGCCCACACACACACACATCTGACAGGTTTGTAGTAGCAGGTAACATGATGTTTAGAACATTATAGCACAAACTTTGGCATGCTTCTAGTCCTACATACTTACACCTAGAAACCTCATTCAAACATATAAAGGTTCATCTTACGGTGGACATGTTTGCCTGAAAAGGAATCTTTGAAATGTTTCATAGTTTTGGAAATATAGTGCTTTCAAATTTGAGAAATTTATAATGGGGCTCAATGGCAGATATTGGCACGTCAAAAAAATCACTTTCACCTAGAAACTCCATTCACACTTTTTATAATTCAGCTTACTGTGGAGACACATGCTGGAACTTTTTTACTTTGAAATGTTTTGTAGTTTCTGAGTTATTTAACTTAAACGCCCAATGCATTCTCAATGGCAATAGCACAAACTTTGGCATGCTACTAGTCCTACATACTTACACCTAGAAACCCCATTCAAACCTATTTAGGTTCATCTTATGGTGGACATGTTTGCCTGAAAAGGAATCTTTGAAATGTTTCATAGTTTTAGAAATATAGTGCTTTCAAATTTGAGAAATTTATAATGGGGCTCAATGGCAGATAATGGCACGTCAAAAAAGCACTTTCACCTAGAAACTCCATTCACACTTTTTATAATTCAGCTTACTGTGGAGACACATGCTGGAACTTTTTACTTTTAAATGTTTTGTAGTTTCTGAGTTATTTAACTTAAACGCCCAATGCATTCTCAATGGCAATAGCACAAACTTTGGCATGCTACTAGTGCTACATACTTACACCTAGAAACCTCATTCAAACCTATTTAGGTTCATCTTACGGTGGACATGTTTGCCTGAAAAGGAATCTTTGAAATGTTTCATAGTTTTAGAAATATAGTGCTTTCAAATTTGAGAAATTTATAATGGGGCTCAATGGCAGATATTGGCACATCAAAAAAGCACTTTCACCTAGAAACTCCATTCACACTTTTTATAATTCAGCTTACTGTGTGGAGACACATGCTGGAACTTTTTACTTTTAAATGTTTTGTAGTTTCTGAGTTATTTAACTTAAACGCCCAATGCATTCTCAATGGCAATAGCACAAACTTTGGCATGCTACTAGTCCTACATACTTACACCTAGAAACCCCATTCAAACATATTTAGGTTCATCTTACAGTGGACATGTTTGCCTGAAAAGGAATCTTTGAAATGTTTCATAGTTTTAGAAATATAGTCCTTTCAAATTTGAGAAATTTACAATGGGGCTCAATGGCAGATATTGGCACAAAAAAATCACTTTCACATAGAAACTCCATTCACACTTTTTATAATTCAGCTTACTGTGGAGACACATGCTGGAACCTTTTTACTTTGAAATGTTTTGTAGTTTCTGAGTTATTTAACTTAAACGCCCAATGCATTCTCAATGGCAATAGCACACACTTTGGCATGCTACTAGTCCTATACATACTTACACCTAGAAACCCCATTCAAACCTATTTAGGTTCATCTTACGGTGGACATGTTTGCCTGAAAAGGAATCTTTGAAATGTTTCATAGTTTTAGAAATATAGTGCTTTCAAATTTGAGAAATGTATAATGGGGCTCAATGGCAGATATTGGCACGTCAAAAAAACACTTTCACCTAGAAACTCCATTCACACTTTTTATAATTCAGCTTACTGTGGAGACACATGCTGGAACTTTTTACTTTTAAATGTTTTGTAGTTTCTGAGTTATTTAACTTAAACGCCCAATGCATTCTCAATGGCAATAGCACAAACTTTGGCATGCTACTAGTCCTACATACTTACACATAGAAACCTCATTCAAACCTATTTAGGTTCATCTTACGGTGGACATGTTTGCCTGAAAAGGAATCTTTGAAATGTTTCATAGTTTTAGAAATATAGTGCTTTCAAATTTGAGACATTTATAATGGGGCTCAATGGCAGATATTGGCACATCAAAAAAGCACTTTCACCTAGAAACTCCATTCACACTTTTTATAATTCAGCTTACTGTGTGGAGACACATGCTGGAACTTTTTACTTTTAAATGTTTTGTAGTTTCTGAGTTATTTAACTTAAACGCATTCTCTTAAATGCATTCTCAATGGCAATAGCACAAACTTTGGCATGCTACTAGTCCTACATACTTACACCTAGAAACCCCATTCAAACATATTTAGGTTCATCTTACGGTGGACATGTTTGCCTGTAAAGGAATCTTTGAAATGTTTCATAGTTTTAGAAATATAGTGCTTTCAAATTTGAGAAATGTATAATGGGGCTCAATGGCAGATATTGGCACATCAAAAAATCACTTTCACCTTGAAACTCCATTCACACTTTTTTATAATTCAGCTTACTGTGGAGACACATGCTGGAACTTCTTACTTTTAAATGTTTTGTAGTTTCTGAGTTATTTAACGTAAACGCCCAATGCATTCTCATTGGCAATAGCACAAACTTTGGCATGCTACTAGTCCTACATACTTACACCTAGAAACCCCATTCAAACATATTTAGGTTCATCTTACGGTGGACATGTTTGCCTGAAAAGGAATCTTTGAAATGTTTCATAGTTTTAGAAATATAGTGCTTTCAAATTTGAGAAATGTATAATGGGGCTCAATGGCAGATATTGGCACATCAAAAAATCACTTTCACCTAGAAACTCCATTCACACTTTTTTATAATTCAGCTTACTGTGGAGACACATGCTGGAACTTCTTACTTTTAAATGTTTTGTAGTTTCTGAGTTATTTAACGTAAACGCCCAATGCATTCTCATTGGCAATAGCACAAACTTTGGCATGCTACTAGTCCTACATACTTACACCTAGAAACCCCATTCAAAAAAATGTAGGTTCATCTTACGGTGGACATGTTTGCCTGAAAAGGAATCTTTGAAATGTTTCATAGTTTTAGAAATATAGTGCTTTCAAATTTGAGAAATTTATAATGGGGCTCAATGGCAGATATTGGCATGTCAAAAAAATCACTTTCACCTAGAAACTCCATTCACACTTTTTATAATTCAGCTTACTGTGGAGACACATGCTGGAACTTTTTTACTTTGAAATGTCTTGTAGTTTCTGAGTTATTTAACTTAAACGCCCAATGCATTCTCAATGGCAATAGCACAAACTTTGGCATGCTACTAGTCCTACATACTTACACCTAGAAACCCCATTCAAACCTATTTAGGTTCATCTTACGGTGGACATGTTTGCCTGAAAAGGAATCTTTGAAATGTTTCATAGTTTTAGAAATATAGTGCTTTCAAATTTGAGAAATGTATAATGGGGCTCAATGGCAGATATTGGCACATAAAAAAATCACTTTCACCTAGAAACTCCATTCACACTTTTTATAATTCTGCTTACTGTGGAGACATGCTGGAACTTTTTACTTTTAAATGTTTTGTAGTTTCTGAGTGTTTTAACTTAAACGCCCAATGCATTCTCATTGGCAATAGCACAAACTTTGGCATGCTACTAGTCCTACATACTTACACCTAGAAACCCCATTCAAACATATTTAGGTTCATCTCACGGTGGACATGTTTGCCTGAAAAGGAATCTTTGAAATGTTTCATAGTTTTAGAAATATAGTGCTTTCAAATTTGAGAAATTTATAATGGGCTCAATGGCAGATATTGGCACGTCAAAAAATCACTTTCACCTAGAAACTCCATTCACACTTTTTATAATTCAGCTTACTGTGGAGACACATGCTGGAACTTTTTACTTTGAAATGTTTTGTAGTTTCTGAGTTATTTAACTTAAACGCCCAATGCATTCTCAATGGCAATAGCACAAACTTTGGCATGGTACTAGTCCTACATACTTACACCTAGAAACCCCATTAAAACCTATTTAGGTTCATCTTATGGTGGACATGTTTGCCTGAAAAGGAATCTTTGAAATGTTTCATAGTTTTAGAAATAATGCTTTCAAAGTTGAGAAATGTATAATGGGGCTCAATGGCAGATATTGGCACGTCAAAAAATCACTTTCACCTAGAAACTCCATTCACACTTTTTATAATTCAGCTTACTGTGGAGACACATGCTGGAACATTTTACTTTGAAATGTTTTGTAGTTTCTGAGTTATTTAACTTAAACGCCCAATGCATTCTCAATGGCAATAGCACAAACTTTGGCATGGTACTAGTCCTACATACTTACACCTAGAAACCCCATTCAAACCTATTTAGGTTCATCTTATGGTGGACATGTTTGCCTGAAAAGGAATCTTTGAAATGTTTCATAGTTTTAGAAATAGTGCTTTCAAAGTTGAGAAATGTATAATGGGGCTCAATGGCAGATATTGGCACGTCAAAAAAATCACTTTCACCTAGAAACTCCATTCACACTCTTTATAATTCAGCTTACTGTGGAGACGCATGCTGGAACTTTTTACTTTGAATTTTGTTTAAATATAATAAAAAGTAGGATGGTTATTTTAACCATTAGGCAGATGTTTTCTCTTAAATGTCCCACTTTGAAGTAGCTCTGTGTATATTCAGCTGCAACTCACATCAGACAACTGAATGTCAATGTTTGTTATTCACTCCTCCCTTCACCACTCCCTAACAGCCAAGGCAATGGAACAAGCCAAACATGACGCCAAGCAGGGCTGTGTTGTGGATGAGGCATGCCGTGATCTCTCTTCTGCTGTGGATGCTACATACCAGGGAGGAAGCCTCATCCTCTGCAACGCAGGAACCTCCAGTGTCCTGGAACTAGACCGTGACTCTAAGGCCCAAGACCGTAAAACATTGCCCTCACTCCTCCAGACTCAGAAACCACCACAAGAGCCCCTGCACTTCGTTGCAGAAGTTCCACAGGGCTCGTCCTCTTTTCCCCGTAACAGAGCAAACCTACTCTGTATTGGTTCAGACACACTCACCACCGCACAGAGCCAAGACCACGGGGGGCCAAATGGTGTGACAGTTGCAGACGCTTGCATGTGTGATTCTCATAGAAATGGACATCATGTCAGTGAAATATCAAGGGTATGTGGTACTAAGGGAAATTCAGGTAAGTCTTTCCTATAGCTGTGATGCTTCCCTTTCTCATTGTGTCTTGAAAAGCTGGTAATTACATTTTATTAGTCTCTCAAGAGATGAGTGGTGCAACTCCGTGTGGGGGTCCCCGGAGGGGGGGGGGGTTCCAAACCAACAGGAACGCACCCAGGGTGCCGGCCCGATTCCGGCGAGCCGCCCCACGTCCGAAACGGTTGAGAAATGACAGAGTTACCGTGTTGGGGTCCCTCTACTGTACCCTCTACTGTACTGTACTGTCACTGTACTGTACTGGCACACCCAAAATCACCATATATAGTATATACAGTTAATATGTGCGTGTGTGTTCGTGTGTGGGTTAGGTTGCACACAGGTGGTAAAAAACAACCATGCTGTTTTCATGCTCAGACGCACCCAGCCACCCACATAGTCACTTAAAGGACCACTTCACCACTTTTCAACTTCTCTTCCTATAATTGGTCCTAACTAATGTTCATGATAAAATACCACCATTTTTTCCTACTCAGTCTGTGTCTCATAGGAAGGCTGTGGGCAGTTCAGAAACCCGTCCACCAGTGACATCATCGATGGTGAATCCAAGCTAATAGAAACGGCAGGCTTTATTTTCCTGAAAAGTTGCAATGCAAAAGTTGAAGCCATCGTTCTCACGATAATAAAAATCGAAATATATTTTAAAACAAATCTGCCTAATGATGATGTCACTGGTGGACGGGTGTCCGAACTGCCCAAAGCCCTCCTATGAGACACAGACTGAGTAGGAAAAAATGGTGGTGTTTTATCATGAACATTAGTGAGGACCAATTATATGAAGAGATGTTGAAAAGTGGTGAAGTGGTCCTTTAAGGAAGTGGTTGCACCACTTCAAAATAAAAAATAAATTCCTGCACGCTGCTCTTGCAGTCAAGATAGTTGACACTATGTGCAGGATTTTCTTTTAATAGATGCTTTTCAACACACCTGCAAAACAATAAATGGTGTACTTACACAGTCTGCATTTTATCAGTACAGTTATGGGTTTTTCCCCCCTCAGAAAATCAAAACCTGTCTCCAACATCCCCCATCTTCAAAATGGATCAACCAACTGAGAATCCCGTAGCGAGGGTTCATTTGCGAGGTTGCTGTTCATCGCTCCTTACTGCCACGCAGGGTCTCGTCACCTCCATCCTGGCTCTCACCAACGCCCTGGTTCTGCGTCTGGTTGTGACGTCGTGGTGCTCGCAAAGACCTTGGTCATGTGGTCTCCTTGTTTACATGGATCCTGTTTTCTCCCTGCTGGCAATAATAGTGATGCTGGCTACAGTTCTACCACAGGTGAGATATTCCAGGTGCTTTACAAAATCACCAATACATTTTTGAGTGGTGTAAACCACTCCTACAACTGGCTTTTGTGTGCAGAAAAAAATGAGCATGGTTGCTATGTTCAAAATAATTTCTGACGTAATTAAATCACACCCGGGTGAACTGGATGACCGTAGCAACCATGGTCATTTTCTCTGCACAAAAAAAGCCAGTTGTGAAATCACATCCAGGTGTGATACATACATTTATCAAAAATGATAGCTTTTTTTACTTAACATATTTTGTGTGATTTCATTATGTCAGACATTACGTCAGACCACAGCTGATCATGCTATATAAAACCTTACACCACTCAGTTCACACGGGTGTGATTTTTTTTTATACACACACACACACACACACACACACACACACACACACACACACACACACACACACACACACACACACACACACACACACACACACACACACACACACACACACAATTTAACCTTTAACTAAGCAAAACAAATTGAGAACAGAAATCTTTGCCTGGCAAAAAGCAAGGCATTTTGAGGGCCGAGGGGAAATACAGTAGAGTACAGTAAATACCGTAGAGTACAGTAAACTAAATCATTCATGTTAAAAAACCTAAAACACAGAGCAGCTAGAGTAAAGAGAGAGCATACTCAGTAGCCTAGATAAAACATAAAATCACTGTGTGAAGTGAGGGGCGCTCTTACAAAACAAATACAGACAAAACAAACATTAAACTATGTTCATTGTTAATGCCATTTAATGTTTGTGTTAGTGACAAAACATCTTAGAGTATATATGAATAGAGACGGCACCGGATATCTCCTCCCATCCACTTGCATTAAGTTGCTCAAAAGCGCATGAGGCGATTTCACTCAGGAACAGAGTGCATTCTGGGATGGATTTGCCCCAAACACATGAACGCGCTGCCCGTTAACTATCATTGCACGCGTTCACGTATGAAACAGCGTTCACGTGTCATCGTGAACGTGCACAATGATAGTCAATGGACAAGCACGTTCATGTGTTTGGCCCAGCGCTGCAATACCAAATTTGGCCACTATGTCCATTTCTCCTCCGGGTGCCGTCTCTATTCATATATACTCTAAGCAAAACATACATTAAACTCTGTTCATTCTTAATGCCATTTAATGTTTGTGTTAGTGACAAAACAAACATTAAACTCTGTTCATTCTTAATGCCATTTAATGTTTGTGTTAGTGACAAAACAAACATTAAACTCTGTTCATTCTTAATGTCATTTAATGTTTGTGTTAGTGACAAAACATACATTAAACTCTGTTCATTCTTAATGCCATTTAATGTTTGTGTTAGTGACAAAACATACATTAAACTCTGTCCATTCTTAATGCCATTTAATGTTTGTGTTAGTGACAAAACAAACATTAAACTCTGTCCATTGTCAATGGCGTTTTTGAACATTAAACCGAGGGGCTATAGCGCCCCCTCAACAATAAAACATAAATGTAACCCACATTACATGCAGAGACCAGATAAGACGACTAAACAGTCTCATGGACTGCAGCAGCATTTGTCTTTAAAAATGTCCAAATTCAACGTAAGAAACGGCCAGTGATATTAAACACTTGAACCCTATTGCGTCCAGGGAATATCAGTCATATTAAACACTTGAACCCTATTGTGTCCAGGGCATATCAGTCATATTAAACACTTGAACCCTATTGCGTCCAGGGAATATCAGTCATATTAAAAACTTGAACCCTATTGTGTCCAGGGCATATCAGTCATATTAAACACTTGAACCCTATTGCGTCCAGGGCACATCAGTCATATTAAACACTTGAACCCTATTGTGTCCAGGGAATATCAGTCATATTAAACACTTGAACCCTATTGTGTCCAGGGCATATCAGTCATATTAAACACTTGAACCCTATTGCGTCCAGGGCATATCAGTGATATTAAACACTTGAACCCTATTGCGTCTAGGACATATCAGTCATATTAAACACTTGAACCCTATTGCGTCCAGGGAATATCAGTCATATTAGGGCATATCAGTCATATTAAACACTTGAACCCTATAGTGTCCAGGGCATATCAGTCATATTAAACACTTGAACCCTATTGCGTCCCGGGGCATATCAGTCATATTAAACACTTGAACTCTATTGCGTCCAGGGCATCAGTCATATTAAACACTTGAACCCTATTGCGTCTAGGACATATCAGTCATATTAAACACTTGAACCCTATTGCGTCCAGGGCATATCAGTCATATTAAACACTTGAACCCTATTGCGTCTAGGACATATCAGTCATATTAAACACTTGAACCCTATTGCGTCTAGGACATATCAGTCATATTAAACACTTGAACCCTATTGCGTCCAGTGCATATCAGTCATATTAAACACTTGAACCCTATTGCGTCTAGGACATATCAGTCATATTAAACACTTGAACCCTATTGCGTCCAGGGCATATCAGTCATATTAAACACTTGAACCCTATTGCGTCCAGGGCATATCAGTCATATTAAACACTTGAACCCTATTGTGTCCAGGGCACATCAGTCATATTAAACACTTGAACCCTATTGCGTCCAGGGCATATCAGTCATATTAAACACTTGAACCCTATTGCGTCTAGGACATATCAGTCATATTAAACACTTGAACCCTATTGCGTCCAGGGCATATCAGTGATATTAAACACTTGAACCCTATTGCGTCTAGGACATATCAGTCATATTAAACACTTGAACCCTATTGCGTCCAGGGAATATCAGTCATATTAGGGCATATCAGTCATATTAAACACTTGAACCCTATTGCGTCCAGGGAATATCAGTCATATTAGGGCATATCAGTCATATTAAACACTTGAACCCTATAGTGTCCAGGGCATATCAGTCATATTAAACACTTGAACCCTATTGCGTCCAGGGAATATCAGTCATATTAAACACTTGAACCCTATTGCGTCTAGGACATATCAGTCATATTAAACACTTGAACCCTATTGCGTCCAGGGCATATCAGTCATATTAAACACTTGAACCCTATTGCGTCTAGGACATATCAGTCATATTAAACACTTGAACCCTATTGCGTCCAGTGCATATCAGTCATATTAAACACTTGAACCCTATTGCGTCTAGGACATATCAGTCATATTAGGGCATATCAGTCATATTAAACACTTGAACCCTATTGCGTCCAGGGAATATCAGTCATATTAGGGCATATCAGCCATATTAAACACTTGAACCCTATAGTGTCCAGGGCATATCAGCCATATTAAACACTTGAACCCTATTGCGTCCAGGGCATATCAGTCATATTAAACACTTGAACCCTATAGTATCCAGGGAATATCAGTCATATTAAACACTTGAACTCTATTGCGTCCAGGGCATATCAGTCATATTAAACACTTGAACCCTATTGCGTCCAGGGAATATCAGTCATATTAAACACTTGAACTCTATTGCGTCCAGGGCATATCAGTCATATTAAACACTTGAACCCTATTGCGTCCAGTGCACATCAGTCATATTAAACACTTGAACCCTATTGCGTCCAGGGCATATCAGTCATATTAAACACTTGAACTCTATTGCGTCCAGGGCATATCAGTCATATTAAACACTTGAACCCTATTGCGTCCAGTGCATATCAGTCATATTAAACACTTGAACCCTATTGCGTCTAGGACATATCAGTCATATTAAACACTTGAACCCTATTGCGTCCAGGGCATATCAGTCATATTAAACACTTGAACTCTATTGCGTCCAGGGCATATCAGTCATATTAAACACTTGAACTCTATTGCGTCCAGGGCATATCAGTCATATTAAACACTTGAACCCTATTGCGTCCAGGGCATATCAGTCATATTAAACACTTGAACCCTATAGTGTCCAGGGCATATCAGTCATATTAAACACTTGAACCCTATTGCGTCCAGTGCATATCAGTCATATTAAACACTTGAACCCTATTGCGTCTAGGACATATCAGTCATATTAAACACTTGAACCCTATTGCGTCTAGGACATATCAGTCATATTAAACACTTGAACCCTATTGCGTCCAGGGCATATCAGTCATATTAGGGCACATCAGTCATATTAAACACTTGAACCCTATTGCGTCCAGGGCATATCAGTCATATTAAACACTTGAACCCTATTGCGTCTAGGACATATCAGTCATATTAAACACTTGAACCCTATTGCGTCCAGTGCATATCAGTCATATTAAACACTTGAACCCTATTGCGTCTAGGACATATCAGTCATATTAAACACTTGAACCCTATTGCGTCCAGGGCATATCAGTCATATTTGGGCATATCATAAGGCAATTGACAACAAAACACTTTTGTTTTGGGTCTGAGGCTAAATCTCATGGTCCGTGGCTCAAATGCTGAATAAATAAGTGTGGGGCCCCTCAGGGGTCCTTGAGGGAGTTCCAGGGGGTCCCCAGCTAAATGATAGTTTGGAACCAAATGGACCCTTATGGGTCTGTAACTCTGAGTGTACAAATGGAACCAAATGGACCCTAACGGGTCCATCTGTACACTCTCAGAGTTAAAATACCATTGATTTTACAATAATATTGTAAAACCCCAATAATATAAAAGGGGGTCCCAGAGATAGAAATTCCATTAAATGAGGGTCTAATATGCATGTCAAACTGGGGGTCCTTGGAATGAAAATGGTTGAGAATCACTGCTAGAGCCGTAAAAATCTTCTCTTATGGCATAATATTTTCTAATGGGGGTCCGTGGGCTATAATGAGTGTCAATTTGGGGATGCTTTACGTGAAAAGGTTTGGGGAACCACTGTTTTAGAGCATCCAGAATGCAGGTCTCCTTTGACCAGAATAAGGTGTCATCCCCAGGTGAACAGGTATGGTCTACAGTTGCTTCAGGCCAGCCCTCCAGAGGTGTGTGTGTCCGAGCTTCAGCGGAGAATCGCCAGTGTTGCTGGCGTCCAGGGTGTCCACGACCTCCACGTCTGGCAGCTGACAGACATGTGCACGGTGGCCTCCGTGCACGTGCACTGCCACTGGGACTTTCAGACTCACAGGTGGAAGTACTAAACTAATTAAAGTTGTAGGGCAGGCTATGCTGTTTGTTTGTCGTTGTTACATTAGAAGTTATTTTCAAGCATTTGTTTTTAATATCCACTCTGCTGAAATCTGTGGGATGTCACCAAAACCCAAGTCAAGTTTTGTTTTGTCAAGTTCATTATTTATTATACAAATATCATACGCACAATGTGGGTTAGAAGCATGGTTTTTAAACATTACTAGACTAAATTGAGGCTGAGAATGGAACTTTAGAAAATAATTAGGCTAACTGCAGTAAATACTGTAGAATTCATGTATTTTCCTCTGGAAAAAGACTTGTCGTCAGTCATTTGATAAGATATAATTCAATAATCTAATAATAATCTAAAAGTGATTGTGTTGTGCCTATACAAATCTAAAAGTGATTAATTGTATCATGTCCAGATGTGGCGATCTGATTTCTGGAGTCACGAATGTGTTAAAGAGCGTGGGCGTAACCTGCTGCACGGTTCAACCAGAGTTTCTACCTTCATCCACGACCTCCAACAGCAGTGGAGACGTCAGCAGCCGCCCCGTCGTCCACACAGAGCAACCTTCATCGTCTCCCACCCTGGCTTGTAGCCTTGCCTGTGGTAAGGTCTGTGCTGGGAAAATGTGCTGCTCTCTGCCCAAAAAGGAACCCTGCTGCAAGCCACTGGCTCCGTCTGCTGGGGAAAGTGAGTCTGGGGAAAGTGAGTCGGAGCCCCAGATGTTGGTCATTGAGAACACTTTCCTGTGACTCCAAGTTTGAACCAAGAGTTACGATTGCTACTAAGACCATGGCTGAGGGAAGTAGGGGTGCTGGGGGGGCTGGAGCACCCTCTCCGCCCAGGCACAGCCCCCCCTCAGACAGGAGGGGGAAAATAATAATAATTAATAATTGTAATCAAAACAGATTTCTGTTAATGGACTAATAAATATGCTGTATCACAGTATCGGCGCCTTATCCTGGTTAATTGCCTGTGTCAGTTTGCTCATGCGTGGGGAGAGGCCACTTTAAAAGCCACTTTTCTGCGTGAAAATGCGCGTGCACGAGGCGCGTGCTAATGCGCGCGCACCCCCTACTAAGCGTTCAGCACCTCCTACTGTAAACATCTTCCCGCGGCCATGACTAAGACACCGACCATGCCACCGTTACCCAAGATGAGCCCGTGTTGGCGATTCTGGTGTTGAGCTTTTTGTTATGTTCACCTACATTCTTCATCTGTTGATTTGATACATATCTGGCCAAGTGTAAACACCAGGCAGCTGGTTTTTACCTTCAGCAGAAAAGATAAGTACATTGTGTGATGATGGCTCATGGAAACATATGCTGAAGAATGAAATCACACATTCCTTTTAGGATTGGTTTGGTATGTTTTATTCCTTTTAGCATTGTTGTTTGGTATGTTTTGTTGCGTTACAATTTCACCACTTACATAACATGTGGTAGACTGGTAGTAGCATTGATAACCAGGGTGATCCTTAAAAATAAACGTCTAACCAAAGTGTGTAAATGCTTCTTTATAAACCTATTTTGCCTTTTTTTTCTCCATTTAAATCAACAGTATAGATAGTACAATGCCATGACATACTCAAATCATGATCTCACAGGGCTCTAGGGCATGTTCCAAGTCCTAGGTTGAGGAATTGTGCAGGCAGTGGACACAAGGAAAACCGCTCGCTCAGACTTGGGTTTTGGTATAGTCCGGCAGCCGATAGGCTTCTTGTGTTTAAAGTGGGAAGTTTGTTATATAGTCTTTTTTATATTGTCTATATACATGAATCCACTTGCTGACTGGCTGGGTTTCTTGTGACCCTACCATTAACATCCTATGGCAGGCAAAATTGTCAAACTTTCCTTATGCTTTAAGTAGCATGTGACATGTCAAACTAGGGGGTTTTCATGATTCTGAATCCATTCCAAGCATTAGTTTTGCACAAAAAAACACTCCGCTTGGGCTAACAACGGCCATAGACGTCATGACATGTTATGAGGCGAGTGTATTTTGTGCAAAACTAATGCTTGGAATAGATTCAGAATCGTGAAAAACCCCTAGTTTGACATGTCACATGCTACTTAAAGCATAAGGAAAGTTTAACATTTGCCTGCCATAGGATGTCACAAGAAACCAATAAAAAAAATTGCCCAATAGTGACAGCCGGTCAGCAAGTGGATTCATTCGAATGTATAGACCAATATTTTAGTCCAATATAGACTATACCAAATGTCCCACCTCGGCTGCTGGACTAGTACATGAGGTGGTGGCAACATAGCTGTGATCCATGCTGGGAAAAACTCAGCAAAACACAGCTTATGATGGTTGCTGGTTTTAGCTGGTCTGTCTTATGAGAGGCCCTGGCATGGTACTACATATTTTCAGGAGTCCTTGAAGTGATTGAGAACCACTGTTAATGTTGGACTGGTGCATTACATCAATACACAGCTCGCTTCACCAGGTAGAATAGCCAATCCCACCCAGTCACCTATGGCTCGCTTCACCAGGTAGCCAGTCGCCACCCCACCCAGTCACCTATGGCTAACAGCCAAAGGCCCTGCAGTAAAAAATAAATACCTTGATAGGACCACTTCACACCAGTATAGCCCCAAATGGTGGCAGTAAGTAATGCACTGTCACAGATAAAGCCTTGCTATTACACCGTTACCATCCACTCCTGGCCCACATGGGCGAACCGTGTTATATATTATAACTCACTACCAACCCAATACTGTAGGTGCAGCAAAGGGGGAGTGCCACCCCCTATACTAATGTGAATATTTAAATTGATTTATGCCCAATTCAAAGTTACTTTATACTTAGTAGCCCGACACTCTGGCTACTATGTGGAACATAGTTGTAGGCCACTTGCTGGTGTAACAGCGTAGCTTGGCTTTGTTGGTCATTCCAGCCAGTCAGCTGGTCGACCAGCAGAATATAGCTTAGCTGAAGCTGACCAACCAGCAAGACCAGCCTGGTAAACCAACTAAAACCAAAAGCTGGCATTTGTCACTTTAAGTTGTACCACTTACAATAGAAATTTTGCCCAAATGCCATTCTAATGCAGTTCTACAGTAAGCTTAAATGTTTATGTATGATTAACGTTTAGAGAAAATGCATGACAGTTTGAAGAAATGCCACAGAAATTTTAAAAACCATCATGTTATTCATCCCAACTACTGTATATGCCATGCATTTAGACCAACTTAATGCAAACTTGTTACTGTACAAATGGTGTACAAGTGAGGTACTCATTCACTACCTTCCATGATAACACTTTATTATCTTCCATGATACATTTCCAACTACACATGATTCAATTATAGGTTGAAGAAGTTGAGACGACGTTTCTCTTCAAGTACTCCACCTGTAAGAAGAAAAAGACATTGAGCAATTCAAAATAATCATGCATTTTCATTAATAAAGAGGGGTTATAAGCAAACATTTATACATCTACCATATCCATTACTAATTTGACAGTGTCGATACAGTGCTATACTGCAATAGAGGTTATGAACATGCATCAAGTGAAGAGTGGCAAAGTGAGTTTAATGTCGTTAAACGACATTAAACTCAATCCGATAGGACTGTTCCGTTTGGATGTATGGGATATCAAACCCAGAAAGTATGCCACCCAGTAAGCGTAGGCTGCATAATGTCCGGGTATGATGAGGTCACGTGCATACCCTCTATATGCTAATTTTGAGGAAAGGTTAATAGAATTGCCCAGTATTTATGGGACGGGACATCTAGTGTAGTAGAGCAGTGGTTCCCAAACTTTCATGTCAAGGACCCCCAAATTGACACCAATTATAGACCAGCCATAAGAGAAGATTTTGATGTATCTAGCAGTGATTCTCAACCCGTTTAATTTCAAGGACCCCCATTTGTAAAATAGTCAGTACCTGCTGGCTACATCATGCATGGTTACTGGCAAGGATAGCTGTATTCCGTCTCCATGTTGTCACCTGAGTGAAAACAAGACCATGAGAGTTTACTTCAGAGCAACAGGACAGAAGAGTCCTCCATTTGGTGTCCCTTAATCAGATATTGGAACAACTCAAAACGCAGATTTAAATTATGGGACAACTCAAACCTAGATTGACCAACAGCTTAATCACCATTTTAGATCAATGCTCATGATATAATAAACTGCATGCAACTATAATCAAACCATTCGATTTTCTCCAGGAGTGTCTTTGCCCAGAGCTAATCTTGCAATCTGCTGCCGCCAAATAAATGTCTTGTGCCAGTAGGTCAACATACAGTAGTACCTGCAAACCTCCTTCCACAGGTTTTATTATTAGTTATTCATAATGGAAGTAAAGGGCGACAGATCGGCTCAAACCGTGCCCAAATTTGGAAATGGCTGATATACTGTATGCAGAACACATAAAAGCAAAGTGCATGTTTTGTCAAATTTGCCTACTGTAAAATAATCAATAATCTACTGTAAAATGCATGCACATCCCCGAATACTAGTACAGTGTTAAACCTCTCCTACATCTCAGTCACACCATGTACTCACTTGGATGGTAGTAATCGTAGATCTTGACCAGTGCTGGTTTCAGGTTCAGAACGGGGACATTCTGTATGAGCTCCAAGGTGTGGTTGATAGGTATGCCTTGTGTTAACTGTTGGCAGAAATGTAGTTTACCATACCCTATATATTGTCATAATACTAGTTATGCCAGTGGTTCCAAATAGTCCTCCTTTGTCTTTCTATCGTACCAGGACCACTAGGACTGGTGCTTTTCCCCATCTTATTACACGGCTTGGTTGGATGCTCGATTCCGATTGGTCAATCGCTGAATTCAGTGGTATGTTATTTCTTCTTGATAATGACCGGTCCGCTCTATAACAGACCGATGTCTAATCAAAGCCTCGGGAGCACCTGCTGCACCCCACTGATTTACTGCCGTTTCCAACACAGCCATTTACAGCTAAACATTGCTCTAAAAAAAATGTTGCGATGCAGTACCCGGAAATGGATTGATCAACTCACTTCCTCGTTTGCAGCTGGGCAGACGCCGGCCAGCGCAACACTTGGAATACTTTCATTACCGCAAGTTAGGAAATACCTCGTTCTGTTTTGGGGTCAATTCATTAAGTAGCCGTGTAATAAGTGTAATAATGTCTGGTGGTCATTGTAGGGATATAATTCACCTTCAGGGTGACGCTTCACGTCGGTGGTTATAAACTCCCTGTCAGTAAATTATCTCCCTACAATGTGACCACCTATAGGCAGACATTATCCCTTACTTATCCTACCTCCCCCCACACACTCTCACCTCTGTTAGATACAGAATGACGTGGTCATCCTTTTGCTCTAGAAGATCCACCAGCAGAGCCTTTTTCAGCTGTGAAGAAACCATAATTAAACTGGTTATCATCCATTACCTCTGTATTGGTCATCATATTTTACCCATGTGTTGGAATGTTAACATCTACAAATGAAAAGTTCTCACCAAGTCAAACATGTTTAGAATGACTCACCTTTTTCAAGGACTCTGGGTGTGGGATGAATCCAGAAAGCATCGCTACATCAACCAACACCATGTTTGTAGTGGTTTCATTTCCAGTATATCTGTGTGGGTAGAACATGTTAAAACATCATTTCTAATTCAAGTATTTTGGGGGGAGGTTTTGGGAAGCTTTTGGATGTTTGAATATACAATAATATTGCCTATTAATTTGTTCATAATTCTCATAATTAGTGGGGATTTCTTTGTCGTCAATAGAGCGTCGCAAATTAAACGCATAATTACAAAGAAGAAAAACTACAAAAAGTGTTGCAACCTGCCGTTTTCTTTGTTTGGCCCAAAACATTGTGTTTATCGTCATGATTTGTCACGACAAGAGTTGGCTTTGTCCACGGCGTAAACGTCTTTAAATAAATACTTTCTGAAAAGTCTACGAGGAAAATGAACGGGGGATTTCTTTTCCGGGTCTCTCGAGGGGGCGGGACTGCGACTCTCTATAATGGTTACATTTAACGTAATGTATACTTGACATGGTTGTGGTTCCGTCTCTACAGGTGATCCTTACAGGCTGTGTAGTTTCAGAGTCATTGTCCGTGTCAGAGAGTTGCTGCTGCAGTCGGCCTCAGGTGTGACCTTGATGGACAAACTGCTTTCCTCAACTGGTGTCGGGATGTTGTAGTTAAGAGATATCTGAGGAAACGGAAGAGGAATTTCATTTCTACAGTCATGAAGAGTAAATGGCTTATTCTACATGGCTTATTTTTAGGCCATTTGTAATTATGTATAGGACGGTTAATAACTTTATAGATGGTGAGCTGACCTGCGCTGTGACCAATGCAGTGCCTTTGATCTCCAGGCCGTACACTCCGCTCACAATGTGCAGCGCCCTCTCCTGGTAGAGCAGTTGGTTGGCGTTATTCACATTGAAGATCTCTTCACCGCTGGAGGATTTGACCGTCAGAGTGCTGGAGGCCTCAGGTTGGAGTAAATGGGGGTAAACGGGGTACCCTTTGAAGATCAGATCGAGGAAGCGAGCCGCGGCCTGAATAGCCACTATCGTGTCCTACAAAGCACACAAACCACCTCTGAAATCAGTCTGCCACGTACAGGGCTTGTTGACCAGCTGAACAGTGCTGTTCTGATGTAAATCACCAGACAGGCCGTGTGAACCGTGGGATTGATCTTACTGTGCTCTACAAGCCTACTTCTACGTTTGAATTTCACCACATCTTCACCATCTGAATGCAGCATCTGTGTTTACCGACTAACAGCAGTGGGGAAGAGGGAGGCACAGGAGGAAGTCTACATTATGCAAGAAGCTGATCAGTGCAATATCACACCACCTAGCTCAGTTCAGTTACCACAGATTAACAATGAATGAACCATTTTATATTTCAAATAATTTGAACAAAGTTCATCCATCTTCAACCGCTTATCCGTAGTCGGGTCGCGGGGGCAACAGCTCCACCAGACTTCCCTCTCCAGAGCAACATTTAGTGACTTCCTCCTGGGGGATCCCGAGACGTTCCAAGGCCAGTGAGTCGATGTTTACAATTTAGCTGGGGACCCCCTGGAACTCCCTCAAGGACCCCTAGGGGTCCCCTGACCACACTTGGGGAACCACTGGATTAGAGCACAAGAAAGATCAACTATTTAGAACGAGCGACCACTCCACCCACGTCCATTGAAATCATTCAATGGCAATACCGTTGAGAAGTTTAACCACGGCATACAGGGACAGCTGAAACTTAAGACGGGGGCAAACAGTGCAACAAGGCGTGTACGTACAGTAGGCATCATTTCATCTGGTAGCAAGATTTGAGCTGAACCTGTGTGGAGGAGAAGCCACCGTAGGAGTTCTGCTGGCGGGCCAACCACCTCCCGATGCGAGCAGCATAACCCAGGTCTGCAGCGCTAGGATTAGGGCTGGCAAGCTTGGCCAGAAACACGTAGGAGCTGATCTCTACGGACAGAGAGGCCGAAGTGTCGTCGGAGGTCTGACACCAATGCAGTAAACCTCCTGGGGAAGCACCCAGACACACAAAAAAAAAAGAAAACTATCAACTTTACTGGTAAATGCACAATAGAGGGTATGCGCATGCATGAAGTGAGTGGCAAATCGAGTGGCAGAGTTTAATGTTTGGATGTACATTATGGGCCGTCATGATCAGAAAGTATTTTTTGTCACTCTGTAGGCATTCCCGCATAACCTCTACACACACACACACACACACACACACACACACACACAGCAGTAATGCTTTATGCTAATTTTAGTCTCAAGTAAATACAGTTTGATCATATCTTAACAATCTTATCTAATTTTACGTTATCTAAATGGTTTCTGTCGCACCATCTGTCAATGCAATCGTGTCCAGGTGTTTTAGGAGCATTGAGCTTGCAGTCGTGTCTCCCGCCAGAGAGAAGACATAGGCCAGCAGAGCTGTAGTGTAGGTGTTGGTAGTCATGGACACATTGATGGCATCCTTCAGGCAAGACAGACTCCCCACATGTTCCTACAGAGAGACACACAAGTAGGCCTTACATTCAGAAGTGACATAAGCTAGCCTTCTCCAGGTAAATGTGCTTCATTTGAATAATAGCACCACAGCATTCTCTGAATCTTATGGCATCAAAACCATAAGCTTCATGGTTCTCAGGACAATTACCTCGACACGGACTACAATAGTCAAACGTAGTCAAATGTCTCGTTGACAATAATGTCAAGTTAGAAATTAAGATGCATGACTTCTTAATTTGTAAATGGCCTATTATTCAGTGTCAGAACTACAATATCTGCGGCATCATTAGGTTCAAATCCATATTAGAATAAATAATCCAGTAATAATCCAGTCCGGCAGTGTGCACATGTTCAACTCTCGATCCCGACGGCCTTTACTGCATGTCACACACCCCCCTCAGCCTACTGTGATTCCATCCCTCTACAAAAAAAAAAAAAAAGCTTATTGAAAAAGTACTCACTGAAGGCAAATTCATCTCTAGGAATGTAGCAGTGATGTAAGCACTGAGAGTCACTTCATCCGACACTCCACCCTGCAAAGGGGAGCAATAATACAAACATGTTACAATCTCCATTTATGTTTCTAAAATATATTTTAGAGTTTTACTCTAAAATACATTTTAGAAACATTAACATGATAGACTTCTTTACCGAGTGTGTACCCGACTCCAATTGATCCTCTCTATACCTTCATTCTGTTGTTTAAGAGTTTTCCAGATTGTTCAAAACAGCCATCGGGTTTGCGTTTACTATCCAGCCAGGTCTTCGCTTGTTCTATGGTCGACTGTATGTTCAACTGGTCGAGGGAGTTGTAGAAAGACTTCGCTTGGACCAAAGTTCTCAGGACAAATGCAGTCAACCTGGACAAAGATATTTACACACTTGTGTGTTATCAAGACATCAGTTGAGGGTTGAAGGATTATATCCCATACCTCAAACTAAATTATACTGTAGTATTTGTTATACACATTTAATAATATTCTCACCAAGTGTTCTCTTCACCATTTACAAACGAGCTGTAGGCACCATTTTTGTGCTTGAAGTTTAGTTGTCTCTGGAAGCCTGCGTTTAGATTATTCATTATTATAAAGACATGAAAAATACAGTGGGTGAAGTAAAGGTGCGTTTGGGAGGACGACACTCCATGTCTGGATTGTCTTGATTTATTAAATGTTTAAAGGGCCAGCAGCAAGCGACACTTGACTCACCGCCGACCAGGAAGGGCATGGCCTTCTTTGTGATGGCCTCCGTCAGCTGGTTCGTGTACTCCAGGTATTGCAGGATGTAGACGTTGGGAGCTAAGAGTGCCATATTCTGTTCCCCACATCCATACGGCATCCTCAGCAGTCCATCCAGGTTCTTCATGGCACGGCCCAGGCCAAGGCCTGTCGTCAAAGAGATTAATAGACTGAAACTAACAGCAAAAGGGGCTCCAAGGACAGCAATGTTGGCCTATCAGTCTCAAAATATTTTGTAAACTACGGGCCGTATGTATAAGTTATTCATATTTTAAAATGTTCAATCACCTATGGAAACAAGATGATGTACCAGAGAAAATGTGAGGTTATGGCCCGGCCTTCATCAAACCACTCAAGAGAATGTCCCGCTACCACCCTTAAATCTCCATATATTGAGCAGACCTGTTCCGACATTCCATATGTTGAATGGAACGAGTCGCTCTGGATTAAGAGAGTGTGCTAAATTGTAATTGATCTGGCATCAAACGCTGTACACTCAAGACCTGCTCCTTATATGGCCAGTACAGCATTCATTCCGTTCATCTGACCCCCCCATATCAAAGCGCCAGCCCAGCAGTCTGCCGTCAACGAGGCGATGTGTGCACGCGACCCTTAGGGGTCTTACTGGTTATAGAATCAGGAAAACGTGTGCATATAATATTTTATCTTGGTGTTCGGCTCTGCTACATTTTCTCCCTGCTCGGCACAATTAAACACCATCATTAAGAGCAGGGAGATAGATATACAACAACCCTCCATGCGGAACAGAAATAACAGGTTATTGGCGGTGGGAGCAAACAGTGCATAACAACCAGGAACCATATGCAGAAGGAAGGCAGCATATTAAGCCATTTTGGGCGGGAACCCCTTTTGATGTTTTAAACAGTTACAATTTAGCTGTTGAAAAATAGCAGATCTACAAGCTCATAGCACGCCACTGAGTGGCGCGCTCGAGCTTGTAGGTCTGCTATTTTTGAAAAATCGTGAAAATATTTATTTCAGAAAAATGGAGGATTTAGAAGATTTTTTTCTCATTTCGAGGTCAGGCCTAAATGGGTTAAACCCTCCAGTACGTACAGTATGTATGACCCTTGAGCATAGCATGAAGCCGCTCGAGTATATCTGACTGAACTGACTCCACAAGCTACGTATCATAAACAGAAAACCTTGAAATGGAGTAAAAAAACCAAAAACAGGCATCCTTACCCAGGACGGATATAGAACACCTGGCAGATCCCGTAATCACATTATCAGGGAGTTGTAGCTGGAAGTTCTCCGTCAGAGACTCGTCTAAAACGCCAAGACAGAGGAAAAAGGTTAACTTGAACACCACATGAACTCGAGTAACATAAATTAAACAATCACCTCAGTCACAAACTCTGGAAACAGGAATAGTTATATTAGGTCCCGGTGTCAACCACTGAACCACCCCCTAAAAAAACAAAACAGCTCGTTGTGCTGCAGGATTCTATACCTTTGAAAAATTGCAACAGCAAAAATTCAATTTTGCCTATAATGGCATGCCCAAAAATGAGATGCCGGGATACCAGGGTTTAATTGTTTAACTGACGATCCAGCATATGTCAAGTACTAGAACGGTGCCATGGTGTCACTATATTCAACAGGAACAAGGTACGTTAGAAAAACAGTAGTTTACTTTTGCCAGGGAATCTTGCCCCCCCCCCCCTAAACCAGATCGTGAAATGTTTCATCACTAGGTCACACTAATAAGTCTGATCACTTTAGAAGCGTTAATATTGGCCCGGGCGGCTGGCATAGCCATCTGGGCACCTTGGCTGGTAATGCAGTCTGGCAGTGTGCCGCAGGTTTGACTCCCATCCCAACGGCCTTTACTGCGTGTCAAATATCTCTCTCCCCATTAGCCTACTGTATACCTATCCCTCTATAAAAAAAAAAAGGCAAAAAAAAAAAAAAAGTGTTAATATTACTTGCCTGGTAAGGCAGAAATTAGGACAGACATCGGTGTTCTGATCCAAATCATGCAGAGCACCGTAGATTTAGAGAGAATAGCAAGTTGTCTGACCGTAAACAAGTGAATGGCTGCAGACGCACGCAAAATGTCCGGGAGCTCTGAGCAAGCCTACGGTAGCAACGGCCACTGTCAAAATGGATTACAGTGGTCCCGTTTTATCATTAAAAAAGGACCTAAAGACGTTTATACACATCTGAGACACCCCACGGTTTTAAGTGAGGATGTGTATGCACGTCCTTAGCATCAAGTATTAAAAAAAAATATATATATATATCTTTGCCCTGAAACCATCCACCCCCGTGTTAGTTCTGCCGGTCCTCCATGTACACTCACCTATAGGAGACCACAACCAGTTGTAGATCTGACTTACTTCCGTTCCTTCTGCCTGAAAAGGGAGAAATTAAGGCAGACAATTCAAGCCAAATGTACATCGAGTAAAGCAAATTGCACTTTCAAAAGTGCTGGACTGACTGGCCAGACACCCCTAGTGGGGCCAATAACTAAAGTGAATTTAGAAAAGTAGTTATCCAATTAATTTGATTAAGTTATTTGGAGCAGAGGGCACACCAGATTACATGGACTCTTTGGAAATCATTTATAAACAAATAACTATAGATTGTGGGTTTCAAATCTTAGAACCATTACAACTTGTTAGGGAGACAGACAAAACTCTACCTTGATTATCAGAGAGCGGGTGATGACATCAACGCGACCTCTCTCGGGTACACTGACCGTCTCGTTGTTACACGGTACATTGGACGCCACTGCCTCAGCAGTCACAGTCACATTAACAACACCTGGAAACGTACATCAGCAATGACACGTCAACCATCTCTGATAACAGAAGGTTCTCTTGATAATGGACTGGAAGTTGTGGAAGCTGCCCTCCGTGGGCAATGTGCCGTTTGATTATGTGTCATAACTTGTCCCATATAGGGAAGCCAAAGGCATTTCCATGAGCGTTGGTACAATTTTATTGCATGTTATTGATGATTTAAACTGTGGTAGAGGTGCATACTTAGTTTAGACTAGTCATTGGTTAGACATGGGTTAAGGTTAGGTTTAAGTGTGCTGCCCCGTGGGAGGTTAGGTTTAGGGTGAGGGTTTGAGAGGGTTGAGTTTTAGTTGTAGGACTAATGACTGGTCTAACCAGCAAAAACTGTCTAAACTAAGTACTGCACCCGGTAGAGATCAGGTCTCACCTAAGACAGAGACATCCATATTCCAGTTGAAGGTCTTGCGTTCGTTGGCACAGACACAGGAGTATTCTTCATCAGTGATGGCTGTGAGAGTGTAATTTGATGAGGGGCTGGGAGTCACACTCACCTGATGGAAAAAAAACAATGTGAAGTGAGATGATTGAACCGTACTTTTATTCCATTAAAATATAATAAAAACAAGCCAGGGCTCCAACTACGGTGTAGCATCTTACAGATCTTGGCCATCTGGCCTACCTATAATGTTCATATGATCTCTACAGTATGACTTATTCCAGTATAACTTTGACTTAATTTTGGGCAATGTTTCAGCCCGAGTTAGCCACCAATGACCATTGTAAATATTTAAACATAATACCTGGCCTACAGTGTGAACACACTTTATAGTTATACATTGTATAGTCTAAACGCTAAAGTGTCTATTGCAAATACATTTGTAACTTTTGGTACATTCTGAAACCTGTATAAAGTACCATGATGCAGCTGGACAGATAGTTGAAGACGGTAGCCTTCAGAACAAATCTCTCTCCCCTGACGATGGAGTAAGGCAGGCTGAGCTCCAGGAAGAAGGGCTGGAAGGCTTTGAGCTCCTTGGGAGGAGCGAGACCGAAGCCGCTCGAGGACAAGCAGAAAGCCTCCGTCTCCCATGTGGTGATGGTGTCTGGGACAGTGAGGGACACGTCCGCTTTTCCCGAGGTCCTGGATAGAAGGACAGACAGGAGAATATTAAACTATTGGACATCAATCAGAACTTGTTCTCATTAGCCAGTATGTACTTGGACAAGTTTCTCATGATTACACAAAGGCCCCTTTTCCACCGGTTGGTTCCCAATGGGAACCGGTTCAGTTCTGGTTCAGTTATTTTCCACCGGTTGGTTCCCAATGGGAACCGGTTCAGTTCTTTTTGCTTATGATATTCTTTCAACCTCCCCCCCAAAAAAGAGAACCTGCTGGCTGTGGTAATTTAGCTAAAACATACAACGTTTGTAGAATTGTAAAGACACCAACCTCATAAAGCTTTGAAATGGAATTTGAGTAGTTCAAGACACACTTCAAAGAATAGGATGTTCAACGCTTGTGTTGTAGCTCTGTGCACTCACCCCACCGCCACCAGGTCCCATATCCATGTCTCTGGGAAGAAGGTGCGGATCGTCTGTATGGAAGATCCTGGACCAACACTAGCTAAGGCTACTGGCCCCAATCCCCTCCACATGGGCACTGATGAAAGACAAACCAAAACTATAGTCATGAATGCCACAAACACACTGAAATCAACTTATGTCATCTTGTTAAATTTACTTGGGACTTCTTGTTTGTGGTACTCTCTTCCCTTGAAGAGGACGCAGGACGGTGCTTTGATAGCCAAATTTGTTGCCATCTTCAGTCCCAGGTCCTAGAGAAAACATTAAAAATAGCCCAGTAAATTGGGAGTGCATCCCTCAACAGATAGTGAAAAAAGTTATATACACATTATCCTTTAGAAATATAAATGTTGTACATATTGAAAAGGTTAGATGATATTGCAAAGAGATACCATAAACACTGTGAACGCATCCTTTCTTTCATCACGAGGGTAGACACTTCTTTTTTGTCTCACAGGCAAACATTGTACAGCCACACCATCGTCAAGTTCATACGGAATATAGTTTGCCGTCTTGACTGGCAACCGGTCAAATATCTGTTCAAAAGAAAAGAGGTTTTGAAAAGCAGTTGTCAAAATTACCTGTGTCTTTTGTAAAATACAGGGTGGTAGGGGTAAACAAACGAGGTCCAAAACGGACCTGTGGATAACGTGGACCGGTCCGAACAGCCCCAAGGAAAATTCAAAATGACTGGACCCAGTACGATGCTCATGCAAGTCCCGACTGTGGCATTGAAATTAGCCGAGTGTCATCTCCCCCATTTGCCAGGACAGCGTCCGGAGTGGAGGTCTCAGTCACAGACAGTCAAGAGTGCGCTCTGTTGCAGTGACAGCACAGTCGCCCACAGACGTGCTCCACACAGTTCTAAATTCCGGTGGCTTTCGTTTGCGCTGAAGAAACCGCCATGGTGTTCAGCAGTGCAGTGTGCTGACTGTTTCAATCGGCTGTAAACGTTAAGCGTGGCTCATTCAATATACGAGGACAGACTAACCTTCGATTTGAAAAATGACTCATTTTAAAATCAAAGGTTAAAGACACACACACACACACATACACGCGCACGCATGCTTTGCCATATTGACCAGACACAGTTCTGGGTACCCTCTACTACTGTACGCATAGCATAAATTGAGAGTAGGGAAAGACTAGATACAAACACCATGGCAGTTTCAGTATATAAACTGAGGTACTGTATCAGAAACAAATTATAGGCCATAAATGATTATGTCAGGGAATAAGAAAGTCTCACCTTGTCTGCATCCAGCCGCTTCCCTGGCTCCTTGATGTGAACACTCTTGTCGATGGCACTGACGCCACACAGCGAGCCTGCCGTGGCCGACACCTGCAGTGTATTCTTCTCTCCGGGGATCGCCGTGGATGGAGAGAACTCCAGAGAAACCTGGATTGTAAACAAAACAAGCACCATGAATGCAGACCTTGACACGTGCAATGTGTCAAGCCCCAGGTTAGCCTCACTCACATTTGAAGGGTCTTCCGACTCCACATCCTCCACAGTGACCAGACTATGTTACCCAGTTCCCTTGAGATCACATGAACATTGGCCAAACTTAAACTGACCTCATTAGGGAAGCATTTCTCTGTGGTGAAGTCTGCGCTGTGAGCAATGACCGTCTCACTGGGGAGGACGGCGTACACAAGCACCTGGAGCAATGGAGCCATTACTGGGGTGACGTCCAACTTGAAGGAGGTCTCACCGTCGGTGACTGGAAACACAGCAGGTAAGGACATTGGTAGTGAACTGTAGCTGCGGTATAGCTTAATCGAATATGAAGGTATATTACTTATTTTTCTGAATTTTAATAACCTGAAGCTTTCAAACTAAATGTACAGTTTCAAATTAAACACAGGAAGCAAAAGACAACGGCAATTACGTCCTGTGTAGACTTACTTGAACTATTCAGCACATCAATAGGTACTAGTCCTATGTCACGAATGGCTGCTCTGGATAAAATCTAGAGACAAAATGGAGATGCCGATGATGCTTCCAGTCATATATATATGTATATACACCGTTACATATACAAGTTTAGTCAATCGAAGTAGTGAATTTCTACTATTGCCAGGGTGTAGACAACCACATGGCCTCTAATACACATGTCACCACCATTTTATATCAGACATTAAGAGTTTCATTGGGAGGAAGATGCTCCCTCTTATTTCAGCTCTCTGCTGAACAGAAATGTAAACAACCTGTAAAAGGTGCATTATTTCTGGAGAACAAAATGACACAGTAAGAACTTCCGTTCGGCAGTTCATGCACCTCGAAGATTTTCTAAGAAACCGGACACCTGCTCAATTTATTGTATGCTGCAGGACTTTATAGGCGTTCTGGTTTCTCACCCACAGACACTGTAGTCCCAGGTTTCCCCCAATGTCTCCAGTAAACTTTATTCCAATAGAGAGTATGCGCATGCTTAAAGTGAATGGCACATAGAGTGGCAAATCAACAGGCAAAGTTAGTTTAACATTGTTTAATGCAGATATGACTTTTCTGTGTGGATGTATGGGCTGTCAAGGCCAGAAAGTAGTTTTTTGCAACTCCGTAGGCGGTCCTGCATAACTTCCTGGTTTGATGATGATACGCGCAGACTATAGAGTTCACTGGCGTGCGCAGCCAAGCAGTGTGGTACTACTCACCAGGTACATCAGGTGCACGGGGCCTGCAGTCTCTCCAACTACAGTGTAGTGGACGGTGATGTTGTTTTCTCCATTGCAGACCAGTGGGTTCCAGGTCCTCTTCACCTCCAGTGAGCTCACGGTCTTGGGGTCAACGGTGGCTTCCTGGACCAGGGACAGTCGATGTTCCCCTTCCGTATAGTGTGTCACTCTGTACATATGGTACTGCAACTCTGGTGTCGCACTAGCCTTGATGAGAGAGGTTAAATGAAGTCAGTCAACCAGAAAATGTGACCAGATTTGACTGAGACAAATTCCAGCTTTTCAGCAGAGAACAGCTTTTCCAAAATGAGTTAATAGCACAGGCAGACTCTTCACATACTAGAGCATGTCTGAAATAAGTGTCAGAGCTGAAATCGACATATAAATATGAAATAAATGCTTAAACATGTAGCTAGGTGTAATGTTAGCGACCACAGAAGTGAACCTGTCAAGTCAGTTTTCTCAACTCGCCGTTTTCTGCAAGACAATCACTCTAGCCATATCTCCAAAACTGAACAACCAATGTCAATTTGAAGCTATGATTCCCTGCTTTCATATGGCATGAAAAACTCCAAAAAATCCAATGGCAGTCCCTCAGTCGAATTTTATTTTGTATACGTTCCCTTTTTAGACTTCCGGTGATGCGTCAGCAACATTTTGGAACCCTCGTTCCCTATGATCCGACACGCATAACGTTAGAGCTGCCATTTTCATAGATTTGGTATAAACCTTCTCGTGCAGGAAATTGCATAACCAAGGCTGACTTACTGTGAGAAAGATGTCCTGTCCTGCGTCTGCTTTGGAGTCTGTCGTGTTGAATGAGAAACTGGCCTCACCGTTGCTGTCAGTCTTGACAGTCAATATCTTATGCGCCGTTGACCGCATTTGACCCTTAAACAGGTACACCGTCATGTCAGGAACGGGTGCGTGATTCAAGGAACGTGCTTTGACCTGTTGGAAATAAAATTATTATACAGAGTGCATAACAATAATGGCCAAATGTGCACAACTGTACTAGGAAGCATTTGGACTTACTTTTCCTTCAATCACCGATTGGTCCTTATACACCATGGGTGTTTCAATAAAGGAAAGATATCCAATACAATAAGCTAGAGAGATCACTTTTTCTTGTGCAGACAGTGCAATACCTGTGGAGAAAACCCCATGTCATTTCAGTGTTAGAAACATTGATGAGCTACTAAGCTCATGGCTTCATTTTTGAATGAAATGGTTCCAACAGTGTGAAGACTTGCCTGTTCCATCTTCCTCTACTTTTGCATTGAGTTGCAGTTTATCATCAAGATACTTTTGGGCAGGTGTGGTGAAAGTTGACATATTGAAAGTGAAAGTCGCACAGCCCCCCCCACACGTCTGTACAAGAGGAAAAGAAAATACATAATGTGTGATTTAAACATAATTGAGAGGACTGAAATTCTCCCCTTCTATTCTCCTCTTGTGCACCAGATAGACTACCTCAGAAGCCAATGGTTATAGATTGGCATACATTTGATGAGGGCATTTAGAGGCACATAACATAATGGATTAAGGCAAAGCAAAAGCCAAAGCCAGGCAAAGCGTTGGCCAAGACCTAATCTGCAATTTGTGAAACAGTGTTCATAGACATTTAGTACAAATGTTTTGGTAGCCATAGCCAAACCTTGTATTGAATATATAGTTTAACCGTTGCTTTTATGAAATATCCGTGATCATTGATTGAATACTTTAGTGCAAGACATTAAGGCTATAAAGGATAACACAATAGTCTAAGTATGAGGGGATTGAGGTCACCGTTTCTTTGGCCATCTTCAAATACAATCTCATTGATATTTGCTTAACCCCGTCTTCTACCCTGAGCCATCTCAAACTAGCAAAGTGTGTCGGAATTGGGTGGGTCAATGGAAGTAGTTGCAGTTTGTTTTGGGAGGTCTGAACCTTAGTTTTTAATGACGTTGAGATGTGAGGTGCAAGCATAATCAAAATGGCATTGAATGAAGGCTACAGCTAGTCACAAGTCACCAGTAAGTTTTCTATTGTTAGTTTGACCAATTTAAAATGCTACTAAACATATGCCATCTACAAGTTTGCAATTGTTGGGGGTGTAGCTGCGTAACATTCTTCCAAGGAAGCCATGCCGACTTATATGTAATCCAAATGACCGAAGTCAGTCAGTGGCAACTGAGAAAACAATTGCCTTTACTCTAGTACCAGCGTTGCAAAATTCTCATTTCATTTTCACTGCAAATAATATATATTATAATAGATCATGTTACCCGTTTACTCTCTTTATGACAGGGCACAGTCATGCCAGGAACAGGAAGACTATATCGATCAAGTGGTCGGCAGAGCTCCACTTCTATCATACCAGGCACAGGCTGTCCATAGGTGTACCTGATGAAGAGAGTAAAAACTAATCTCTAAAAGGTAGTCACCCATAGCAGAAAATGTATGCATTTCAACTGCAAAAAAAACAAAATGTATGTATATTTCAAAGCATTTAAAGGCGTTTTTTTTCCATGCAGGAAAGTAGGCTTGCTTGTAAATTATAAAGTTTAAATGACATGTTTATTTTCTGTGGGAAACCACAATGTGTTAAGTGTAGACAAAGACTGAGAAACAAGTTGCCTTCTTCAGGGTTCCCTGAAGAAGGCAACTTGTTGCCGAAACATTGGAAAAATAAAAAGATTGATGGCATTGTGACTACGAGCTGTGCGGCCTCTCTCCTTTCTCAGTCATAGTTATCTCCTGCGGTCAGCACCTCCCCACTACTGGTGTGCGCTCCTACCTTCCTGTTTGAAGTGTAGACAAAGACCACAGGAACATACAAGCCAAAAGTTGATGCATCATACTTACGTTGCACAAACTTTAGCTGTAAATTCTTCTTGTTCAATGCTCAGCTTGTCATCCGCTTCCAATTTGACATCAAATCTTGGCAAAACTGGGGACAATTGTTGCACGTTTATCGTCATGACATGAAAGTAAATGGATGCCCCACAAGAGACATTTTCATATACATGCTTAATGTTTAGATGATGGGTGACACTTCTTCATAATATACAAATAGAAATGTCCATTTTGGATTCTTGAAATAAACTCTTCACAAAAAGTTCGGAAACTTTAACTTTGGGTAGATTATTTCTCCCCTTTAAGACAAATTGGTATTGTATTTTATATATTTTTATCATTGATTAGTCACCTTTTCAATGAGGTACAGCTTGTAAGGACCAGACATTCATGGAATGAGCAACACTGCTAAATAAAACGAGTCCAGACCTCGACCCAAGTGAACACTTGTCGGATCAGGCATGCTGTAGTGTAGTGCGTAGACCAACATAAGCATGTGGTTGGCTGACTCGCAACAAATCCTGGTTCGGGTCAGGAATGGGATGCCATCCCACATCTAAATGAGGCTAGGTTGGTGACTAGCATGAGGAGGAGGTGCCAAGCTGTGGTGTCTGTAAATCTTCCAGACACTACAGAGTTCTTGAACACAGAGTGTAAATATGAGTTGTTTTCCCTTATTACAAGGGTGAATAACAACCATTTGCCATTTTGGCCAAAAACATTAGAGGCAGTCAGTGGCACTCCACATTCGTAGTATGAGCAACACTGCTAAATGTGTGGGTAAACATTTAGCCGTGTTGCTCATTCCACAAATGCCTCGTTTTAAAGGTGGCTAATCAACGCTACAAAATACAATACCAATTGGTATTATTAAAAGGAACAAAATGACCAAAGTTTCCAAATTTTGTGAGGCGTTTACTTACCGTAGGCCTAGTCTTCCTGCACATTGTTCAAAACATAATCGTAGGCTTACATAGCTTTGCCCATTATGAATACATACATTTCTTCCAAATTAACTTACCGTATTTCTCCACCTTGAAATAATGATCCAGTTCCATGTCGTCAACATGAACAATAACTCTGTAGGGTCCTTCGTGGGCCTCAGGGTTCAATGGGTAAGAATGCTCCACAATGCTCTTATTAGACATTTGGTTCACCCACTGTCCAATGCGGTTACCATGAGCATCCTGATCAAACGTGAATTGTGGAGAGAAGAGGCAACAGACAACCATATCATCACAAACAAAAATATATGTTGTGTTTTCTACTGGTATAGCTTATCTGTAGTTGTACGACATCTGATTTGGTAATATATGCGGTGCATGTCGTTATATGTCAAATGCAGTTAGTCTTACCTCAAGCTCTACCATCTTGTACTGAAAGATAGAAAAAATTAAATTTTGTTAAACAGGAAACTGTCATCTGCATCAGTCTCATTATCAAACACTCTGAACATGGATATACTGTAGTCGTACAGTATATTCATATCCACATTAGCTTAATAGACAGGACAGAGACAAGATGGCATTTTCATTTTCTTCCCCCCTGTGAGTAGATCGTTTTAATACACATTTGTCCATTTTTAAAACCACACACACTGATGTGATACAAGTATAGCAACCACTCACCAACTTATTGATAGGCGTGAACGTGGTATTCATGGTGAAGATTCTGAATTTCACTGCAATAAATGACATTTGATAAAATTATCTACAAGAGGAATTGATTGAATAATAGCATGGATAAATGCTAAACTGGGAGTGCTGTCAACATTCCTTTTTACAACTTAGTTGTTTATGAAACACTTACTCAACTTCATTTTCAAATTTAGTTAAATCTCATATTGATGAGACAGCATTTACCCGTTTGTCCAGGGAGGTAGATTGGTTTATCCGTTTGGATGAAGGTCATGGGTTTGTAGGATTTGAACATGATTTTCCTGACTTCTCTAGATATGGTTATATCCGTTTGTCCTTGCAACACCACCTCAAGACTCAGCACCAGTTCATTCTTCACTGGACGAGCCTGTGGTGGATACAGGAAATGTTAGCATTATGTTGAAATGGGAACAACAAAACCAAGTGAAATCAATTTTATTCTGTGCCAGAGGTGACCTGGAATAGTCCACGGTGGTGGAATGGTTTGTCTGTAGTCTTCTGGAAGATAGTTTCGTTCGAGTTAAGGTAAACTAGAAAGATGGTGATGGTGAGATTTTCGTTGGGCTGCATAAAAGCCACGCAGAACATGGTCTCAGAGCCGGCCTCGATTACTGCAGGAATGGTCACCATGTATTGCCTATAAAAAATCATGGAAATGTTTATACATACATTGTATAAATTTGCTAAAAGCCTAAACTGTAAACTAAAATGTACTCTTCCAACTTTCAAGAACTAAATATCATCCAACCCAACAAGACATTCAAATGAGCTGTGGAGTGGAGCTCTATAGCCTACTTACGGTCCTGCTGCTGCTTGACTGACACAAATCCAGGTTAAACAGGCAAACAGAATCCACGTTTGAATCCGAGAGAGAGCCATGACTGAGGGATACAGAATCAGTTGTCTCTACTGCTGCCTGCTACATACACTCACACAGCAGTGAGTGAGCAACAATGCCTGTGGTGGAGGTGAAGGCTGATTTAAGCTGCCTGAGACGAGTGCACACCTGACCTGAATCAAATTAATTAGACTGGGCTGGCTGTGCTTTGTGGCAGGAGGGTGAAATAACCCCTCAACGTCTTCTGACAGAACAGGTACACATTGTGAGACTTAACCTGACTTCGCCAGATGGTGGCAGTAATTAGACCAGTTTCAAAATTAAGGAATTGAGTATTGCATGTATTCACAAATATGTGTTTGGTTTGGTACTTATACAATTATACAGTAGGCCTATAGGTCTAAACGACTCTCCACAAACAAATAAAAAAGTAAAATTAAATAAATAAATATAGTTTTATATATTTATCGTGGATACTAACATTGATGAATTGAAAATGGTGGGGCCTATTGTAAACATACTAGTGTAATGCTTTAGTTTATGGTGTCGTCCACTCACAGTTAACAGTCTTTGTATTGAGTTGTACTTGAAATGTACTGTAATTCTGCAAACTGTCAATAAATACTTCAATCAATCAATCAATCAATCAATCAATTGAATGTAAAGAAAATCTACATAATAAAATACATTCACAAAATGTATTGCTAATTTCTTGTTTTAAATATAGCCTATGAAATATAAATCATATAGGCCTAACTGTAGAACATTAAACCCAACTTTTGTTACACCATCACTAAACCCTGGTATATTTTACCCAATGTAGGTCATTGTTTAACTTTAATATTTAAACATGAAATGTCAGAAAAAAAACGAAAAATAGATCACAGGCCCTATATATGGCTATGATAAAGGGGGAAAATGTGGGTATTAAAAATATTCCTTAAAAAAAGAATGGAGCTGGGATACTTTTCCTTTGTATTGGTCCACCCGATCCAATGGTCCAGTGAAAATTTTAAATCCTATATCCCTAATCCCAGGTGAAATTAATCCAAATATGTGCTGGTAGAAAATGGTGGGCCCTATTGTAAACAAGTGTAATGCTTTATGGTGTCGTCCACTCACAGTTAACTGTTTTTGTATTGAGTTGTACTTGAAATGTACTGCTGTACTGTTAATAAATCAATCAATCAATCAATCAAATGTCACTGAGCATCATGAAGCTACCTAAGGACACCTAAGGACACCCATCTCTCAGACATCAGTAACATTATGAAAACCACATCAACATAATTGTCCGGGTGAATATCATCCAGGTTGAGTGTTCTAGCTAGGGTTAAACAGATTTGGAATTTGTATCAAAATCATAAAAGGATGTTATTACATTTATATAGTTACTAACTGTTGAACCTGCTTTTTACAAACTTGTGAGTGCATTTGTGTGTGGGTTTTATTTACTGTAGACTCCCTAGCTGGCTTGTCTATAAATGTATATCTGATCTAATCTAATCTATATCACTAGAAGTCTCATGCCTATAAATAAGTGTTATATTTGTGGAGAGCTATAATTATCTGCACTTTTAAATACTATGCAATCATCTACAGTTTTTCCACTCAAATATAGCATATTGCAGTATTGCAGATTAAATATTGTTTAACATTGCTGACATAACTGAAGATATTTATTATAACAATCCATCCATGATCCATCCATCCATCTTCAACCGCTTATTGGCCCGGTTTCCCAAAGGACACCTCTTACATCATGGTGTAAGAGCTGGTGTTGCACATGCTCAGTTGCCCTCTAGGCCGCACATGAAGCCTGTGTGCGCAGTGGCGTAACTACCGTGACGCAGACAACGCGACGATGAATTCCTGTTCTGTCTATAGAAGTGTCTATTTGTACGTCTCTAAATGTTTTTGATGATTTGAACATGGTGGACCCTATTGGAAACAAGTGTAATGCTTAATTGGGTCGTCCACTCACAGTTAACAGCCTTTGTATTGAGTTTGTGCTTGAAATGTACTGTAATTCTGCAAACTGTTAATAAATTCTTCAATCAATCAATCAAAAACTGCGTGGGGGCCCAGAGGCAAGGGGGGCACACGGCCGCCCACCCGTGCCGTCTGTAAAATGAAATTATAATACAGAGATGCAATGACAGTTGAGTTGAACAAAGTTTGGCGGAGCCTGGTGGTGGCTGCTGCTATAGCACACACAGCCACACACCATACCATTATGCATAGGCAACATGTGCCGCCTCCCTCCCAACAGCTCTCCTCTAGAGTGTAGCCTGTCAGTAGTGTCTGTGGCGCGCCACGAGTGTGCATGCAGTGGGCTTGTTTCTACTGGCTGCTGCTGCTGCTCTGTTCACAATTGCGATAGGTACCGTCCGTCACAACTGTTGTCCAGTGCCCCGCTGCGCTGTTTATAAGCAAAAAAACAGTCAGTCTGTATGGGATATTCCGATCGCGGGGGGGTGCTGTCGGGGGCACTCGCTGATCAGCCTGTGTCAGGGCCCGGTGACGTCTAGTTACGCCCCTGTGTGTGCGGCCTTTGATTGGCCAATCAAACACTATGTCCTGTTTTGGGAAACACTGTCAAACACAACAACATAGAAATACACAACCTAGACTAGTCTAGAGCACAGCCATATCTGTCCTCATTGCACACGTAAGGCCTCCTGCATGAATACACAAACCTGTTTCCCTAAAGCCTCTTTAGCCTACACACACCTGTCGACATGTGGCAGTATTAAAACCATTCTCAGATAAATGTGTGGTGCGAGTGGTGACTTTCTTCATCTCATTTAAATATAAAAACGTTGAAATTAAGGCCTATTTCAGCATCAAAGAAATTAAATTGAATTACATTTTTTTAAGAGTGAAGAGAGCCTACTGTCACATACATATACATATACATTCCAGCAGTCCAAATATTATTAAATTAAATTTCAGAATGGTAGACCTGAGGCCTAGCATACCAGGCCTCAGGCCTGAGGCCTACCATTGCGTGGCACATCAATGCACGGAATGTCTATGTTCACAGGCTTCATGTGCGGCCTAGAGGGCAACTGAGCATGTGCAACACCATAACTCTTACACCATGATGTAAGAGGTGTCCTTTGGGAAACCACGGCCATTACATTACATTACATTACATTACAGTCATTTAGCAGACGCTTTTATCCAAAGCGACTTACAATAAGTGTATTCAACATAGGTAGGGAACAAAAACTACTAATCACCAGAAGTCTTTAGTGCATTTTCTGCAAAAACAAGCAACCAAGAGTATACCTAGCGCTAAGGTAAAAGTGCAATATATCAGCTACCTATTTCCTTAACCGGATGAGACAAAATAGCTAAATCAAATGAGCATGAGCTAAAACAATTAAGTGTATCGACTAAACAAGATCCAATAAACAATACAACAATAGAAAACAAACGTTCGTACAACTAGTTAACAACAAGTAGGTCAGGCAGAGAGGAAGGGTAGTGTTTCCTGAAGAGGTGGGTTTTCAACCTGCGGCGAAATATGGGCAGTGACTCTGCTGTCATTATCCGTAGTCGGGTTGCGGGTGCAACAGCTCTACCAGAGAGCTCCATGCAGACGTCCCTCTCCAGAGCAACGTTAGTAACTTAATTCTGGGGGATCCCGAGGCGTTCCCAGACCATTTTGGAGATATGTGATCCCTCCATCTGATCCTGGTCTGCCCGGGGGTCTCCTTCCAGTTGGATATGCATCGAGGACCTCCTTAGGGGAGACGCTCAAGAGGCATCCTAATTGCACTCTGTATTCTATGAAGGGATTGTTGGTGCTTTTTACATTATGTTCTGAGAAAATGTTCTCGAGTGACCAGATTCTGGGAGATGGTTGCCTCATTCAGCTGTCAAAAGTCAAATGAGCATAATAATTTATAGCTGTGAAAACATTTAAGTGGAAACCACCCCATTTACAATCCACTTTTGTTGGTATGCAATCATTCTGTGACTGTGAACATCAAAGGTTTCAGTTTTTTTGGTTTATTTGCACCTGGATACAATTGTGTGTCTCCTCAGCCATGAACTCTGAAGCCTCAACTGTTTGGTGGTTGAATATCATGTTTGACAAGTAGTTAGGTTGCTTCTGGTGCCAGTTCAGCATAATCAGCACATGGTCGAACTTTCATTTATTATGCTTGTTGGTCACCTATCCCTATGGAAAATATGGCTTAACTGAAAAGTCTCTTGACTGTGGCCTGCTGGAAGGTGATGTATTGAACAGGAGAAGCCCTCCATACTTACACCAACCTTAATAACACCAAACTAAATAATAACTAATCAAACTAACCACACAATAATAGTGACTAATCTTAATTAATTTGAAATAATTAAAGTCCTGCTTGTGAGAATAAGGTACATGGGCAGGGCTGAAGTCAAACCAACCATGCCTTGCCTCAGATTGCAGTCAGAAGTACTTGCTTTAGCTTGTACTACACTAAAAACAAGTACAAATGCTGTGCTTAAAACCGTTTATATGACGTAGTACAGTGAGACCCACAATGCATTATGCAAACATGATATACACAAACACATACACAGATAGAACACACATTTATTATCTTCCATGCTAATCAGGTGTATTTTCAATGTCAGTGGAACCAATTGTATAGGCTGAAGAATGAGTTCTGGTGATGGTTCTCTTTGAAACATGTTGGATGGGGGGGAAGGGAATATTTAAAAGAAACTACTAAACATTGAGGTCAGTTCTAAATCTATACATTAGCTTATTCAAAAGGGGTAATTTTACATAAGGTAAATGGTGCATTTATATAGTGCTTTTATCCAAGCGCTTTACATAGCATTACATTCACATACATTCACACACACACACATTCATACACCGATGGCGGAGGAAACCATGCAAGGCACCAACCTGCACATCAGGAGCAATTTGGGGTTCAGAGTCTTGCTCAAGGACACTTCAACACTAACTCTGTCGAACTGATGTGTTGAACATAGCGTTTATAGTACTGTACCTATGTAAAGTAAATGAACAACACTTTCCAACCTACTTTTAGGGTTATTCATTGTGATAATAAATCTCTCCAGATAGATAGAGATAGAGTTTTTATTAAAGTGTCCTACATCATACGATGCCCAGCCCACACGGGCTTACAAGACACTCACAAAATTGTACATATATAATGATACATATACACAAATAGACAGTTACTCATGGATACATCGTTCTCCAACGTAACTGCCATGCCTTCTCTATGAATTTTCCACAACAAAAAAAACATTACTGAACAACCAATTTAACATAAAACACTCAGACATAACAAATGGAATTAAACATTAAGCTATAATTATTTAAGGGGGGGTGTTAACAGATGATTGCATAGTATTTAAAATAACAGATAATTAGGTAATTTTGATTAGATAAGTTTAGATAGACTCAAATCCTCGCACTGCACATATAGAACAGGAACACAATGAGCAATCGATGTGCAAATGGGAACATTCTTCACATGATGATGGCCGCATTACTGTGTATCACAAGGATAGCTGTATTCTGTCTCCTTGTTGTCACCTGCGTGATACAAAAACACCTGTTAGCGTGTTTGGAGCAACAGGAAATGCATTTCAGACGAATAACAGTCTTTATCCATCATGTATAAATGTGGAGGGGTCAGAATAAACTATGGACTTAGGCTGTTATTCGTCTCAACTGATTAGTCTAATAAACTGAAATAATAATAACAGTAAAACTTTAGATGAGAGAAAAGGTTTTCTAATGCAACATGTGGTTTCAAATCTTTTCATGTCAAGGACCCCCAAATGAATGCGTATTTGACCATATGGACCCACATCAGAAATGTATGCCAGGGACGCCCATACATGATTTGTGTTGTTAAAATGCTTAAATGTGTTAGCATGTCACATTGCATACAGTTGAAGATCAGCAATTAGCCCTTCACTAAGTCCCTCCCCAACCCATCCTTCTCCAATAGGCACATTAGCGGTGAAGAAAGCTTGACCTGCATAGCAACCGTTGCTAAACTATTTGGATTGGCATTGGACAATCACTTTTTGAGGTGGGATTTAGTGAAGGGCTAAAGGCCTATTCATAGTCTGGATTTTCGGTGGTGAGCTGACCACCGGAGCTGAAATAACGTTGAGCGGTGGTGAGTAAAAACAGAGAGAAGGGCTGGAGCGGTGGCGGTGGTTTGCTCTTCACCGCGGCTCGTGACGTCATGTTGTAGTTCGGTGGTCACCTAACCACCGGAAATCCAGACTATGTATGAGCCTTAATTGTTTTTGTAGATTGAATCCTGAGAAAAGGAGGAGCACTGTTGTGTAGTGTAGTGTTGTAGTCTATTGCAGATAGCCACAGGAGAGGTTGTGTAACACTGTACTGTACATGTACTCACTTGGCTGGTAGTAATCATAGATCTTGACCAGTGCTGGCTTCAGGTTCTGAACTGAGACTTCCTGTACGACCTCTAAGACGTGGTTGATGGCCATTCCTTTTGTTAACTGTTGGCAGAAATGTAGATTATCAAGAGCATGTTCCTACAGTATTTAAATTAGCCTCCTGTAAGGTTATTTATAGCCGAGGTTAGATTTTTACCCTTGGAGTTAAAGGTGGTCTGATTTGTATTGAACATTAATGTGTTCTAGGGCATTCACTTTTACTTGTTGCCTAGTTTACTAGTTGACTAGTTGTTTAACCACCTATTATGTTTATTTTGGAAATAAATATCTGTACATTTAAAAACTGTGTACATTGGTGACTATAACTATAATCTACCTGATCTTGAGGCCTACAAAATCGGGGGAAAAAATAAATATTTTTTATAAATATATATTTTTTTCTTATCAACTAGTACCAACAAGGTCGACTAGTGGATTTACTAGTCGACTAGTAAACTAGTCGACTAGTTGCTTAATGCCCTAAGTGTGTTCAATACAAAAGCTGGTCTCTCACCTCTTTGAAATACATGATGACGTGGTCGTCCTTTTGCTCTACACGATCCACCAGCAGCGCCTCTTTCAGCTGTGAATAAACCATCAAATTGAACTGGTTATCTGTGAACTCTGCACTCAAATAGAAACATGTACAAAATACTGTTAAAAGCTTTTCACACTAAACAGAACAGCCATGCTGGAGACAGTGTGGCCACAAGGGAGCGGGCCACGCTCATATATTCTGGACTTGTCCTCAAATTCAGAAATACTGGCAGGATATCCACTCCACCTTGGAGACCATTCTGTGTTTTGAGATACCTCTGACTTGTTCCTTCTTATTGCTGGGAAATATCCCTGAAGAGTTTCTAATACATGATAAATATTTAATCAAGATCCTCTTAGCAACAAGTAAGAAAGCGATCACACAACGCTGGTACCAACAGGACCCACCAACGAAAGAACATTGGATGGACATTACTGAGGAACTGTACATTCATACTTAGACTACAAGAGGATAAGTTCTATAAAAAGTGGGATCTCTTCTCTCAGCCTAACGATAATGCAAGAGGATTTCAATGAATGTATCTTGTAATATGAAAAATGCAGCTTTGTCTTTTGTTTTTTTGTTTTTGTCTTCCTATTTTTGTTATTTTTTTTCATATTGTCTTTGTTTTGTTTTGTTGTCTGTATTTTCATCAATAAAAATTAAGTAAAAAAAAAAAAAAAGGTTTTCGCACTCAGGCAAAAAATGTTTACAATAACTCACCTTTTTCAAAGACTCTGGGTCTGGGATGAATCCAGAAAGCATCGTTACATCAACTAACACCATGTTTGTTGTTGCTTCATTTCCAGTATATCTGTAGGTATAAAATATTTTACAAGAATCTACAAGAATTCACAACATCTCATTTTTGGTATATTCTGTTGTAACGTGAACTATTTCATATTTAGTATGAATTTATTGTTTATGTTTGTTGTGTATGAAATCATGTGTCATTGACATGGCTGTATTGTCTGTGTCTACAGGTGATCCTTACAGGCTTTGTAGTTTCAGAGTCATTGTCCGTCTCAGAGAGTTGCAGTCGGCCTCAGGTGTGACCTTGATGGACAAACTGCTTTCCTCAACTGGTGTTGGGATGTTGTAGTTAAGAGACATCTGAGGAAACTTATAGAGTTTAGAGTTTCATTTGTACAATCAGATTCGAAGAGTAAAGTGGCATTTCTTACATCATTACAACTACTCAAGTCATGTAGAATAAGTGCATTTGTTGACTGGGCTCCGATGGTCCGAAGGAAGGAACACGACAGAACATTTTGTCACATATACAGCATCACATATACAGTACAGACGCCCCAGAGCCACAGGAGGCATCTATCTTTCTATGCCTATGCATATACCCATAGCATACTGTATACCACAATCCAGTAGACTGTGGTATAATGCTGCTACAAAGTATTGTTACAGGGCATCCGTTGATCCGACATACCAGTGGTCCGCCATGCGTGGCTGGTTAAGACCAGAGCCATCTAATAAAAGAGTTACGATATTGAGGGGGCAGACACCGAGCACTCGAGCGCCTGAACTGAGACAAGCTGGAGTTGGAAATAAATTGTTTTCAACGAGGGCGGCGCAAATAGGAGCTATTTTAAGCATGTGTGCAACAACTGTTTTAAAGCATTGTACACAGTAACAACTTAAATCTCTTTAATGTTTATGTTGTACGATTACTACAAAACAATCTAAAATAAAGGGATTTAGGATCAATAAAGCTGGGCTGTTGCCTGAGTCCAATGCATTTCTGCCTACTTCCGGTCCGGTCCCAGTTGGTTGTCCCCATTCTCAATAGAAGTCTATGTATAGTCTATGTATTGGTCTATGTATTGGACTGAAGCCCCATGAAGTGAACGCAGTTTGCGTAACTCTGTCTATATCTAAGGCTCTGGTTAAGACAGTTAGTACATCGGACCAAAGATATGCACCCCACATTGGTGTCTTTATCAAACTGTGATTCCATTACAACCCTGTAGTCTATCAAGGTCACAATGACATTACTTATGACATTTGAAGTGAACAGATAGTGAGCTGACCTGTGCTGAGACACATGCAGTGCCCTTAACCTCCAGGCTGTACTTCCCCGTCACGTCCTGCAGCGCCCTCTCCTGGTAAAGCAGTCTGTTGCTCTGATCCACCTGGAAGACTTGGTCACCCTTGGAGGATTTGACCGTCACAGTGCTGGAGCCCTCTTGGGTGAAGACCAGAGTGGAGTAGCGAGCCAGAGCCTGAAGAGCCACTACTGTGTCCTACAAAGCACACAAACCACCAGCTGAAATAGGTGCTGTCTGGTGATACATGTAATAATAATAAACTGTATTTATATAGCATGGGGCATGACATAATCTAGACGGACCAGTAAAGCATGCAGACTGTAACAGGGACGAAAAGGAGTTGCAGTACATGAGAGAAAGACCAGTAAGGGTCTTGAGTGGTTCAAACTCAAAGGTGAGTATTTTAACCACAACACCATCTACAGAAACGCCCAGAACTTCTAAGACAGCTAGAGGCAAACAGTGGGGAAGGCAGTCTTTCATCAGATACTGTACGACTAGCCCTGAAACATGACAGTCATGACGCAACTGAAGCCAGTTTTACGTGATCGCTACATTTACAGAGAGAACGTGTACATAAACATTCAGATTGCAAATATCAAGTCCTCGCCACGTGTGCCACGGGTGTTAGGAATTTGCTGGTACAGCGATTAGCATTGCTGCAGTCCGCGTTGTTTAATAAAAAGCATTTTTGTCCGAGCGCCCCGGCTAATTTTCTCAAACGGGGTGCGTTCGGAAAAGCGCACTTGCCTATTAGTCTGTGTTGGCAGTGCGGTCAGCGTGCCTATATCGAACACACCCAGTGCCACACTCCTCCCGACCGATAGGGGCAAGTAGTTGAAACTTGAAAGCCAATGGCAAAAAAAACAGCTCGGATAAAAATACCTTTTATTAAACAACGCGGAATGCAGCAATGCTAATCGCTGTACCAGCAAACATGTCTAACACCAGTGGCCCACGTGGTGAGTATTTGGTGAGTATGTACACGTTTTCAGTGTAAATGTAGCGATCGCGTAAAACAGGCGGAAGTTAAGCCATGACGCTGGTGAAGTACGAGCGTCATGTGAACCTTGGCTACTGTAGGACATATATTTGAGCAGTACCTGTGTGGAGGAGAAGCCACCGTAGGAGTTCTGCTGGCTGGCCAACCACCTCACGATGCGAGCAGCATAACCCAGGTCTGCAGCGCTAGGGTCAGGGCTGGCAAGCTTGGCCAGCAGCACGTAGGAGGTGATCTCTACGGACAGAGAGGCCGAAGTCTCGTTGGAGGTCTGAGACCAATGCAGGAAACCTCCTGGGGATCCAACAAACAAAACAAGCATTCGTCAAATCAACCTTCATGCACAGTAACAATATACAGCAGTAATGCAGTAATAATTTATTTGTGCTAAAAAAGTGGATTTTGTTTTGTCATTCCACTCATTTTCAACATTTTACTCTGTCATTAATATACCTTAGAGCTGTTGTGTGGAAATAATAAAAAAGTCCCCCAATTCTGTGTTTCCTAGAACTGTAATTATGAAAAAAAATCATGAACATGGTGAAACACATCTTGATGACATCATCAAGATGTGTTTCACCATGTTAATGATTTCTTTCAGACCTCTAGCTCTAAGGTATATTAATGATATAGTAAAATGTTGAAAATGAGTGGAATGCCCCTTTAACTATCTCATTTTATGTGATCTAAATGCATCCGTCTTTTTCTATCTCACCATCTTGTGATGCAATCTTGTCCAGGTGCTGTAGGAGTAGTGCACGTGTCTCCGTGTCTCCCGCCAGAGAGAAGACGTAGGCCAGCAGAGCTGTAGTGTAGGTGTTGGTCTTCATGGACTCATCGATGGCCTCCCTCAGACAAGACAGACTTTTCACCACAGGATCCTACAGAGACACACAGACAGGCATTACATACAAAGTATTGCTTTTTAGGGGCAGAATTTGTGAAATAGCAACTCACAATACATTGTGAACTTGTAGACCTTTCAAAACGTTTGCACAACACTGTCATACAATGACGTATGTGAATGTGAAGCACAGATGAGCTTTTTGATTGATTGATTGAAATATTTATTAACAGTTTGCAGAATTACAGTACATTTCAAGCACAAACTCAATACAAAAGACTGTTAACTGTGAGCGGACGACCCAATTAAGCATTACACTTGTTTACAAGAGGGTCCACCTTGTTCAATTCATCAAAACATTTAGAGACGTACAAATAGACACTTCTATATAGTCAAAGAACAGAACAGGAATTCATCATAAAGGAGGTAAAAAGGGAAAAGAAACGTATACAGTGAGGGGGAAAAGGGGTGGGGATATTGTGGGTTCTAACTGAGATTAGCATACTGTATGTGTAGGCATGTCACCTCCTGGAAGCTGGAAGAGATGACTTACTGTATGTGTAGGCATGAGACGACTTACTGAATGTGTAGGCATGAGATGACTTACTGTATGTGTAGGCATGAGATGACTTACTGAATGTGTAGGCATGAGATGACTTACTGAATGTGTAGGCATGAGATGACTTACTGAATGTGTAGGTATGAGATGACTTACTGTATGTGTAGGCATGAGATGACTTACTGAATGTGTAGGCATGAGATGACTTACTGAATGTGTAGGTATGAGATGACTTACTGTATGTGTAGGCATGAGATGACTTACTGAATGTGTAGGCATGAGATGACTTACTGAATGTGTAGGTATGAGATGACTTACTGTATGTGTAGGCATGAGATGACTTACTGTATGTGTAGGCATGAGATGACTTACTGAATGTGTAGGCATGAGATGACTTACTGTATGTGTAGGCATGAGATGACTTACTGTATGTGTAGGCATGAGATGACTTACTGAATGTGTAGGCATGAGACGACTTACTGAATGTGTAGGCATGAGACGACTTACTGAATGTGTAGGCATGAGATGACTTACTGTATGTGTAGGCATGAGATGACTTACTGTATGTGTAGGCATGAGATGACTTACTGTATGTGTAGGCATGAGATGACTTACTGTATGTGTAGGCATGAGATGACTTACTGAACGTGTAGGCATGAGATGACTTACTGAATGTGTAGGCATGAGATGACTTACTGTATGTGTAGGCATGAGATGACTTACTGTATGTGTAGGCATGAGATGACTTACTGAATGTGTAGGCATGAGATGACTTACTGTATGTGTAGGCATGAGATGACTTACTGAATGTGACAAATTCATCTCCAGGAACGAAGCAGTGATGTAAGCACTGAGAGTCACTTCATCAGACACTCCACCCTGCATTGAAAACACATTTACATATGGTTGCTGTCGGGAGGACACCACCTACAGTAACACCTATAAGTCTGTGTGTTGGTTAAGAAAATATTGAACCAATGAAAAGTAGAAAAAAGCGCTTCAGACAAAACCTCTTAACTCCATTGGACCCTCAAACTATCTGCTAAAGCAGCTAACTCCACCACCTCTCCCCCTCTCATGCAAGTAATTGATAATCTACTGTATAAGTCATACCAATACCAATAACAACTTTGATGAGGCAGTATTGCTTTGTTTCCAAAATAAAAGGTTTTCTTAATTTCATGAAAAATGTATATTTTTCATTTCCTGAAAAAATGAACATTTTTGGGTTTTGTGATTTCTTCCGACACTGCAGCAGAGATATATTATTCCCCAATACCTCTTCTCTCAATATGATATTATTAAGGTGATACACTAATTATTTAAACTGTGTGTACAATAGACCTAATCCCTCCTCACTCGTACCTTCATTCTGTTGTTGAAGAGTTTTCCAGATTGTTCAAAACAGCCATTGCCCTGCTGTTTACTCTCCAGCCAGGCCTTTGATTGTTCTATGTTGGACTGGTCGATGAAGACGAAAGACTTCGCTTGGACAAAAACTCTCAGTACAAATGCAGTCAACCTGATGATGGACAATCACACGTTTACTATATTATGTAATGCTCAAGTTGTATGTGCATTTGGACATTTGAGTCCATAAATGTGCATTTGACGGGCCACCCACACACCCATTAGGCATTCATTATACAGGATTCTCACCAAGTGTTCCCTGGTCCAGTTCCAAACGTGCTGTAGGATCCATAATGCTTGTAGTTTAGTTGCCTCTGGTAGCCTGCATGTAGTTTACTTCATGGTTATTGTTAAAGTCCTGGGTTTAGTTTACTTCATGGTAATTATATAAAGTCATGTTAAAATACTTAGGAAGGAAAACACACAACATTGTGGGCGAGCTATGCTGTGTTGAAGGGTGATGATAAGAGACAAATATCATCTCCAAAATGTTGTAGGTATAGATTGCTGACATCACATTCTGGAAGTAAGTTGATAGTTGACATCAGAGCGAAACACAGAGTTACGCTCACTTCAGCCAGTCCAATGGTCGCTCTTCTACATGATTGGCGAAATGTTAGGCGAAGAGTGACAATGTCCTGGACCTGGACTGGAAGTTGGCAGAAATGCACTGGACTCAGGCAACAGCCCACTGTACAATACTCACTGTACAATAATTTAAAACAGTTGTCATGTTGCACACATGCCTAAAATTGCTGATATTTGCGCCGCCCTCGTTGAAAACAATGTATTTCAAACTCCAGCTTGTCACTCTCCAGGCTGCATGAACAGCGCTCGAGCGCTCAGTTTCCTGCCCCCTCAATGTCGTAAACTCTGTCTTTCTATCTCTATGGCTCTGGTTGACATATTCTTCCATAAAAATAGATAAAGGAGAGTTTGACTCACCGCCGACCAGGAAGGGAAGGGCCTTCTCCTTGATGGCCGCTGTCAGCTGGTTTGTGTTCTTCAGGTATTCCAGGATGTAGATGTTGGGAGCTAAGAGCGCCATATTCTGTTCCCCACATCCATACGGCATCTTCAGCAGTCCATCCAGGTTCTTCATGGCACGGCCCAGGATGTCGCCTGTCGTCAAAGAGAGAGAGAGAGAGAGGCTGTTAGACTGATTATTATTTCTGTAATCCATTTTTCATCCGGTGCCAATTGCCTAAACTGTAATCCTGGGCGCTACTCTCCCTCTGCCAACATGGGGAGAACCCCGAACTGAGCTCCTGCTTCCTTCAATGCACGAGGGCGTGAGCAGGCTGCTTCTCTTATCACCTGACAGGGGAGAGTTTCTCCGGTAGGACGTAGCGCGTGGAAGTAGTTATTCCAGGGGGGGGGGCAGTAGAGACCACACACACACGCACGCACGCTATATATACACAAGGACAACTTGTTGAGACAGACAGCAGGAAACTATGAAGGAGACACTGTAGGAGAGACAGACAATAGGACAGATGAAAGGGAGACAGCATAGGAGTGACAGACAGTAGCTGAGACCTAGTTGCAATGACGTGAGGTTTGAATCTTGCTTGTAAACTATGTCACAGGTAATCTCCTTTCTCTAACCCGTCCTTCCCCACTGTAGTTCGTGATAAAGACGAAATGCAAAAGAGCAGAAAACACAAGTCTATATTTACCCAGGACGGATACAGAAGAACGGGCAGATCCCAAAATCACGTTATCAGGGAGTTGGAGCTGGGTTTCCTCTGTCATTGTCTCTCCTAGACAGAGAAACACATGAACATGATAGAGACATGAAATAATCACGTTATTTGCACTCTGTCGAGAGTGCACTCTGTTAAATGAATTTCCAGGTGTGTAATTGGCCAATTACTACTGTTTTTGCCTGCAGCCGTCCACCTCTGTGTAATCTTTGCTGTTAGACCTTCTTGTTGAAAAGAATTGAGCACCATGTACTGTACACTCGATCCACACTCACCCTTTGGACACAGCAACCAGTTGTAGGTCTTAGTCACTTCTGTTCCCTCTGCCTGAAAGGAGAGAAAGGCAAGAAAAGGATTTCAGTTCATTCATTAGAAGAAGAAGGAAAAAAAAGTGAATAAGCCTATAATAAAAACTATCACAACTTCCGCCTACCTTGATTATCAAAGGGCGTGTGACAACATCGATGCGGCCTCTCTCTGGCACGCTGACTATCTCGTTGTCACACGATGCGTGGGACGCCACTGCCTCAGCACTCACAGTCACGTTGACAACCTCTGGAAACATCCATAACCAACAGTCAAGTAATATGCCTTGTCAGCATATCTGATAATACAATATGCAGATAGGGGTCAGGAAATAACGTAGTACTAGAAGACTACTGTCCTTGTGTCATGTGGGGGTTGATTATGTGTCACACGAACCCGAAGGCGAAGTTTCCATGAGTGTGTATAATAAACATCTTATATAATTCTATTGGTTTGAATGTGACAAACTGTAGTACAAGATAAAGGCATAGGTCTCACCTAGGACAGAGGCATCCATAGTCCAGTGGAAGGTCTTGCGTCCGTTGGCACAGACACAGGAGGAGTACTCTTCACCAGGGATGGCTGTGAGAGTGTAATTTGATGAGTGGCTGGGAGTCACACTCACCTGATGGAAGAGAGGTGGTTGGATGGAATGGAGGATATTTAATAATACAAATACATTTTATTTGCAAAGCGCTTTTCAGTGAATACAAAGTGCTTTACAAAACCAAGATAAAATACAACCATGAAGAGAAGCAACATTCAATTAGCATTCAGTGCTAAAATAACAACAATAAATAGTAAATCACAGCAAAATAAGACAAGCAAAGCGTGCTACAGACAGACAGACAGACAGACAGAGTACCATGATGCAGCTGGACTGGTAATTGAAGACGGTAGCCTTCAGAACAAATTTCTCTCCCCTGACGATGGAGTAAGGCAGGCTGAGCTCCAGGAAGAAGGGCTGGAAGGCTTTGAGCTCCTTGGGAGGAGCGAGACCGAAGCCGCTTGAGGACAAGCAGAAAGCCTCCGTCTCCCATGTGGTGATGGTGTCTGGGACAGTGAGGGACACGTCCGCTTTTCCTGAGTCCCTGGATGGTGGAAGGAAAAAAAAAGACAGGTAAATAATAAAATCTGTTACTATTGTTTAAGATATGATCATGTGCTACAGGTTTTTCCTTTTTGATAAAGTATCTTTACTTCAAATGAACATCAAATACAATGACTAGAGCTAAAGCTAATAAAACCATAAGAGATATAACACAAACTGAACTGAAATTTATTGAAGGGACTTCAGGGAGTTCAGAATCGCTGGCCAATCGGAGGGGAGAATAGAGAGTTTTTGCACTATAGGCCTATCTCACAGCATTTCCCCGCCCCCTTTTTACGCCCCCTTTTGTTGATAGTGGTGTTATTTTTTTTGCGGTCCATAGGCTTCCATGTTAAAAGAGGTATTTTCACAAGCCACAAACTACCGTTTTGTAAAGGTAAGGTTTATTCTACTTATTTGAGTTGTTATACCATTGTGTTTTCTTCATATTATTATCGGTCTTTGACATTTTAACATTAGGAAATGTACTTAGATTCTCCAGAGAGAAAAAAAGTGGTAATGCCTAATGTTAAATGACACCACTATCTACCGGAAGTGGGCGTGGAAAGGGGGCTGTGAGATAGGCCTATTGTAAACGATTTAAGCACTGAAGTGCAATAACAATAGTCTGCTTGCCTATATAGGCAACCACACTAATTTAGCACATCTGCAGTGGTTGGGAGTGGTGCCACCGTTCGCATTGTATTTTGAATATTGTTGCAATTACCTCTCTCCATCGGTAGAGGGAGAAAATGGAAAGGATTCCACATTTTGATAGAAGGTTCATTCCACTGTCTGTTATGTGAATTTGCTAGATTGCAATAACATTTGTCGAATGCTATGAAAATTAAACCAACCGGAGCAAAAGAGCCATTATGTGTGTTACAAACTTCCTGTTATGTGATTAGCGTATCAAATGACACACCATTTTAAGCTGGCCTAAAAACCTTAAACTTAAACTTAACCTTCCTTTAACCCATATAGGCCTGACATCGAAATTTTAAAAAAGTCTTCTAAATCATGACAGTTTTTTGAAATATCTATGTTTCTACAGTATGTGGTGCTCAATATTTCATGTCAAGAACCCCAAAAATTGTGTTTGGCCGCCGACCCCCATCTGAAAATATGTTGTTCCAGGGACCCCCCAGAAGCAAAGATTTGAGTTTAAAAGTTCGCTCTGAAATAATATATATTCAAAGATTTGCGCCACATTTTCACGATTTTTCAAAAATAGCAGACCTACAAGCTCGTAGCGCGGCACTCGGTGCCGCGCTATGAGCTTGTAGATCTGCTTGTAGATGAGCTTGTAGATGAGCTTGTAGATCTGCTAAAAACACCTAAAGGGGTTCCCGCCCAGTACGGGTAAAAAAGAGAATGTCTAATACTCATGTTGTAGCTCTGTGCACTCACCCCACCTCCACCAGGTCCCATATCCATGTCTCTGGGAAGAAGGAGCGGATGGTCTGTATGGGCGGAGGAACTGAAACACCACCTGCACCACCTCTAGCACCATAACCTCCACCACTATTCGACGGCGACATCGACAGCCATAGACCTCCCTCACGAGTAAGCATCCGATCAGCTACGTGTACGGGAGAGAGAGACAGTGTTTTCAGTTATAAATATAAATAATATTAAGGTGGATTTGCTTATGTAAGTTCATGCCTATTTTGGGTTCATTTCATTATGAATAAATAGAATTCAAAACGACAATAAATATGTTAAAAAGGTTATATATCACAAGGCAAAAATGCACCCTTTGCAAAGGAGTGAGTCACATGATCAGACCGTCCTGTACCTCAGTACAGCCAAATTCCAATACCCAAAATCTCGGCCACTTGCTCACTCACACTCGGTCACTCCAGCACGGTGGTGTTACGGTGGAATTGGTGACCTGCTGAAATATGTGACAATCGTGTGTAGTAGACAATCATATATAATGTTAGTGTCCTAATTGTAAATTGTTGCAGTTTGTTCATTAGCATGAGTTCAACCTATCTGTATATAGGCCATGTATTTAAAGACTTCCATGTAAGTTGTGTGAAGTCCACAAGAATGTCACATATTTTGGCAGGTCACCAATTTCAGTGACTCGAGAGTGAGTGAGCGAGCGGCCAATATTTTGGGTATTGGAATTTGTCTTAAGGGTCAGAGGTTGAACTGAGTTGAATTCCTGGAGAGAAAGTTGCACGTTAGTCCATCTGCACATGGGCACACACGGTATATATTGTTTATTGTGTTCTTTTGATTGTGAGTTTGTTTTGGATTGTGCCCACACAACACAAAAAAAAAAAGAAAAAACGTGCCCACGTTTTACATTCATTATTATTATTTTTTTTGCAAAGACGTCCACAGACGTCTTGGGCACCACATAGCGGTAATTCCCAGGACGTCTGTGGACGTCTTGGGCACAAAAGCTAATGTTGTAATGTATAACTGCAGACTTTGTTTGTTAAATTGGTCTCACTAACTATAGAGGACTCTGCTTCATATCATATGGACTGTATATGGACTCAACTGAACAAAATTCCTTTGTTTCTTTATTGTAGTTGTCACCAGGGCTGGACTGGGACAAAAATTCGGCCCGGTCATTTTTGCGTGAATTTGGCCCAGACCGGCCCACCACAACCAGCGCGCAGATAGCAGAAACTCTACCCCCCGCTCCGTCTAAGCACACACAAACAAACAAGCCCTAATACCACCACTTTTACAGAACAACATAAATGATACAAACCAACAGACAACTACACAACCCTTTGTAGAGGGTTTATTTGTCACTCACTGATACAGGTACAGTGACATTATCATGATGGCACTGGCAGAATGGCAGTACGCCCGGACCTTTCCTGGTGGCCTGCCGCCTATTGGCCTGCCTGTCCAAAAAATAATAATGGCGGCCCCCTACGGTCGCGGCCCACCGGGAATATGCCCGGTATGACCTGTGGCCAGTCCAGCCCTGGTTGTCACAGTGTCTTGGTGACTGTTTGGAGGAGTTTGCATGTCAAAATAAAACCAAATAAGACATCTGTATGACGCGTGGACATTCCATTGAACCTGTGACAGCTACAATGGGTGTGGTCTGGAATCTGTATAGGCAACCTCTGGAAGCACTTCAAATCATCATAGATCATTATTATTATTATTATTATTATCATAAGATCATTATTATTAACACTATTAAACATTAACCTAAGATTATTATCATAAGTTATTAAATGACTAAGTTCTAAAAAATGCTTTATTTATTTCTGTTTCCTTTGTATTATGTTTCTTTTCTTTGTATACATTTTGTATTTTGTTTCTTTTCTTAAAGGCTAGGCAAAATAAGCTTCGGCTTCAGCCTAGACCTTTTCGGTGCTACCCCTTTGTAAAAAAACTTAAATGCAAATGATGAAACTTAACATGTAAATGTAAAGCACCGAAATAAACTATTCATTCAAACATTCACCCATCATTCAGACGGATAATAGCAAACACACTGAAATCAGGTGAATTCATGCTTCTTAGATAAATAATGTGTATCTGGATCTTACTTCTTTGATTGTAGTACTCTATTCCTCTGAACAGGATGCAGGCAGGTGTTTTTGTAAGCAAATTTGTTGCCATCTTCAGTCCTAGATTCTAGATTAAATCGACATAAAAACATGTCCTGGTAAAGTAGAAGAAAATAATGTAATAATGTATCAATGACAATTTTAGTTTAAATTGAGGCACATAAATACCTTAAACACAGTGTCGGCGTCCTTGTCGTCATCACGGTTTCCAGGGTGGCCTGGGTAGACAACATATCTTTTTGATCTCACAGGAAAACATCCTTGAAAATCTTCAAGTTGATGTGGAATATGGGATGATTTCGTGACGGGCAACAGGGCAAAAATCTGTTCAAAGACAAGAGTTTAGAGGCAAAATCATGACGGTATACATACAGTAGACCAGGGGCCAGCAACCTTTTTGACATGAAGTAGGAGGGCCTGGCTTGGAGCCTGATCAGCCCCTGGATTGGTCCTGTGGCAGCTCAGGCCTCGCTACCTGGACTATAAAGCTCAGTCTTTGCTTGGACTTCGGGGTGGGAACACTGCTGCGTGTGGCCTTCCCTCCAGCCGGTCTACTTATGTGTTTCGTTCTGCTTATACCTTTAAGTTCACTCCCTTCGGGAAGGAGTGTTTGTCCTGTGTGTTAGGTTTCAGTTGTAGTTCCATTTGTCTGTCTGTTAGGTTGGGTTGGTGTTTTCCGGCATCTTTCTTTTGTTAGACAGATGCCTGAACCTCATGTAATGTAAAGGCTCATACATAGTCTGGATTTTCGGTGGTTAGGTGACCACCGAACTACAACATGATGTCACGAGCCGCGGTGAAGAGCAAACCACCGCCAACGCTCCAGCCCTTCTCTCTGTTTTTACTCACCACCGCTCAACCTTATTTCAACTCCGGTGGTCAGCTCACCACCGGAGCGGTGGTGAGCTGACCACCGGACCACATGGTTGAGAGCGCGACCCTCAATCACCCATTGGAATGTAAATGCAAGCCTTTCAGCCTTTGTATACTACTCGTCTGGCAGGTATATCTCTTTGAAAACCTTTTTCGATTGTGCGCGGGGAGACGGCAATTAACACATCTTGCCTGTCCAAAATGTAATTCTTCCCTGAGCAAAATGTAATTCCTGGAAACGCCACTGCTCCTACGCACCTGTTCTTGAAGTAAGTGTGAAGAAGGACCTTTTTAACTACCATGTCTGCACTGAATGGAAGGTCTTACCTTGTCTGCATCCAGCTGCTTCCCTGGCTCCTTGATGCGAACACTCTGGTCGATGGCACTGACACCACACAGCGAGCCTGCCGTGGCTGACACCTGCAGTGTATTCTTCTCTCCGGGGATCGCCGTGGATGGAGAGAACTCCAGAACCACCTGACATGTAAACAAAACATCACCATGAATATAGACCTTGACACCTGCAATAAATCATGTTAGCCCCACTCACAAAAAACCCTTCTTCTGACACCTCATCTTCCACACAGTGACCAGACAATGTTACCGAGATCCCTTGAGATCACATGAACATTAATTGGCACAAAAGAGAGCAGAGGCCAGACCTGAACTGACCTTATTATGGAAGCATTTCTCTGTGGTGAAGTCTGCGCTGTGAGCAATGACTTTCTCACTGGGGAGGACGGTGTACACAAGCACCTGGAGCAATGGAGCCATTTGTGGGGTGACATCCAACTTGAAGGAGATCTCACCATCGGTGACTGGAAACACACAGCAGTGAGAAGAGAAGAGAAGAGAAGAGAAGAGAAGAGAAGAGAAGAGAAGAGAAGAGAAGAGAAGAACCTATTGCTTCTTGACCGATTACAAATGTAAACTAGAAAGTAAAAATGACTGCAGCTAGCTTATGTATAGAGAAAAACCTTTCCAAAGTGGAATGTCCTGCCACCTTTTTCGAGGTGCTCAATTAATCATTATTAGAGGTCTAGCAACCTGACGACATCAGGGCCACCCTGGGTGCTAAATCGTTCTGTGCAGCCTAATTCATTGACCTGAGTAAGGCATTTGATACTGTTGATCAGCGATGCACATGCAGATTAGACAGACCAACGGGCCGACATGCAGAAACAGCGGTCGGACGTATGGTCACCTAAGCTGGCTCCTTTCCAGGCGAAGGAGCAGTGGCTCTACTCCGAGTCTCTGCCGTGTGACTGAACTTCTCACATTATCTCTAAGGGAGATGCCAGCCACCCGTCGGAGAAAACTCATTTCGGCCGCTTGTATTCGCGACCTTATTCTTTCAGTCATGACCCACACTTCATGACCATAGGTGAGAGTAGGAACAAAGATTGCTTTGCCTTCTGCCTTTAGCTTTTTCTGCTGTATGTAAATCATATATGTAGTCAATCTAAGCACTGTAAGTATCATTATGTATGCTGACAACACTATTCTGTATTGCTGTGCCCCTCACTTGATGTGGCAGTGTCAAACTTGGCCCCCCGACTTTGTCTCTTTGCAGCATGAATTGCTAAATAGCAAACTAAAAATTCAGCCAATCACCATGCATGGGCCCGAAATTTAGCCAATCCAGCGCAGAATGTCCCAACTTTTCAATTGTATAAATAGATGGTGGCGTGAAACCTTACTTTTTGCTTAGGCCTACTGTACCGCTTGTCCATTTATCAGCTAGAATGTTTTATTTATTTTCCTTTAATCTAATTGTGTTTATTTATTGGTAAGTTAGAGATGCACTGCACCCCAAACGCCGAACACCGCTGACAGCCTCGCCAAAACAGGCCGTTTTAAACCATTTCCAGGCATTAATTTTACTTTATTTTTTTAATCATATTAGTTTTAACGGTCTACTTTAGTTTTACTACAAGATTGTAGCAATCGGCAACTTTGCTCACCAATTACACGCCTGCCATCACCTGATGCCTACCTGCGGCCACCGGCCTAGCAGCGTTTTCCTGCAGTGACAGGCTGACAGCTAGTTTGACAGCTGCCCAGCTTGACCAGCCATCCTAACCACCAGAGAGGAGAGACCACCTCCCGGCTTACCCGACGCCAACTCAACGCAGCAGGCCCAGTCTCTGGGCCTTGCGGGTAAGTTCCGAACCTCAACGTGGCCTTCTACTGTCTACTGTCATACCAATTCAGCGCTGCGGGCCACTGTATGTGGCCCCCGCCGGTGCGTCCCGCACTAAACCTCTGCCTGTCACCCAATACCTCACTTTAACCTGCATATTTTTATCATCAAAGTCACTTTTACTGGCCATAGTTCTTTTTGAGTGGTGTAACCACTCCTACAACTGGCTTTTTTGTGCAGAAAAAATGAGCATGGTTGCTATGTTCAAAATAATTTCTGACGTAATTAAATCACACCCAGGTGAACTGGATGACCGTAGCAAACATTTTTTCTGCACAAAAAAAGCCAGTTGTGAAATCACATCCGGGTGTGATTTCATTACGTCAGACATTACGTCAGACCACAGCTGATCATGCTATATAAAACCTTACACCACTCAGTTCACACGGGTGTGATTTTTTTGTTTACCCCCAGACAACATGACAACAGCACATACCTCATCATCCTCCGACTGTGACAGCTGCCTCCGCCTAATCCAGAAGGTGTCCCAGCTCGAGGACAGAATCTCCAATCTGTACCGGCCTCGGACACCTCCGAGATCTCAATTGGATCCGCTCCAGTGGCAGCAGGGCCTGCGGCTGTGTATAACGACTCTTCCGGCATGTTTGGATGCTCCTGGGCCCGTCCCAGACGTCCCCAGGCGCCCTGCTCCAACGGTCCCTGTGGCCGAACTGAACGACACCATTCCGGTCCGTCTGGACTGGGTCCGGGACGATGCTCCGCGCCCGCCCGTGGCCAGCTCCACCCCGGCGTGGAGAACAGCTGGCCGGGGTCGCGGTCGGGATATTATGCCCCGTCCTCGTCCACCAGCATTATCATTAAAAAATAGGTTCTCTCTCCTGGCCGATGTCCCCGAACCCCCTCCTCGCATCGACACACCCCTGGAGTCCGGTTCTGGTCCCTCCAGTCGTCGTAAGCTCTTGAGGACGGCTGTCGCCAGCCACTCGGGAGGTCTCAGCTCCCCCTGCCCAACTGACCCCCCCACGCTGGCCAGCAGCCTCCCAACAACAGCAACACTGTCTCCCTCGTCGCAGCGTCCCGTGTCCACTCCGCTTCCCCTGATCACCCCCACGGTGGCTATCATTGGTGATTCCCAGACAAAGTTTGTCCGTTTTCCGAACGCTGTTATGCACTCGCTCTCGGGCGCGACCACCGCCGACATCCTCATTAAGCTTCCCGAAATCCTGGCTTCTCTCCCATCCACCGTCACTAGCGTTATCCTATTTCTTTCCAGCAAAATTGATCTCATTAGATCCCAACTGGTCATCTCACAGTCTCCTCTGCCTCCCCCCCCCCCCTGGGCCCAGATGTAGCCTCTAGCTCCCCCAAACCCTCCTTTTGTTCATTTAAACACATATCCCTCTCAACCCTCCAGAACACAATAGTCCACATGAAGTCCACCTCCTGTCCCCTGGATCCCATTCCCACCAGGCTCCTGAAGGAGATCTTACCCACTGTCAGTCCCCATATTTTGTCTATTGTAAACAGCTTATCCTCTGGATCAGTTCCTGCCCTTTTTAAGATTGCGCTTGTCTCCCCCTTGCTCAAAAAGACAAACCTTGACCCCTCCTCCCTGAGCAATTACCGACCCATATCTAAACTACCCTTTCTCTCTAAGGTTCTGGAAAGGGTAGTGTTCACTCAGCTCGTGAACCATCTGAGTGGAAACTGCCTTTTTGAGAAATTCCAGTCTGGTTTCCGTGCTCTGCATAGCACGGAAACGGCTCTCCTGAAAGTGGTCAACGACCTTCTTATGGCCGCAGACTCGGGATATTGTTCCATCCTTGTCCTGCTTGACCTGACCGCGGCCTTTGACACCATTGATCATGCGGTCCTTATCAGCCGGCTGGAATACTGTGTGGGCATATCAGGTACCGCCCTGGAGTGGTTTAAATCGTACCTCACTGGCAGACACTTTTCCATTGGGATTGGTGAAGCAACCTCATCTCTAGCCCCCCTACACTGCGGTGTCCCCCAAGGCTCCATCCTAGGGCCCATCCTCTTTTCATTATACATGCTCCCCCTTGGCAACATCATCCGCAGCCATAACATTCAATTTCACTTCTATGCCGACGACACCCAATTGTATCTCCCCATCAATCCTAAAGACCCCTCCAGTATACAAAAACTCCACGCATGCCTCGCAGACATAAAGAACTGGATGTCAATCAATTTTCTACAACTAAACGACTCTAAATCCGAGGTTCTCATTTTTGGTCCACCCCAAGAAAGAGCCATGTTAGCGCAAAACCTGGCCTCTCTTACCCCAAATGTAAAACCCTCTGTGAGGAACCTTGGTGTTATCCTTGACCCCGACCTCAATTTTGAAGGCCATGTAAAAAAGGTCATTCAATTATCATTTTTTCACCTTAGAAATATTGTCAAAATCAAGCCCTTCCTATCCACCCCTGATTTAACGAAAGTAATCCACGCATTCATTTACTCACGTCTCGATTATTGCAACTCCCTGTACTCCTGTCTCTCCAATAAATCCATCCAACGCTTACAACTAGTTCAAAATGCTGCAGCCCGAGTCCTGACCGGTACACGAAAATACGACCACATCTCACCAATCCTGGCATCCCTGCACTGGCTCCCAATCGCTTTTAGAATAGATTTTAAAATCCTACTTTTAACTTTTAAAGCCATTTCTGATCTGGCCCCATCCTACATATCTGACCTACTTAAGTCCTATATCCCACAGCGCACCTTAAGGTCCTCAGAGAAGGCGCTCTTAGAGGTCATCTAAGCTAAAAACAAAAGGTGACCGGGCCTTTGCACTCAGAGCCCCAACTCTCTGGAATGCCCTCCCCCTCGAGATAAGGCTTGCAGAATCTGTCCCCCGCTTTAAATCCCTCCTAAAAACTCACTTTTATAAAGCTGCTTTTAACACCTAAACGTTTTTTAAACATGCCCTATTGTTCATATGTCCTACTGCATTTCTGTACATTGCCTGTTCTTTATTTTTATATTTTTTATTGTAAACTGTTGTTTTTGGTGTGCACTGCATTTGTTCTTATTTTATTTTTTGTAAAGCACTTTGTAACCTCGTTTTGAAAGGTGCTATATAAATAAAGGTTTATTATTATTATTATTATAATCAGTGCTGTTGTATTTGTTGCTGTTGATTACTCACCTGGAGAATCCAGCACTTGAACGCTTACAAGTCCTTCCTTTATAATAGCTGCTCTGGATAAAATCTATTGACACAGAAAGGAAGCAAGGAAAGGATAGAATGAGGAGAGGAGAATGGAAATAAGCTCTCTTATGTAAATGCACATGGTCATGTATACCGGTATGCATATTTTGTAAAAAGAAAAAAAATCACACCTGTGTGAAGTGAGGGGCGCTTTAATCATTGTACATCATTGTACATCATCATCATCAAGAATGGTGGTCCCTTATTGGCCAAGGGTTCCCACCGACATGCATATGCCGATTTGCTCAGACACATATGACGTAAATTCTTTGTTCATTGTCAATGTTAACCCACTTAAACCTGAGGACGATTCTACAAATGTCTTCTAAACAGTTTTCTGAAAAACCCTATGTTTCTATGTCAGTTGTTCTCAAACATGTTCATGCCAAGGACCCCCAATGTAATTGGCCACCGACCACCATCTGAAAATATGTAGTTCCAGGGTTCGTTAAAAACGTTCGCTCTGAAAGAATATATATTCATAGATTTGCGCCACATTTTCACGATTTTTCAAAAATAGCAGATCTACAAGCTATGAGCTATTTTTCAATAGCTAAAGTACAACATAATGCTTGAAACACCAAAAGGGGTTCCCGTCCAACATGGGTTATTGTTTGTTCGGACAACACAAACATTAGTTCTCAGTTCATTGTCAATGGCATTTTTGAGGGGCACTATAGCCCCTCCTATATACAGGTTTAATGTTTGTTTTAAAAACGCCATTGACAATAAAGAGAGTTTAATGTTGGTTTTGTCTCAATGTTTGTTTTACATGATCATCATGTTGTAAGATGATAAGAGCGCCCCTCACTTCACAGGGGTGTGATTTTTAATGTTTGTTCAGACAACACAAACATTAAAGCTATTCTCCATATGCAGACCGCGGCCATCTTACCATATAAGTTAATGGCAAGGTGCTACCTAGGTGCAACTTCCAATGGCAGCCCATTCATCCAAACAGAAAAGTCCTATCTGATTGGATTAAACAACATCAAACTCACCAACATTGCAGCTGTACGGAAAGCTTGAATTATTCTCTTTCTATCCTCAAAGTGTTTGTTTCATAAAAATCCACTGTAGACATGTTATGAGCTACTTTGTGTCCTTGCAGGTGATTCTTTTTAGTACTGGAGTACTGGAGTTTGGAAGTGCTCGTTAGATAGGCTATCACTCAACTGCCCTGTGTACCAGCTGTTTTGAATTAGCACATAATGCAAGAGGCAGCAGGACGTTGCTTTACTGAAAACGAGTGCTTCCAAACTCTGATGGAAACATGGCCGCGGTCTGCAAATGGTCAATAGCTGAGTCAGTAGACATGTTTCATAACATCAGCACAGTGCAAATATAAATTACATTTTACAGTGTTTTTTTGACTGTCTGGTGCACATTCTACAGATAGAGACATGGTTATCAGAAAGTTACAAAGGTATTGGATTAACAGACTTAATTTGAATATTCCAGCAGATTTACAAGTGAAACCAGTAATAAACAACAGCATGTATATGTATTGTGAAAGTGGACACAATGAGGTCACCAGATCAGATCCCAATAGGTAGGCGTAGGTTAGGTTGACACTGTGTGTGTGCACGCACGCATGCGTGCGCGTGTGCGTGCGTGGAATACTGGACAACTCACCCCGGTGAGTTGTCTTCACTTTCTGACATGTCGGGGTGAGTTGTCTGTACTTTCCGCTGGGGCGAGTTGGGCGAGAAAGTACGGACAGCTCACCCCGAAAGTCCAGACAACTCACCCCGGTGAGTTGTCTTCACTTTCTGACATTGCGGGGTGAGTTGTCTGTACTTTCCGTGGCACCCATTACAGTAGGCCTAATTCAATTTCGGATCTAACTATCGGTTCCTACAGACGTGCGCAGTCACGGCTAATTATTTATTTATTTAACAGTAAAATCCGGTGAAACACTTGTAAGTAAGGAGTAGAGCGTCTCTCTCTCTCTCACTCTCTATGCAGCATTGAGGGGGGGGGGGGGGGGGGGTGGGTCGTTTGTGGATAATGTTTGCGCTTCAAAGGCAGAGTCTCACGGCTGTACAACGTTGCTAATTAGACTGCACTCCCAACGCACGCATGATCAATCAATCACAGTTATAATAGGCCTACTTATACTGACTGGATTACATCTGAATAGCAAAGCAATATTGTCAGGACAACTCACCCCTGAAAGTGAAGACATCTCACCCCTGGTGAGTTGTCTTCACGTTCGGGGTGAGTTGTCCTGACCAAAAGAGGCAAAAGGGGTGAGTTGTCTTGTTACCCGTGCGTGCATGTGTGCGTGTGTGCGTGCGTGCGTGCGTCTCACCAGGTACATCAAGTCCACGGGGCCTGCAGTCTCTCCAACTACAGTGTAGTGGACGGTGATGAGGTTTTCTCCATTGCAGACCAGTGGGTTCTCTGTCTTCTTCACCTCCAGTGAGCTCACGGTCTTGGTGTCAACTGTGGCTTCCTGGACCAGGGACAGTTTATGTTCCGCATCTAGATAGTGCGGTGTTCTGTATCCATGGTGTTCTATCACTGGCAGCACGCTAGCCTTTATCACAGCAAAAGGTAAATGAAAAATATGTGATTTATTATAACCAATGTTTGTACTTGCCCTCTTCTCGGGGAATGACGCAAATTGGGAATGCATGCTCCATGCATGCTCCATGCATGCACCCCTCTCTCTCTCTCTCGCTCTGTCTCTCATTAGCAGGCAGCAGTCTCTCTCCCTCTGTTTCTGGCACAACAGCGCCACTTTTGGTACTCATTGGTACTCGTGCTCATAGTGACATATAGTTAGTTAGTTAGGTGAACACGGACATTGCTGTTCGTTGGAGTGGTTGCACCACTCAAAAAACAAAGAAAACTCAAGACTTACTATGAGAAAGATCTCTCCTCCAGATGTGGACGACGTGTTGAATGAGAAACTGGCCACGCCGTGACTGTCAGTGGTGACGTTCACTGTGCTACGTGCTGACCATCTTTTACCTTCAAACATGTACAGCATCGTGTCAGGAATGGCTGTGTTATTCAAGTAAACGGCTTTGACCTGTCGGAAATACAAAGTAACATTATACGGAATGCATTATAGTCAGATGCGTAGAACTGTATTAGTCTGAAGCAGTTAATATTGTGAAAACATTATATTTGGACTTACTTTTCCTTCAATCACTGATTGGGCCTCATACACCTTGGGTGTTTCAATAAAGGAAAGTTTTCCAATAACATATGAGACAGAGATTCCTTTCCCTTGTTTCTGTGTAGTACCTGTGGAGAAAAACCGTCACTGTCATTTAACCCATTTTGGGCGGGAACCCCTTTTGGTGTTAGCATTATGTTATGCTTAAGCTATTGAAAAATAGCAGATCTACAAGCTCATAGCGCGGCACCGAGTGGCGCGCTACGAGCTTCTAGGTCTGCTATTTTTGAAGAATCGTGAAAAGTGTTTGAAACGTGAAAAACATAGCTTTTTCAAGAAAACTCAGGATTTAGAAGACATTTGCAGAATCGTTCCCAGGTCAAAATGGTTAATTCAGTGTTAGAAAAATTTCATTACACTGAATGATGAGCCACTGAATCTTATAGTTATTTCTGGAAACGTATCAAGACTTGCCTGTTCCATCCTCCTCTACTTTAGCATTAAGATGCAGTTTATCAGTAAGAGCCTTTTGGTCAATCCTGGTAAAGGTTGACATCTTGAAAGTAAAGGTGGCGCAGCCTGTCTTGTCCGTCTGTTCAACATACAGACAGACAGAGAGAGAGAGGGGGGGAGAGAGGTAGAGAGAGAGAGAGAGAGAGAGAGAGAATAGCATAGTTATTAATTATTATGTCTGTGACTGTGTCCATTTCATGCCCAAATATGGAGTCTATGCAGATGCGCGTGCACGCAAAATTTTCGTGTTTTTCTGTGTTTTTATCATGTTTTTCATCCAAATGTAACTAAATCAATTGCCAATGAAGGGCCCCAGGAGCCCTTTTCAGGGCGTCAAACCTAGTACTGCGCGGTCCAATTTCCCTGAAGGGCCCCTGAGAGCCAAGGGCCCCTGGGCCACGGCCCCACTGGCCCAATGGCTAATTTGTCCCTACATGTGACCTCGCCCTCAGGCGTCTTACTGGTATGGTATATGCACGCATCAATGTGTATCATGTTTTACGGCACAGGAGGTGAAATAGTTGGTGCATTAACCTGTTTACTCTCTTTATGACAGGGTGCAACAACGTCTGGATGTTCTGGGGTAACTGTAAAGCGGATGGGTATATACAGTGGTCGGCACAGCTCCACTTCTGCCTTGCCAGGCACAGGCTGTCCATAGGTATACCTGATAACATAAGGAGCATAGAGCCATACATGTGAAAAAGTCTTTGTCCTCCATTCATTTGATCCTTTTTACCCATACAATAAAATATAATCTACAAGACATTTACCGGTACTCAAAATGTCCCCCTTTAATATCTCTTCTCTAAAATACGTATATCTTTGGCCAAATTGGCCATTTCTCAATGTTTGCTGACGTAAAACTCTCAAGACTACATGCTGTATACTATATAAACATGATTAAGAGAAGTTGATGCGTCATTCTATACTTACGTTGCACACACTTCAGCTGTGAATTCCTCTTGTTTGATGCCTATCAAGTCAGGTGCTTCTACTTTGACATCAAATTTTGGCAAAACTGGGAACAATTTACAGTTGTCATTTATGAAAGAAGGACTGATTTATGATAAATAAAAAATAACCACAGTAAAAGTTTACTGTGGTTATTTTTTATTTAGAAATACGTTTGTTTTAAGTCTCAAATGACACGATCAGTACAGTTTGTGCGCACAGACAGACAGACAGACAGACAGACAGACAGACAGACAGACAGACAGACAGACAGACAGACAGACAGACAGACAGAGAAACACTTGTAATATTGTTGTAGCATACTACATGCATACAGTTTGGCCACTCTGAAAAAAGAAATCTCCCAAATAAGGATTACTTACCATATTTCTCCACCTTGAAGTTATGATATATTTCCCTGTCATCATCATGAACAATAACCTTGTAGGTTCCTTCACGGGCCTCGGGGTTCAGTGAGTAAGAAAGCTGCAGAATCTTTCCATTGGATGTTTGGTTAAACCACTGTCCAATCCGGTTGTGATTAGCATCCTGTTGAAACATACATTTTAAGGATTTGAGGAGAGGAGAGGAGAGGAGAGGAGAGGAGGGTGTTCAGAACCCCAAGATCATGATACATTGTGAACTTATGAGTTTGACTTTGGAGATCGAATATATATTCGCTGGTGCGCAACACCTCTGAATGTCAGATAATTGCTCGTTTAGATTGATTCCACCTGCTGCGCAGCAGAGCGCTAATCATTGCACATAGCCATAGCCAGTCGCTGTGCTGCCTATCTTGTATAGCCTATATACTAATCTATTCTAACACTACACCATTTAATAGTAACAATAATGTAGAAGTTCATCCGTTTTTTTTTCTTGTAGATTGGTAATCACCATAATTTATATCTGTTCTCCAAAAATAGCTCCTCTACAAGCTCATGCATGCGGGCTGCAGATCGGCTATTTTTAGAGAAGAGATTATGTGCAAATATAAAATAGCTGTGATACTTACATGTAAGTGGTTATGGTGAAATAAACCATTAACACTAGTTAGTTTGGAGGGGGCGAGGGGACTATGACGTTTCAGCAAATTAGGCGGCATTTGCTATACACGGAGACGAGAAAGTCGCATCTCCAAACTTTCCCACTCTGGAAGGTGGTTTCAAAATTAGCCATTTAAGTCCCCCAAAACGCCGTCTCCGAGTGGCAAAAAGGGCAGATCGGCTAAATACTTGCCCAGGTAACTCAAAATACGTCCTCGTCTGCAATTCAATTCAATTCAATTCAAAGGAGCTTCATTGGCAGTTCACATTGCAGATTTCCTGGACCATGCAGCTGATTACGGTAAGTATAGGCCTATTGTTTTTGTGTGTGTTCTAGTGCCGTTGTATTTAGAAAGAATTGCTGGTTCATGTGGTTGTGTCTTTTTTTAATCACAATTGTTGTCTTGGCTAGATTTACTGTCAGGGGCCTGCAGGTCTGTGAGAATTTGTGCAGGATGTCAAGGTGCTGCTGAAATCCTTCTTTAGTAGGAGACAGTTACACCAGGTCATCTGCAAACAGTATGCATTTGACTTCTGTGTCTGCTAGCGGGATGCCTGGTGTTGTTGACTCAACTGTTCTATTGTTTTTGCCAATTCATTGATGTATTGCTATGTTAAATAGGGTTGGACACTCAGGCTAACCTGACTCCGCCAGATGGGGCAGCAGAGAGTACACTGGGTTCCCCCCTCCTGCTCCCATCTGGGAACTCTCAGGCAGACTTGATGCCCGGCCACAAAACGGCCTGGCCAATCAGCAGCAGCTATCCAGCCTCTAGCTGCTGCTGATTGGCCAGGCCGTTTTGTAGCCTGGGTAAACCCACTCCCCCTGCTGGACAACATTTCATGGCAGAATGCAAATCTGGTGAGGGGTTTACCCAGGCTAGCGTTCCTGTGGGTCTGGAACTCCACCCCCCCCCCCCCCCCCCCCCCCCTTATCCTAACAGCGCATGTGTTGTTTGTGTACATTGATTTTATGATGTGAGTTTCCCCCGATGCCACTTTCCATGCCTCAAGTCAACATAGCAGGAGAACATTTTGAGAGTGAAAATGTGGTCTGTTTGGTAGGAAGACAAACTGTGATTTGCTCAGGACATTATTTTCTGTGAGGAAATGTAAGATTCTCTGAATTCTCTGAATTATTTCCTGTGAGGAAATTTAAGATTGTCTGAATACACTGTAGAAAAAACGATATTCCCCAGGTGACTTTAACATGCTGTAACATTCACTATTCATTCACTGTGTGGATCTGAACATCAAAAACAAGTTAAGATATTGTTGTAGATATGGTTACTGTACGCAATACAGTGAGTCTTACCTCAATTTCAAGATTGTACTGCAAGAAGAAAAAACAAACAAAAAGGATATCTGTTAAACAGGAAAGCATTCTCTGATTCAGTCTCACAATACCAACCAAAGCACTCCAAGGACATGAAGGAGTCCACATTCACAGTCTGACTGATAATTAAGTTTCATAGTAACTTTTCTTTGGTTGTTGTAGACTATTTTTAAACTAAAAGTACCTTTTTGTCATCTACAAAAGCCTAAAACATTGATGTTCTGCACCTTCAACAGAGAGGCTCCACATTGAGCTGTTTGTCCAGCCTGGTTAACCCATTTTGGGTGGGAACCCCTTTTGGTGTTTTAAACATTATGTTATAATTTAGCTATTGAAAAATAGCAGATCTACAAGCTCGTAGCGCGCCACCGAGTGGCGCGCTGCGAGCTTGTAGATCTGCTATTTAAAACCTTTGCTTCTGTAGAACGCCACAACGGTAAGGCCTTCCGGTCTGATTTACGGATATGTTATAGAGCTCCACGAGACGCACGCGTGGAACTGTAGTACGTCCTCGGGCGACCTTTCTAGTCGACATGGCGCGCGCGAACGTTCCACTACACCGAGTGGCGCGCTACGAGCTTGTAGATCTGCTATTTAAAACCTTTGCTTCTGTAGAACGCCACAACGGTAAGGCCTTCCGGTCTGATTTACGGATATGTTATAGAGCTCCACGAGACGCACGCGTGGAACTGTAGTACGTCCTCGGGCGACCTTTCTAGTCGACATGGCGCGCGCGAACGTTCCACTACACCGAGTGGCGCGCTACGAGCTTGTAGATCTGCTATTTAAAACCTTTGCTTCTGTAGAACGCCACAACGGTAAGGCCTTCCGGTCTGATTTACGGATATGTTATAGAGCTCCACGAGACGCACGCGTGGAACTGTAGTATGTCCTCGGGCTACCTTTCTAGTCGACATGGCGTGCGCGAATGTTCCACTACACCGAGTGGCGCGCTACGAGCTTGTAGATCTGCTATTTAAAACCTTTGCTTCTGTAGAACGCCACAACGGTAAGGCCTTCCGGTCTGATTTACGGATATGTTATAGAGCTCCACGAGACGCACGCGTGGAACTGTAGTACGTCCTCGGGCGACCTTTCTAGTCGACATGGCGCGCGCGAACGTTCCACTACACCGAGTGGCGCGCTACGAGCTTGTAGATCTGCTATTTAAACCTTTGCTTCTGTAGAACGCCACAACGGTAAGGCCTTCCGGTCTGATTTACGGATATGTTATAGAGCTCCACGAGACGCACGCGTGGAACTGTAGTACGTCCTCGGGCGACCTTTCTAGTCGACATGGCGTGCGCGAACGTTCCACTACACCGAGTGGCGCGCTACGAGCTTGTAGATCTGCTATTTAAAACCTTTGCTTCTGTAGAACGCCACAACGGTAAGGCCTTCCGGTCTGATTTACGGATATGTTATAGAGCTCCACGAGACGCACGCGTGGAACTGTAGTACGTCCTCGGGCGACCTTTCTAGTCGACATGGCGCGCGCGAACGTTCCACTACACCGAGTGGCGCGCTACGAGCTTGTAGATCTGCTATTTAAAACCTTTGCTTCTGTAGAACGCCACAACGGTAAGGCCTTCCGGTCTGATTTACGGATATGTTATAGAGCTCCACGAGACGCACGCGTGGAACTGTAGTACGTCCTCGGGCGACCTTTCTAGTCGACATGGCGCGCGCGAACGTTCCACTACACCGAGTGGCGCGCTACGAGCTTGTAGATCTGCTATTTAAAACCTTTGCTTCTGTAGAACGCCACAACGGTAAGGCCTTCCGGTCTGATTTACGGATATGTTATAGAGCTCCACGAGACGCACGCGTGGAACTGTAGTATGTCCTCGGGCTACCTTTCTAGTCGACATGGCGTGCGCGAATGTTCCACTACACCGAGTGGCGCGCTACGAGCTTGTAGATCTGCTATTTAAAACCTTTGCTTCTGTAGAACGCCACAACGGTAAGGCCTTCCGGTCTGATTTACGGATATGTTATAGAGCTCCACGAGACGCACGCGTGGAACTGTAGTACGTCCTCGGGCGACCTTTCTAGTCGACATGGCGCGCGCGAACGTTCCACTACACCGAGTGGCGCGCTACGAGCTTGTAGATCTGCTATTTAAACCTTTGCTTCTGTAGAACGCCACAACGGTAAGGCCTTCCGGTCTGATTTACGGATATGTTATAGAGCTCCACGAGACGCACGCGTGGAACTGTAGTACGTCCTCGGGCGACCTTTCTAGTCGACATGGCGTGCGCGAACGTTCCACTACACCGAGTGGCGCGCTACGAGCTTGTAGATCTGCTATTTAAAACCTTTGCTTCTGTAGAACGCCACAACGGTAAGGCCTTCCGGTCTGATTTACGGATATGTTATAGAGCTCCACGAGACGCACTCGTGGAACTGTAGTACGTCCTCGGGCGACCTTTCTAGTCGACATGGCGCGCGCGCACGTTCCACTACACCGAGTGGCGCGCTACGAGCTTGTAGATCTGCTATTTAAAACCTTTGCTTCTGTAGAACGCCACAACGGTAAGGCCTTCCGGTCTGATTTACGGATATGTTATAGAGCTCCACGAGACGCACGCGTGGAACTGTAGTACGTCCTCGGGCGACCTTTCTAGTCGACATGGCGCGCGCGAACGTTCCACTACACCGAGTGGCGCGCTACGAGCTTGTAGATCTGCTATTTAAAACCTTTGCTTCTGTAGAACGCCACAACGGTAAGGCCTTCCGGTCTGATTTTCATATGTTATAGAGCCCAGCAACACCGGCCGACACCTCCAAGGCTTCCTGGGTGATGGCGAGGAGGAGGAGGAGGGCTGCCACACGTCACCTCACAGTCCAACTGTCTGTATGTACGCCTCTGCTGTGCCTGAGGGAGGCACGCGCGCACACACACGCACGCGCACACACTCACCTGCCCAGGCCATTGATGCCAGACGACCCTCGGGCCAGGCACTGCAGCCTCAGCCTCTCCACGGGATCTGAACTCAAACACAGACGTCTCTTGGCGTCCAGCGCCATCTCTCGGTCGTGCCTCGACGTCCTGGCCATGGCTGAACACACAGAGCACATTAATATAATGTGTAACATTATAGTGGATGCAGTTAGCTTAATGCTAATTCCGATTAGCATAGTTAGCTTCTTATCCATGCTACTGGTGACTGGTTTAGCACAATACAAACTCGGACTCATTACATAACATGCAAATCACACCACCACTCAATATAAAAATAAAACGTTGTCTTATAAAGCAGCATATATGTTGGAGAGGATTTTAAAGGACTGTAATATATGGACTAGTTCTGTGTTAGTTGTAAGTCATTCGCCCCCGGGGCGTCGGTCAGAACACACTGGACAGGAGAGTGAAGGGGGTTTATGGTAGTTTACTGTATAGTTGTAGGCACAGGCATACAGGCATGGCAATGTGGTGGTATACAGCACTGAGTGCGTGTCAATGTGGTTTCTGCAATAAATACAGACACAAACAATAATAATAAGTATGAGTACAGAATTACCACACACTATAACAGGATACTGGAGCACATTAATATCATCATAACATTAGTACACACTGCACCTTTCTATGTAAGCTGCCCAATAAGATCAACCATGTATCAATGACTCCATTAATAAGTCTCTGCGGCCCAAATCTGCACTAAATTGGCTTAATTGAACATCAAAGGGCCGACCGCAGCTGCGGGACGTTGCACAATGGCGGCGCCCGTGATATACACATGACCAAACAATTCACAGACCTAACATGCTGAACACGGAGCTTAACATATACATACACGTCGGTTCTTCCTAAATGCACTCTCCTACATGTTACGGAAACATAGGGAAATATAATGAAGTGACGTGCCGAAAGCACGCAATGTAGGACATTGAATGAAGGAACCAAGTAATCAATCACTGTCACTCAAACCAGCGACGGACTAAACACACAGAAACAGCGGTGACTAAACAGCATACAGAGATGACAATCAGCAGGCATCACTGAACTAAATAATACACTTACAGTAGTCAAAGACGCACACTGGCACTGCAGTGCTGCACAATGAAGAAAGAATTAGGAGACGAGTGAACTTGTGAGACTTGCATTCACCGCTCCGCTCTGACTGGAATAATGACACACAATGCATTGCGCACTTAAGGTGGCAGTTACATGTTGCGCTGAACAGTTCTTAAGGTGGTAATCTTTGGAACCTTTCTAACAATATACTTTGTTTACATTCAGACCCATGGCATTGTACAACTACTGGCCAAAGTTGAAGTTCATATAGTTGTAAAACATTCACCATAAAAGCCAAAATCGCGACAGAGTCAGCTATTCATTCATTACTAACTATTTCACAGACCTTGATGTGACTGTTAGCTGTGATAAAGTAAACAAAGTGATGATGAATGACACGACACGAAACACACACACGTAGGATGTAGCTCTTCTCACAACATTGACGACACAGGTCGGTTCTTTATAAACGGGCATTTATTGGGCATTCTTCTCATCCCTCTGCTGTTCCATGCCGTGAGAACTATGTTCACACAAAATAATAAACACATAAACAATCAACAAATTACGTCGCGATACATAATATTGATCAAACAAAGAAATACAAAACATGTAGAAATGCGCGATGCGCAGGTGAACGTGTCCGTCAAAACACCACAATACAACACAACAAAGATAACTCTCAAATAATAATACCTCGTTGGCCGCTTGTTGTGTAAAGAGGTTCTTGATGCTTCTTGAGTTTCATACAGTCCTTTGAATGTCCTTTTGACCGTGTTTAATAACTTTAAACAGTTCAAACACACTACTCTGCTGCGAGTGTGCTTCCTTGTGCAGACCAGAGTCTGAATGAGTGAGAGAAATGTTTGTACCACCTGTGTGCAATGCCAGGCAATCATGCATCATTCAGTCAATCAATCATGGTCCAGTGTTGCTACTGACAGACAGGGAACTTGGTTCTGCCTCAGAAAGTTATCATCACATCATGTTTACATTTTTAACCTCATATGAAATCAATTATGAACCACATATTTATTATTGTATCATGACATTATTATGAATTATGCTTTATGAACTTATGACCATGAATTGTTGTATTTTAGCTATTTTAGTCTTTTTAAAGTAAGCATTTTAATAGCAGCACTTACATAGGAAGTCAGAGAAACGAATCAAAGAAAAGACCGTCATCTGCCAGTGGAATTCAGAACAGCGCCACAGCCCATCCACATGTATGAAGGCATATGCCTCTCCCCTCCTCTCCTCTCCTCTCTTTTTGAATGAACAGACAAAACACAAAACACAACATGTTCATTAATGTTATTCTTCACAAACTAGACATTTTATTCATATTTAGAAAATGCAGAATCCAATGGCGTCGGTCTGGGCTCTCCACGCCGTTTGCAAAGGTCAATGGTCAGCAAAAAGACTGCCTCCTCTCTCCCCTCTCTCCACAGAAGTGAAAACAGACAAAACACACCTTTAAAATATGTTCCCTAACCCTATTCTTCGCAAACGAGACATTTTATTCATATTTAGAGCGTCCCAAATTCAATGGGGCCGGTCTCGACTTTCCAGGACATTTGCAAAGGTCAATGGTCAGCAAAAAGACTGCAACGGTGACCCTTTGGGCCAAATTCTTAAAAAAACGGGGTGATATATATTTTAAAAAATATGTAAGAACCTCCAATATCCATATTCAGGTCATGTCGAATCCAATGGAACCGGTCTCGAATTTCCACGACGTTTGCAAAGGTCAAAGGTCAGCCGAAAGACTGCCACGGTGACCTTTGGGCCAAATGCCTTAACAATTAAGTGATAGATATTTTTTAAAATATGTAACACCCCCGAATATCCATATTCAGGCCATGGCGAATAAAATGGCGTTGGTCTCGATTTTGTGGGACTCTTACAAGCGTCCGATAAAGGGAACTACACTGCAATGCTAGGCCTCGGGTCAGATTTGAGGTTCCCAAGGTCGCAGAAAAAAACTCAGACCATCACGAAGATCGGCTCGTCGCCGCGATCGCAGAGGTGTTCGGCCCATCCCGAACAGACTTACGATCGTCGTCGTAGGCGCGCGTGAACGTCAAACTTTGCTTCACTGGAACGCCACGACGGTGAGGCCTTCCGGGATGATTTTCGGATATGTTATAGAGCTCCCAGAGACGCACGCATGGATCTATAGAACGTCCTCGGGCGACCTTTCTAAGAGGCACGGTCTCGTTTCACTTTTTCAGCCAGGACGCTGTTAGAGTCTATGGGTCTATGACGTGTCTGCATGCACAGAGCCAAAGTGAAGGACGTTTTGTACGACTGTCGGAGGCGTACGTCCGAGACACCTAACCGTTCGTCTCGGCTGGCTCTCCGACATATCCGAACGTCGGACCGTGATGTTTTATCGTTGGCGCGGTGTAGCGCGTCAAAGTCGGCAATTTGTAGGCGTTCGTTCAAGGCTACCGCCGCGGCCGTATGTCCGATTGGCCCGAAACCTATACGGCTGCGATCGGGGCCGCGACCCGGCCGCGGTGATGGTCTCGGATTTGTTCTGCGACTTTCGCGTCAAAGTCGCAAATTTCGAGGCTTTCGTGCAGGGCTACTGTCGCGACCGTATGTCCGTTTGGCCCAAACCCTATACGGCTGCGATCGGGGCCGCGACCCGGTTGCGGTGATGGTCTCGGATTTGTTCTGTCGAATTTCGCGACTTTTCTCGCTAACTTACTTTGTGGGAGCAGTTTATGCTAATGAAGGGCGTGGTTCCGGCTACTTTGTGGGTGTGGGTTATGCAAATTTGATGGGCATGGTTCCGGCTAATTTGTGGGATTATTTTATGCAAATGAAGGTGCGTGGTATGCAAATGAAGGTGCGTGGTATGCAAATGAAGGGGAGTGGTATGCAAATGAAGGGAGTGGTATGCAAATGAAGGGGAGTGGTATGTAAATGAAGGTGCGTGGTATGCAAATGAAGGGGCATGGTTCCGGCTACTTTGTGGGATTATCTTATGCAAATGAAGGTGCGTGGTATGCAAATGAAGGGGCATGGTTCCGGCTACTTTGTGGGATTATCTTATGCAAATGAAGGTGCGTGGTATGCAAATGAAGGTGCGTGGTATGCAAATGAAGGGGAGTGGTATGCAAATGAAGGGGAGTGGTATGCAAATGAAGGGGAGTGGTATGTAAATGAAGGTGCGTGGTATGCAAATGAAGGGGCATGGTTCCGGCTACTTTGTGGGATTATCTTATGCAAATGAAGGTGCGTGGTATGCAAATGAAGGTGCTTGGTATGCAAATGAAGGGGAGTGGTATGCAAATGAAGGGGAGTGGTATGCAAGTGGTATGCAAATGAAGGGGAGTGGTATGTAAATGAAGGTGCGTGGTATGCAAATGAAGGTGCGTGGTATGCAAATGAAGGGGCATGGTTCCGGCTACTTTGTGGGATTATCTTATGCAAATGAAGGGGTATGGTATGCAAATTAAGGGGCGTGGTATGCAAATGAAGGGGCATGGTTCCGGCTACTTTGTGGGATTAGTTTATGCAAATGAAGGTGGGTGGTATGCAAATGAAGGGGAGTTGTATGCAAATGAAGGTGCGTGGTATGCAAATGAAGGGGCATGGTTCCGGCTACTTTGTGGGATTATCTTATGCAAATGAAGGTGCGTGGTATGCAAATGAAGGGGAGTGGTATGCAAATGAAGGGGAGTGGTATGCAAATGAAGGGGAGTAGTATGCAAATGATGGTGCGTGGTATGCAAATGAAGGGGCATGGTATGCAAATTAAGGGCGTGTTTCGGCTACTTTGTGGGATTAGTTTATGCAAATGAAGGGGCGTGGTATGCAAAAGAAGGGGAGTGGTATGCAAATGAAGGGGCATGGTATGCAAATGAAGGGGAGTTGTATGCAAATGAAGGTGCGTGGTATGCAAATGAAGGGCGTGTTTCGGCTACTTTGTGGGATTAGTTTATGCAAATGAAGGTGCGTGTATGCAAATGAAGGGGAGTGGTATGCAAATGAAGGGGCATGGTATGCAAATGAAGGGGCATGGTATGCAAATGAAGGGGAGTTGTATGCAAATGAAGGTAATGAAGGGCGTGGTTCCGGCTACTTTGTGGGTGTGGGTTATGCAAATTTGATGGGCATGGTTCCGGCTAATTTGTGGGATTATTTTATGCAAATGAAGGTGCGTGGTATGCAAATGAAGGTGCGTGGTATGCAAATGAAGGGGAGTGGTATGCAAATGAAGGGAGTGGTATGCAAATGAAGGGGAGTGGTATGTAAATGAAGGTGCGTGGTATGCAAATGAAGGGGCATGGTTCCGGCTACTTTGTGGGATTATCTTATGCAAATGAAGGGGTATGGTATGCAAATTAAGGGGCGTGGTATGCAAATGAAGGGGCATGGTTCCGGCTACTTTGTGGGATTAGTTTATGCAAATGAAGGTGGGTGGTATGCAAATGAAGGGGAGTTGTATGCAAATGAAGGTGCGTGGTATGCAAATGAAGGGGCATGGTTCCGGCTACTTTGTGGGATTATCTTATGCAAATGAAGGTGCGTGGTATGCAAATGAAGGGGAGTGGTATGCAAATGAAGGGGAGTGGTATGCAAATGAAGGGGAGTAGTATGCAAATGATGGTGCGTGGTATGCAAATGAAGGGGCATGGTATGCAAATTAAGGGCGTGTTTCGGCTACTTTGTGGGATTAGTTTATGCAAATGAAGGGGCGTGGTATGCAAAAGAAGGGGAGTGGTATGCAAATGAAGGGGCATGGTATGCAAATGAAGGGGAGTTGTATGCAAATGAAGGTGCGTGGTATGCAAATGAAGGGCGTGTTTCGGCTACTTTGTGGGATTAGTTTATGCAAATGAAGGTGCGTGTATGCAAATGAAGGGGAGTGGTATGCAAATGAAGGGGCATGGTATGCAAATGAAGGGGCATGGTATGCAAATGAAGGGGAGTTGTATGCAAATGAAGGTGCGTGGTATGCAAATGAAGGGGCATGGTTCCGGCTACTTTGTGGGATTAGTTTATGCAAATGAAGGTGCGTGTATGCAAATGAAGGGGAGTGGTATGCAAATGAAGGGGCATGGTATGCAAATGAAGGGGAGTTGTATGCAAATGAAGGTGCGTGGTATGCAAATGAAGGGCGTGTTTCGGCTACTTTGTGGGATTAGTTTATGCAAATGAAGGTGCGTGTATGCAAATGAAGGGGAGTGGTATGCAAATGAAGGGGCATGGTATGCAAATGAAGGGGAGTTGTATGCAAATGAAGGTGCGTGGTATGCAAATGAAGGGCGTGTTTCGGCTACTTTGTGGGATTCGTTTATGCAAATGAAGGTGCGTGTATGCAAATGAAGGGGAGTGGTATGCAAATGAAGGGGCATGGTATGCAAATGAAGGGGCATGGTATGCAAATGAAGGGGAGTTGTATGCAAATGAAGGTGCGTGGTATGCAAATGAAGGGGCATGGTATGCAAATGAAGGGGCATGGTATGCAAATGAAGGGGAGTTGTATGCAAATGAAGGTGCGTGGTATGCAAATGAAGGGCGTGTTTCGGCTACTTAGTGGGATTAGTTTATGCAAATGAAGGTGCGTGTATGCAAATGAAGGGGAGTGGTATGCAAATGAAGGGGCATGGTATGCAAATGAAGGGGCATGGTATGCAAATGAAGGGGAGTTGTATGCAAATGAAGGTGCGTGGTATGCAAATGAAGGGGCATGGTTCCGGCTACTTTGTGGGATTAGTTTATGCAAATGAAGGTGCGTGGTATGCAAATTAAGGGGAGTGGTATGCAAATGAAGGGCGTGTTTCGGCTACTTTGTGGGAGCGGCTTATGCAAATGAAGGGGAGTAGTATGCAAATGAAGGTGCGTGGTATGCAAATGAAGGGGCAAGGTATGCAAATGAAGGGCATGTTTCGGCTACTTTGTGGGATTAGTTTATGCAAATGAAGGGGCGTAGTATGCAAATGAAGGTGCGTGGTATGCAAATGAAGGGGCATGGTATGCAAAAGCAGGGGAGTGGTATGCAAATGAAGGGGCGTAGTATGCAAATGAAGGTGCGTGGTATGCAAATGAAGGGGCATGGTATGCAAATGAAGGGGAGTTGTATGCAAATGAAGGTGTGTGGTATGCAAATGAAGGGGCATGGTTCCGGCTACTTTGTGGGATTAGTTTATGCAAATGAAGGTGCGTGGTATGCAAATTAAGGGGAGTGGTATGCAAATGAAGGGCTTGTTTCGGCTACTTTGTGGGAGCGGCTTATGCAAATGAAGGGGCGTAGTATGCAAATGAAGGGGAGTGGTATGCAAATGAAGGGGCATGGTATGCAAATGAAGGGGCATGGTTCCGGCTACTTTGTGTGATTATCTTATGCAAATGAAGGTGCGTGGTATGCAAATGAAGGGGAGTGCTATGCAAATGAAGGGGAGTGGTATGCAAATGAAGGGGAGTGGTATGCAAATGAAGGGGAGTGGTATGCAAATGAAGGGGAGTAGTATGCAAATGATGGTGCGTGGTAGGCAAATGAAGGGGCATGGTATGCAAATGAAGGGGAGTAGTATGCAAATGAAGGTGCGTGGTATGCAAATGAAGGGGCAAGGTATGCAAATGAAGGGCATGTTTCGGCTACTTTGTGAGATTAGTTTATGCAAATGAAGGGGCGTAGTATGCAAATGAAGGTGCGTGGTATGCAAATGAAGGGGCATGGTATGCAAAAGCAGGGGAGTGGTATGCAAATGAAGGGGCGTAGTATGCAAATGAAGGTGCGTGGTATGCAAATGAAGGGGCATGGTATGCAAATGAAGGGCGTGTTTCGGCTACTTTGTGGGATTAGTTTATGCAAATGAAGGTGCGTGTATGCAAATGAAGGGGAGTGGTATGCAAATGAAGGGGCATGGCATGCAAATGAAGGGGCATGGTATGCAAATGAAGGGGCATGGTATGCAAATGAAGGGGAGTTGTATGCAAATGAAGGTGCGTGGTATGCAAATGAAGGGCGTGTTTCGGCTACTTAGTGGGATTAGTTTATGCAAATGAAGGTGCGTTTATGCAAATGAAGGGGAGTGGTATGCAAATGAAGGGGCATGGTATGCAAATGAAGGGGCATGGTATGCAAATGAAGGGGAGTTGTATGCAAATGAAGGTGCGTGGTATGCAAATGAAGGGGCATGGTTCCGGCTACTTTGTGGGATTAGTTTATGCAAATGAAGGTGCGTGGTATGCAAATTAAGGGGAGTGGTATGCAAATGAAGGGCGTGTTTCGGCTACTTTGTGGGAGCGGCTTATGCAAATGAAGGGGCGTAGTATGCAAATGAAGGGGAGTGGTATGCAAATGAAGGGGCATGGTATGCAAATGAAGGGGCATGGTTCCGGCTACTTTGTGGGATTATCTTATGCAAATGAAGGTGCGTGGTATGCAAATGAAGGGGAGTGCTATGCAAATGAAGGGGAGTGGTATGCAAATGAAGGGGAGTGGTATGCAAATGAAGGGGAGTGGTATGCAAATGAAGGGGAGTGGTATGCAAATGAAGGGGAGTAGTATGCAAATGATGGTGCGTGGTATGCTAATGAAGGGGAGTGCTATGCAAATGAAGGGGAGTGGTATGCAAATGAAGGGGAGTGGTATGCAAATGAAGGGGAGTGGTATGCAAATGAAGGGGAGTGGTATGCAAATGAAGGGGAGTAGTATGCAAATGATGGTGCGTGGTATGCAAATGAAGGGGCATGGTATGCAAATGAAGGGGAGTAGTATGCAAATGAAGGTGCGTGGTATGCAAATGAAGGGGAAAGGTATGCAAATGAAGGGCATGTTTCGGCTACTTTGTGGGATTAGTTTATGCAAATGAAGGGGCGTAGTATGCAAATGAAGGGGCATGGTATGCAAAAGCAGGGGAGTGGTATGCAAATGAAGGGGCGTAGTATGCAAATGAAGGTGCGTGGTATGCAAATGAAGGGGCATGGTATGCAAATGAAGGGCGTGTTTCGGCTACTTTGTGGGATTAGTTTATGCAAATGAAGGTGCGTGTATGCAAATGAAGGGGAGTGGTATGCAAATGAAGGGGCATGGTATGCAAATGAAGGGGCATGGTATGCAAATGAAGGGGCATGGTATGCAAATGAAGGGGAGTTGTATGCAAATGAAGGTGCGTGGTATGCAAATGAAGGGCGTGTTTCGGCTACTTTGTGGGATTAGTTTATGCAAATGAAGGTGCGTGTATGCAAATGAAGGGGAGTGGTGTGCAAATGAAGGGGCATGGTATGCAAATGAAGGGGAGTTGTATGCAAATGAAGGTGCGTGGTATGCAAATGAAGGGCGTGTTTCGGCTACTTTGTGGGATTAGTTTATGCAAATGAAGGTGCGTGTATGCAAATGAAGGGGAGTGGTATGCAAATGAAGGGGCATGGTATGCAAATGAAGGGGAGTTGTATGCAAATGAAGGTGCGTGGTATGCAAATGAAGGGCGTGTTTCGGCTACTTTGTGGGATTAGTTTATGCAAATGAAGGTGCGTGTATGCAAATGAAGGGGAGTGGTATGCAAATGAAGGGGCATGGTATGCAAATGAAGGGGCATGGTATGCAAATGAAGGGGAGTTGTATGCAAATGAAGGTGCGTGGTATGCAAATGAAGGGGCATGGTATGCAAATGAAGGGGCATGGTATGCAAATGAAGGGGAGTTGTATGCAAATGAAGGTGCGTGGTATGCAAATGAAGGGCGTGTTTCGGCTACTTTGTGGGATTAGTTTATGCAAATGAAGGGGCATGGTATGCAAATGAAGGTGCGTGTATGCAAATGAAGGGGAGTGGTATGCAAATGAAGGGGCATGGTATGCAAATGAAGGGGCATGGTATGCAAATGAAGGGGAGTTGTATGCAAATGAAGGTGCGTGGTATGCAAATGAAGGGGCATGGTTCCGGCTACTTTGTGGGATTAGTTTATGCAAATGAAGGTGCGTGTATGCAAATGAAGGGGAGTGGTATGCAAATGAAGGGGCATGGTATGCAAATGAAGGGGAGTTGTATGCAAATGAAGGTGCGTGGTATGCAAATGAAGGGCGTGTTTCGGCTACTTTGTGGGATTAGTTTATGCAAATGAAGGTGCGTGTATGCAAATGAAGGGGAGTGGTATGCAAATGAAGGGGCATGGTATGCAAATGAAGGGGAGTTGTATGCAAATGAAGGTGCGTGGTATGCAAATGAAGGGCGTGTTTCGGCAACTTTGTGGGATTAGTTTATGCAAATGAAGGTGCGTGTATGCAAATGAAGGGGAGTGGTATGCAAATGAAGGGGCATGGTATGCAAATGAAGGGGCATGGTATGCAAATGAAGGGGAGTTGTATGCAAATGAAGGTGCGTGGTATGCAAATGAAGGGGCATGGTATGCAAATGAAGGGGCATGGTATGCAAATGAAGGGGAGTTGTATGCAAATGAAGGTGCGTGGTATGCAAATGAAGGGCGTGTTTCGGCTACTTAGTGGGATTAGTTTATGCAAATGAAGGTGCGTGTATGCAAATGAAGGGGAGTGGTATGCAAATGAAGGGGCATGGTATGCAAATGAAGGGGCATGGTATGCAAATGAAGGGGAGTTGTATGCAAATGAAGGTGCGTGGTATGCAAATGAAGGGGCATGGTTCCGGCTACTTTGTGGGATTAGTTTATGCAAATGAAGGTGCGTGGTATGCAAATTAAGGGGAGTGGTATGCAAATGAAGGGCGTGTTTCGGCTACTTTGTGGGAGCGGCTTATGCAAATGAAGGGGAGTAGTATGCAAATGAAGGTGCGTGGTATGCAAATGAAGGGGCAAGGTATGCAAATGAAGGGCATGTTTCGGCTACTTTGTGGGATTAGTTTATGCAAATGAAGGGGCGTAGTATGCAAATGAAGGTGCGTGGTATGCAAATGAAGGGGCATGGTATGCAAAAGCAGGGGAGTGGTATGCAAATGAAGGGGCGTAGTATGCAAATGAAGGTGCGTGGTATGCAAATGAAGGGGCATGGTATGCAAATGAAGGGGAGTTGTATGCAAATGAAGGTGTGTGGTATGCAAATGAAGGGGCATGGTTCCGGCTACTTTGTGGGATTAGTTTATGCAAATGAAGGTGCGTGGTATGCAAATGAAGGGGCATGGTTCCGGCTACTTTGTGGGATTATCTTATGCAAATGAAGGTGCGTGGTATGCAAATGAAGGGGAGTGGTATGCAAATGAAGGGGAGTGGTATGCAAATGAAGGGGAGTAGTATGCAAATGATGGTGCGTGGTATGCAAATGAAGGGGCATGGTATGCAAATTAAGGGCGTGTTTCGGCTACTTTGTGGGATTAGTTTATGCAAATGAAGGGGCGTGGTATGCAAAAGAAGGGGAGTGGTATGCAAATGAAGGGGCATGGTATGCAAATGAAGGGGAGTTGTATGCAAATGAAGGTGCGTGGTATGCAAATGAAGGGCGTGTTTCGGCTACTTTGTGGGATTAGTTTATGCAAATGAAGGTGCGTGTATGCAAATGAAGGGGAGTGGTATGCAAATGAAGGGGCATGGTATGCAAATGAAGGGGCATGGTATGCAAATGAAGGGGAGTTGTATGCAAATGAAGGTAATGAAGGGCGTGGTTCCGGCTACTTTGTGGGTGTGGGTTATGCAAATTTGATGGGCATGGTTCCGGCTAATTTGTGGGATTATTTTATGCAAATGAAGGTGCGTGGTATGCAAATGAAGGTGCGTGGTATGCAAATGAAGGGGAGTGGTATGCAAATGAAGGGAGTGGTATGCAAATGAAGGGGAGTGGTATGTAAATGAAGGTGCGTGGTATGCAAATGAAGGGGCATGGTTCCGGCTACTTTGTGGGATTATCTTATGCAAATGAAGGGGTATGGTATGCAAATTAAGGGGCGTGGTATGCAAATGAAGGGGCATGGTTCCGGCTACTTTGTGGGATTAGTTTATGCAAATGAAGGTGGGTGGTATGCAAATGAAGGGGAGTTGTATGCAAATGAAGGTGCGTGGTATGCAAATGAAGGGGCATGGTTCCGGCTACTTTGTGGGATTATCTTATGCAAATGAAGGTGCGTGGTATGCAAATGAAGGGGAGTGGTATGCAAATGAAGGGGAGTGGTATGCAAATGAAGGGGAGTAGTATGCAAATGATGGTGCGTGGTATGCAAATGAAGGGGCATGGTATGCAAATTAAGGGCGTGTTTCGGCTACTTTGTGGGATTAGTTTATGCAAATGAAGGGGCGTGGTATGCAAAAGAAGGGGAGTGGTATGCAAATGAAGGGGCATGGTATGCAAATGAAGGGGAGTTGTATGCAAATGAAGGTGCGTGGTATGCAAATGAAGGGCGTGTTTCGGCTACTTTGTGGGATTAGTTTATGCAAATGAAGGTGCGTGTATGCAAATGAAGGGGAGTGGTATGCAAATGAAGGGGCATGGTATGCAAATGAAGGGGCATGGTATGCAAATGAAGGGGAGTTGTATGCAAATGAAGGTGCGTGGTATGCAAATGAAGGGGCATGGTTCCGGCTACTTTGTGGGATTAGTTTATGCAAATGAAGGTGCGTGTATGCAAATGAAGGGGAGTGGTATGCAAATGAAGGGGCATGGTATGCAAATGAAGGGGAGTTGTATGCAAATGAAGGTGCGTGGTATGCAAATGAAGGGCGTGTTTCGGCTACTTTGTGGGATTAGTTTATGCAAATGAAGGTGCGTGTATGCAAATGAAGGGGAGTGGTATGCAAATGAAGGGGCATGGTATGCAAATGAAGGGGAGTTGTATGCAAATGAAGGTGCGTGGTATGCAAATGAAGGGCGTGTTTCGGCTACTTTGTGGGATTCGTTTATGCAAATGAAGGTGCGTGTATGCAAATGAAGGGGAGTGGTATGCAAATGAAGGGGCATGGTATGCAAATGAAGGGGCATGGTATGCAAATGAAGGGGAGTTGTATGCAAATGAAGGTGCGTGGTATGCAAATGAAGGGGCATGGTATGCAAATGAAGGGGCATGGTATGCAAATGAAGGGGAGTTGTATGCAAATGAAGGTGCGTGGTATGCAAATGAAGGGCGTGTTTCGGCTACTTAGTGGGATTAGTTTATGCAAATGAAGGTGCGTGTATGCAAATGAAGGGGAGTGGTATGCAAATGAAGGGGCATGGTATGCAAATGAAGGGGCATGGTATGCAAATGAAGGGGAGTTGTATGCAAATGAAGGTGCGTGGTATGCAAATGAAGGGGCATGGTTCCGGCTACTTTGTGGGATTAGTTTATGCAAATGAAGGTGCGTGGTATGCAAATTAAGGGGAGTGGTATGCAAATGAAGGGCGTGTTTCGGCTACTTTGTGGGAGCGGCTTATGCAAATGAAGGGGAGTAGTATGCAAATGAAGGTGCGTGGTATGCAAATGAAGGGGCAAGGTATGCAAATGAAGGGCATGTTTCGGCTACTTTGTGGGATTAGTTTATGCAAATGAAGGGGCGTAGTATGCAAATGAAGGTGCGTGGTATGCAAATGAAGGGGCATGGTATGCAAAAGCAGGGGAGTGGTATGCAAATGAAGGGGCGTAGTATGCAAATGAAGGTGCGTGGTATGCAAATGAAGGGGCATGGTATGCAAATGAAGGGGAGTTGTATGCAAATGAAGGTGTGTGGTATGCAAATGAAGGGGCATGGTTCCGGCTACTTTGTGGGATTAGTTTATGCAAATGAAGGTGCGTGGTATGCAAATTAAGGGGAGTGGTATGCAAATGAAGGGCTTGTTTCGGCTACTTTGTGGGAGCGGCTTATGCAAATGAAGGGGCGTAGTATGCAAATGAAGGGGAGTGGTATGCAAATGAAGGGGCATGGTATGCAAATGAAGGGGCATGGTTCCGGCTACTTTGTGTGATTATCTTATGCAAATGAAGGTGCGTGGTATGCAAATGAAGGGGAGTGCTATGCAAATGAAGGGGAGTGGTATGCAAATGAAGGGGAGTGGTATGCAAATGAAGGGGAGTGGTATGCAAATGAAGGGGAGTAGTATGCAAATGATGGTGCGTGGTAGGCAAATGAAGGGGCATGGTATGCAAATGAAGGGGAGTAGTATGCAAATGAAGGTGCGTGGTATGCAAATGAAGGGGCAAGGTATGCAAATGAAGGGCATGTTTCGGCTACTTTGTGAGATTAGTTTATGCAAATGAAGGGGCGTAGTATGCAAATGAAGGTGCGTGGTATGCAAATGAAGGGGCATGGTATGCAAAAGCAGGGGAGTGGTATGCAAATGAAGGGGCGTAGTATGCAAATGAAGGTGCGTGGTATGCAAATGAAGGGGCATGGTATGCAAATGAAGGGCGTGTTTCGGCTACTTTGTGGGATTAGTTTATGCAAATGAAGGTGCGTGTATGCAAATGAAGGGGAGTGGTATGCAAATGAAGGGGCATGGCATGCAAATGAAGGGGCATGGTATGCAAATGAAGGGGCATGGTATGCAAATGAAGGGGAGTTGTATGCAAATGAAGGTGCGTGGTATGCAAATGAAGGGCGTGTTTCGGCTACTTAGTGGGATTAGTTTATGCAAATGAAGGTGCGTTTATGCAAATGAAGGGGAGTGGTATGCAAATGAAGGGGCATGGTATGCAAATGAAGGGGCATGGTATGCAAATGAAGGGGAGTTGTATGCAAATGAAGGTGCGTGGTATGCAAATGAAGGGGCATGGTTCCGGCTACTTTGTGGGATTAGTTTATGCAAATGAAGGTGCGTGGTATGCAAATTAAGGGGAGTGGTATGCAAATGAAGGGCGTGTTTCGGCTACTTTGTGGGAGCGGCTTATGCAAATGAAGGGGCGTAGTATGCAAATGAAGGGGAGTGGTATGCAAATGAAGGGGCATGGTATGCAAATGAAGGGGCATGGTTCCGGCTACTTTGTGGGATTATCTTATGCAAATGAAGGTGCGTGGTATGCAAATGAAGGGGAGTGCTATGCAAATGAAGGGGAGTGGTATGCAAATGAAGGGGAGTGGTATGCAAATGAAGGGGAGTGGTATGCAAATGAAGGGGAGTGGTATGCAAATGAAGGGGAGTAGTATGCAAATGATGGTGCGTGGTATGCTAATGAAGGGGAGTGCTATGCAAATGAAGGGGAGTGGTATGCAAATGAAGGGGAGTGGTATGCAAATGAAGGGGAGTGGTATGCAAATGAAGGGGAGTGGTATGCAAATGAAGGGGAGTAGTATGCAAATGATGGTGCGTGGTATGCAAATGAAGGGGCATGGTATGCAAATGAAGGGGAGTAGTATGCAAATGAAGGTGCGTGGTATGCAAATGAAGGGGAAAGGTATGCAAATGAAGGGCATGTTTCGGCTACTTTGTGGGATTAGTTTATGCAAATGAAGGGGCGTAGTATGCAAATGAAGGGGCATGGTATGCAAAAGCAGGGGAGTGGTATGCAAATGAAGGGGCGTAGTATGCAAATGAAGGTGCGTGGTATGCAAATGAAGGGGCATGGTATGCAAATGAAGGGCGTGTTTCGGCTACTTTGTGGGATTAGTTTATGCAAATGAAGGTGCGTGTATGCAAATGAAGGGGAGTGGTATGCAAATGAAGGGGCATGGTATGCAAATGAAGGGGCATGGTATGCAAATGAAGGGGCATGGTATGCAAATGAAGGGGAGTTGTATGCAAATGAAGGTGCGTGGTATGCAAATGAAGGGCGTGTTTCGGCTACTTTGTGGGATTAGTTTATGCAAATGAAGGTGCGTGTATGCAAATGAAGGGGAGTGGTGTGCAAATGAAGGGGCATGGTATGCAAATGAAGGGGAGTTGTATGCAAATGAAGGTGCGTGGTATGCAAATGAAGGGCGTGTTTCGGCTACTTTGTGGGATTAGTTTATGCAAATGAAGGTGCGTGTATGCAAATGAAGGGGAGTGGTATGCAAATGAAGGGGCATGGTATGCAAATGAAGGGGAGTTGTATGCAAATGAAGGTGCGTGGTATGCAAATGAAGGGCGTGTTTCGGCTACTTTGTGGGATTAGTTTATGCAAATGAAGGTGCGTGTATGCAAATGAAGGGGAGTGGTATGCAAATGAAGGGGCATGGTATGCAAATGAAGGGGCATGGTATGCAAATGAAGGGGAGTTGTATGCAAATGAAGGTGCGTGGTATGCAAATGAAGGGGCATGGTATGCAAATGAAGGGGCATGGTATGCAAATGAAGGGGAGTTGTATGCAAATGAAGGTGCGTGGTATGCAAATGAAGGGCGTGTTTCGGCTACTTAGTGGGATTAGTTTATGCAAATGAAGGTGCGTGTATGCAAATGAAGGGGAGTGGTATGCAAATGAAGGGGCATGGTATGCAAATGAAGGGGCATGGTATGCAAATGAAGGGGAGTTGTATGCAAATGAAGGTGCGTGGTATGCAAATGAAGGGGCATGGTTCCGGCTACTTTGTGGGATTAGTTTATGCAAATGAAGGTGCGTGGTATGCAAATTAAGGGGAGTGGTATGCAAATGAAGGGCGTGTTTCGGCTACTTTGTGGGAGCGGCTTATGCAAATGAAGGGGAGTAGTATGCAAATGAAGGTGCGTGGTATGCAAATGAAGGGGCAAGGTATGCAAATGAAGGGCATGTTTCGGCTACTTTGTGGGATTAGTTTATGCAAATGAAGGGGCGTAGTATGCAAATGAAGGTGCGTGGTATGCAAATGAAGGGGCATGGTATGCAAAAGCAGGGGAGTGGTATGCAAATGAAGGGGCGTAGTATGCAAATGAAGGTGCGTGGTATGCAAATGAAGGGGCATGGTATGCAAATGAAGGGGAGTTGTATGCAAATGAAGGTGTGTGGTATGCAAATGAAGGGGCATGGTTCCGGCTACTTTGTGGGATTAGTTTATGCAAATGAAGGTGCGTGGTATGCAAATGAAGGGGCATGGTTCCGGCTACTTTGTGGGATTATCTTATGCAAATGAAGGTGCGTGGTATGCAAATGAAGGGGAGTGGTATGCAAATGAAGGGGAGTGGTATGCAAATGAAGGGGAGTAGTATGCAAATGATGGTGCGTGGTATGCAAATGAAGGGGCATGGTATGCAAATTAAGGGCGTGTTTCGGCTACTTTGTGGGATTAGTTTATGCAAATGAAGGGGCGTGGTATGCAAAAGAAGGGGAGTGGTATGCAAATGAAGGGGCATGGTATGCAAATGAAGGGGAGTTGTATGCAAATGAAGGTGCGTGGTATGCAAATGAAGGGCGTGTTTCGGCTACTTTGTGGGATTAGTTTATGCAAATGAAGGTGCGTGTATGCAAATGAAGGGGAGTGGTATGCAAATGAAGGGGCATGGTATGCAAATGAAGGGGCATGGTATGCAAATGAAGGGGAGTTGTATGCAAATGAAGGTAATGAAGGGCGTGGTTCCGGCTACTTTGTGGGTGTGGGTTATGCAAATTTGATGGGCATGGTTCCGGCTAATTTGTGGGATTATTTTATGCAAATGAAGGTGCGTGGTATGCAAATGAAGGTGCGTGGTATGCAAATGAAGGGGAGTGGTATGCAAATGAAGGGAGTGGTATGCAAATGAAGGGGAGTGGTATGTAAATGAAGGTGCGTGGTATGCAAATGAAGGGGCATGGTTCCGGCTACTTTGTGGGATTATCTTATGCAAATGAAGGGGTATGGTATGCAAATTAAGGGGCGTGGTATGCAAATGAAGGGGCATGGTTCCGGCTACTTTGTGGGATTAGTTTATGCAAATGAAGGTGGGTGGTATGCAAATGAAGGGGAGTTGTATGCAAATGAAGGTGCGTGGTATGCAAATGAAGGGGCATGGTTCCGGCTACTTTGTGGGATTATCTTATGCAAATGAAGGTGCGTGGTATGCAAATGAAGGGGAGTGGTATGCAAATGAAGGGGAGTGGTATGCAAATGAAGGGGAGTAGTATGCAAATGATGGTGCGTGGTATGCAAATGAAGGGGCATGGTATGCAAATTAAGGGCGTGTTTCGGCTACTTTGTGGGATTAGTTTATGCAAATGAAGGGGCGTGGTATGCAAAAGAAGGGGAGTGGTATGCAAATGAAGGGGCATGGTATGCAAATGAAGGGGAGTTGTATGCAAATGAAGGTGCGTGGTATGCAAATGAAGGGCGTGTTTCGGCTACTTTGTGGGATTAGTTTATGCAAATGAAGGTGCGTGTATGCAAATGAAGGGGAGTGGTATGCAAATGAAGGGGCATGGTATGCAAATGAAGGGGCATGGTATGCAAATGAAGGGGCATGGTATGCAAATGAAGGGGAGTTGTATGCAAATGAAGGTGCGTGGTATGCAAATGAAGGTAATGAAGGGCGTGGTTCCGGCTACTTTGTGGGTGTGGGTTATGCAAATTTGATGGGCATGGTTCCGGCTAATTTGTGGGATTATTTTATGCAAATGAAGGTGCGTGGTATGCAAATGAAGGTGCGTGGTATGCAAATGAAGGGGAGTGGTATGCAAATGAAGGGAGTGGTATGCAAATGAAGGGGAGTGGTATGTAAATGAAGGTGCGTGGTATGCAAATGAAGGGGCATGGTTCCGGCTACTTTGTGGGATTATCTTATGCAAATGAAGGGGTATGGTATGCAAATTAAGGGGCGTGGTATGCAAATGAAGGGGCATGGTTCCGGCTACTTTGTGGGATTAGTTTATGCAAATGAAGGTGGGTGGTATGCAAATGAAGGGGAGTTGTATGCAAATGAAGGTGCGTGGTATGCAAATGAAGGGGCATGGTTCCGGCTACTTTGTGGGATTATCTTATGCAAATGAAGGTGCGTGGTATGCAAATGAAGGGGAGTGGTATGCAAATGAAGGGGAGTGGTATGCAAATGAAGGGGAGTAGTATGCAAATGATGGTGCGTGGTATGCAAATGAAGGGGCATGGTATGCAAATTAAGGGCGTGTTTCGGCTACTTTGTGGGATTAGTTTATGCAAATGAAGGGGCGTGGTATGCAAAAGAAGGGGAGTGGTATGCAAATGAAGGGGCATGGTATGCAAATGAAGGGGAGTTGTATGCAAATGAAGGTGCGTGGTATGCAAATGAAGGGCGTGTTTCGGCTACTTTGTGGGATTAGTTTATGCAAATGAAGGTGCGTGTATGCAAATGAAGGGGAGTGGTATGCAAATGAAGGGGCATGGTATGCAAATGAAGGGGCATGGTATGCAAATGAAGGGGAGTTGTATGCAAATGAAGGTGCGTGGTATGCAAATGAAGGGGCATGGTTCCGGCTACTTTGTGGGATTAGTTTATGCAAATGAAGGTGCGTGTATGCAAATGAAGGGGAGTGGTATGCAAATGAAGGGGCATGGTATGCAAATGAAGGGGAGTTGTATGCAAATGAAGGTGCGTGGTATGCAAATGAAGGGCGTGTTTCGGCTACTTTGTGGGATTAGTTTATGCAAATGAAGGTGCGTGTATGCAAATGAAGGGGAGTGGTATGCAAATGAAGGGGCATGGTATGCAAATGAAGGGGAGTTGTATGCAAATGAAGGTGCGTGGTATGCAAATGAAGGGCGTGTTTCGGCTACTTTGTGGGATTCGTTTATGCAAATGAAGGTGCGTGTATGCAAATGAAGGGGAGTGGTATGCAAATGAAGGGGCATGGTATGCAAATGAAGGGGCATGGTATGCAAATGAAGGGGAGTTGTATGCAAATGAAGGTGCGTGGTATGCAAATGAAGGGGCATGGTATGCAAATGAAGGGGCATGGTATGCAAATGAAGGGGAGTTGTATGCAAATGAAGGTGCGTGGTATGCAAATGAAGGGCGTGTTTCGGCTACTTAGTGGGATTAGTTTATGCAAATGAAGGTGCGTGTATGCAAATGAAGGGGAGTGGTATGCAAATGAAGGGGCATGGTATGCAAATGAAGGGGCATGGTATGCAAATGAAGGGGAGTTGTATGCAAATGAAGGTGCGTGGTATGCAAATGAAGGGGCATGGTTCCGGCTACTTTGTGGGATTAGTTTATGCAAATGAAGGTGCGTGGTATGCAAATTAAGGGGAGTGGTATGCAAATGAAGGGCGTGTTTCGGCTACTTTGTGGGAGCGGCTTATGCAAATGAAGGGGAGTAGTATGCAAATGAAGGTGCGTGGTATGCAAATGAAGGGGCAAGGTATGCAAATGAAGGGCATGTTTCGGCTACTTTGTGGGATTAGTTTATGCAAATGAAGGGGCGTAGTATGCAAATGAAGGTGCGTGGTATGCAAATGAAGGGGCATGGTATGCAAAAGCAGGGGAGTGGTATGCAAATGAAGGGGCGTAGTATGCAAATGAAGGTGCGTGGTATGCAAATGAAGGGGCATGGTATGCAAATGAAGGGGAGTTGTATGCAAATGAAGGTGTGTGGTATGCAAATGAAGGGGCATGGTTCCGGCTACTTTGTGGGATTAGTTTATGCAAATGAAGGTGCGTGGTATGCAAATTAAGGGGAGTGGTATGCAAATGAAGGGCTTGTTTCGGCTACTTTGTGGGAGCGGCTTATGCAAATGAAGGGGCGTAGTATGCAAATGAAGGGGAGTGGTATGCAAATGAAGGGGCATGGTATGCAAATGAAGGGGCATGGTTCCGGCTACTTTGTGTGATTATCTTATGCAAATGAAGGTGCGTGGTATGCAAATGAAGGGGAGTGCTATGCAAATGAAGGGGAGTGGTATGCAAATGAAGGGGAGTGGTATGCAAATGAAGGGGAGTGGTATGCAAATGAAGGGGAGTAGTATGCAAATGATGGTGCGTGGTAGGCAAATGAAGGGGCATGGTATGCAAATGAAGGGGAGTAGTATGCAAATGAAGGTGCGTGGTATGCAAATGAAGGGGCAAGGTATGCAAATGAAGGGCATGTTTCGGCTACTTTGTGAGATTAGTTTATGCAAATGAAGGGGCGTAGTATGCAAATGAAGGTGCGTGGTATGCAAATGAAGGGGCATGGTATGCAAATGAAGGGGCATGGTATGCAAATGAAGGGCGTGTTTCGGCTACTTTGTGGGATTAGTTTATGCAAATGAAGGTGCGTGTATGCAAATGAAGGGGAGTGGTATGCAAATGAAGGGGCATGGCATGCAAATGAAGGGGCATGGTATGCAAATGAAGGGGCATGGTATGCAAATGAAGGGGAGTTGTATGCAAATGAAGGTGCGTGGTATGCAAATGAAGGGCGTGTTTCGGCTACTTAGTGGGATTAGTTTATGCAAATGAAGGTGCGTTTATGCAAATGAAGGGGAGTGGTATGCAAATGAAGGGGCATGGTATGCAAATGAAGGGGCATGGTATGCAAATGAAGGGGAGTTGTATGCAAATGAAGGTGCGTGGTATGCAAATGAAGGGGCATGGTTCCGGCTACTTTGTGGGATTAGTTTATGCAAATGAAGGTGCGTGGTATGCAAATTAAGGGGAGTGGTATGCAAATGAAGGGCGTGTTTCGGCTACTTTGTGGGAGCGGCTTATGCAAATGAAGGGGCGTAGTATGCAAATGAAGGGGAGTGGTATGCAAATGAAGGGGCATGGTATGCAAATGAAGGGGCATGGTTCCGGCTACTTTGTGGGATTATCTTATGCAAATGAAGGTGCGTGGTATGCAAATGAAGGGGAGTGCTATGCAAATGAAGGGGAGTGGTATGCAAATGAAGGGGAGTGGTATGCAAATGAAGGGGAGTGGTATGCAAATGAAGGGGAGTGGTATGCAAATGAAGGGGAGTAGTATGCAAATGATGGTGCGTGGTATGCTAATGAAGGGGAGTGCTATGCAAATGAAGGGGAGTGGTATGCAAATGAAGGGGAGTGGTATGCAAATGAAGGGGAGTGGTATGCAAATGAAGGGGAGTGGTATGCAAATGAAGGGGAGTAGTATGCAAATGATGGTGCGTGGTATGCAAATGAAGGGGCATGGTATGCAAATGAAGGGGAGTAGTATGCAAATGAAGGTGCGTGGTATGCAAATGAAGGGGAAAGGTATGCAAATGAAGGGCATGTTTCGGCTACTTTGTGGGATTAGTTTATGCAAATGAAGGGGCGTAGTATGCAAATGAAGGGGCATGGTATGCAAAAGCAGGGGAGTGGTATGCAAATGAAGGGGCGTAGTATGCAAATGAAGGTGCGTGGTATGCAAATGAAGGGGCATGGTATGCAAATGAAGGGCGTGTTTCGGCTACTTTGTGGGATTAGTTTATGCAAATGAAGGTGCGTGTATGCAAATGAAGGGGAGTGGTATGCAAATGAAGGGGCATGGTATGCAAATGAAGGGGCATGGTATGCAAATGAAGGGGCATGGTATGCAAATGAAGGGGAGTTGTATGCAAATGAAGGTGCGTGGTATGCAAATGAAGGGCGTGTTTCGGCTACTTTGTGGGATTAGTTTATGCAAATGAAGGTGCGTGTATGCAAATGAAGGGGAGTGGTGTGCAAATGAAGGGGCATGGTATGCAAATGAAGGGGAGTTGTATGCAAATGAAGGTGCGTGGTATGCAAATGAAGGGCGTGTTTCGGCTACTTTGTGGGATTAGTTTATGCAAATGAAGGTGCGTGTATGCAAATGAAGGGGAGTGGTATGCAAATGAAGGGGCATGGTATGCAAATGAAGGGGAGTTGTATGCAAATGAAGGTGCGTGGTATGCAAATGAAGGGCGTGTTTCGGCTACTTTGTGGGATTAGTTTATGCAAATGAAGGTGCGTGTATGCAAATGAAGGGGAGTGGTATGCAAATGAAGGGGCATGGTATGCAAATGAAGGGGCATGGTATGCAAATGAAGGGGAGTTGTATGCAAATGAAGGTGCGTGGTATGCAAATGAAGGGGCATGGTATGCAAATGAAGGGGCATGGTATGCAAATGAAGGGGAGTTGTATGCAAATGAAGGTGCGTGGTATGCAAATGAAGGGCGTGTTTCGGCTACTTTGTGGGATTAGTTTATGCAAATGAAGGGGCATGGTATGCAAATGAAGGTGCGTGTATGCAAATGAAGGGGAGTGGTATGCAAATGAAGGGGCATGGTATGCAAATGAAGGGGCATGGTATGCAAATGAAGGGGAGTTGTATGCAAATGAAGGTGCGTGGTATGCAAATGAAGGGGCATGGTTCCGGCTACTTTGTGGGATTAGTTTATGCAAATGAAGGTGCGTGTATGCAAATGAAGGGGAGTGGTATGCAAATGAAGGGGCATGGTATGCAAATGAAGGGGAGTTGTATGCAAATGAAGGTGCGTGGTATGCAAATGAAGGGCGTGTTTCGGCTACTTTGTGGGATTAGTTTATGCAAATGAAGGTGCGTGTATGCAAATGAAGGGGAGTGGTATGCAAATGAAGGGGCATGGTATGCAAATGAAGGGGAGTTGTATGCAAATGAAGGTGCGTGGTATGCAAATGAAGGGCGTGTTTCGGCAACTTTGTGGGATTAGTTTATGCAAATGAAGGTGCGTGTATGCAAATGAAGGGGAGTGGTATGCAAATGAAGGGGCATGGTATGCAAATGAAGGGGCATGGTATGCAAATGAAGGGGAGTTGTATGCAAATGAAGGTGCGTGGTATGCAAATGAAGGGGCATGGTATGCAAATGAAGGGGCATGGTATGCAAATGAAGGGGAGTTGTATGCAAATGAAGGTGCGTGGTATGCAAATGAAGGGCGTGTTTCGGCTACTTAGTGGGATTAGTTTATGCAAATGAAGGTGCGTGTATGCAAATGAAGGGGAGTGGTATGCAAATGAAGGGGCATGGTATGCAAATGAAGGGGCATGGTATGCAAATGAAGGGGAGTTGTATGCAAATGAAGGTGCGTGGTATGCAAATGAAGGGGCATGGTTCCGGCTACTTTGTGGGATTAGTTTATGCAAATGAAGGTGCGTGGTATGCAAATTAAGGGGAGTGGTATGCAAATGAAGGGCGTGTTTCGGCTACTTTGTGGGAGCGGCTTATGCAAATGAAGGGGAGTAGTATGCAAATGAAGGTGCGTGGTATGCAAATGAAGGGGCAAGGTATGCAAATGAAGGGCATGTTTCGGCTACTTTGTGGGATTAGTTTATGCAAATGAAGGGGCGTAGTATGCAAATGAAGGTGCGTGGTATGCAAATGAAGGGGCATGGTATGCAAAAGCAGGGGAGTGGTATGCAAATGAAGGGGCGTAGTATGCAAATGAAGGTGCGTGGTATGCAAATGAAGGGGCATGGTATGCAAATGAAGGGGAGTTGTATGCAAATGAAGGTGTGTGGTATGCAAATGAAGGGGCATGGTTCCGGCTACTTTGTGGGATTAGTTTATGCAAATGAAGGTGCGTGGTATGCAAATTAAGGGGAGTGGTATGCAAATGAAGGGCTTGTTTCGGCTACTTTGTGGGAGCGGCTTATGCAAATGAAGGGGCGTAGTATGCAAATGAAGGGGAGTGGTATGCAAATGAAGGGGCATGGTATGCAAATGAAGGGGCATGGTTCCGGCTACTTTGTGTGATTATCTTATGCAAATGAAGGTGCGTGGTATGCAAATGAAGGGGAGTGCTATGCAAATGAAGGGGAGTGGTATGCAAATGAAGGGGAGTGGTATGCAAATGAAGGGGAGTGGTATGCAAATGAAGGGGAGTAGTATGCAAATGATGGTGCGTGGTAGGCAAATGAAGGGGCATGGTATGCAAATGAAGGGGAGTAGTATGCAAATGAAGGTGCGTGGTATGCAAATGAAGGGGCAAGGTATGCAAATGAAGGGCATGTTTCGGCTACTTTGTGAGATTAGTTTATGCAAATGAAGGGGCGTAGTATGCAAATGAAGGTGCGTGGTATGCAAATGAAGGGGCATGGTATGCAAAAGCAGGGGAGTGGTATGCAAATGAAGGGGCGTAGTATGCAAATGAAGGTGCGTGGTATGCAAATGAAGGGGCATGGTATGCAAATGAAGGGCGTGTTTCGGCTACTTTGTGGGATTAGTTTATGCAAATGAAGGTGCGTGTATGCAAATGAAGGGGAGTGGTATGCAAATGAAGGGGCATGGCATGCAAATGAAGGGGCATGGTATGCAAATGAAGGGGCATGGTATGCAAATGAAGGGGAGTTGTATGCAAATGAAGGTGCGTGGTATGCAAATGAAGGGCGTGTTTCGGCTACTTAGTGGGATTAGTTTATGCAAATGAAGGTGCGTTTATGCAAATGAAGGGGAGTGGTATGCAAATGAAGGGGCATGGTATGCAAATGAAGGGGCATGGTATGCAAATGAAGGGGAGTTGTATGCAAATGAAGGTGCGTGGTATGCAAATGAAGGGGCATGGTTCCGGCTACTTTGTGGGATTAGTTTATGCAAATGAAGGTGCGTGGTATGCAAATTAAGGGGAGTGGTATGCAAATGAAGGGCGTGTTTCGGCTACTTTGTGGGAGCGGCTTATGCAAATGAAGGGGCGTAGTATGCAAATGAAGGGGAGTGGTATGCAAATGAAGGGGCATGGTATGCAAATGAAGGGGCATGGTTCCGGCTACTTTGTGGGATTATCTTATGCAAATGAAGGTGCGTGGTATGCAAATGAAGGGGAGTGCTATGCAAATGAAGGGGAGTGGTATGCAAATGAAGGGGAGTGGTATGCAAATGAAGGGGAGTGGTATGCAAATGAAGGGGAGTGGTATGCAAATGAAGGGGAGTAGTATGCAAATGATGGTGCGTGGTATGCTAATGAAGGGGAGTGCTATGCAAATGAAGGGGAGTGGTATGCAAATGAAGGGGAGTGGTATGCAAATGAAGGGGAGTGGTATGCAAATGAAGGGGAGTGGTATGCAAATGAAGGGGAGTAGTATGCAAATGATGGTGCGTGGTATGCAAATGAAGGGGCATGGTATGCAAATGAAGGGGAGTAGTATGCAAATGAAGGTGCGTGGTATGCAAATGAAGGGGAAAGGTATGCAAATGAAGGGCATGTTTCGGCTACTTTGTGGGATTAGTTTATGCAAATGAAGGGGCGTAGTATGCAAATGAAGGGGCATGGTATGCAAAAGCAGGGGAGTGGTATGCAAATGAAGGGGCGTAGTATGCAAATGAAGGTGCGTGGTATGCAAATGAAGGGGCATGGTATGCAAATGAAGGGCGTGTTTCGGCTACTTTGTGGGATTAGTTTATGCAAATGAAGGTGCGTGTATGCAAATGAAGGGGAGTGGTATGCAAATGAAGGGGCATGGTATGCAAATGAAGGGGCATGGTATGCAAATGAAGGGGCATGGTATGCAAATGAAGGGGAGTTGTATGCAAATGAAGGTGCGTGGTATGCAAATGAAGGGCGTGTTTCGGCTACTTTGTGGGATTAGTTTATGCAAATGAAGGTGCGTGTATGCAAATGAAGGGGAGTGGTGTGCAAATGAAGGGGCATGGTATGCAAATGAAGGGGAGTTGTATGCAAATGAAGGTGCGTGGTATGCAAATGAAGGGCGTGTTTCGGCTACTTTGTGGGATTAGTTTATGCAAATGAAGGTGCGTGTATGCAAATGAAGGGGAGTGGTATGCAAATGAAGGGGCATGGTATGCAAATGAAGGGGAGTTGTATGCAAATGAAGGTGCGTGGTATGCAAATGAAGGGCGTGTTTCGGCTACTTTGTGGGATTAGTTTATGCAAATGAAGGTGCGTGTATGCAAATGAAGGGGAGTGGTATGCAAATGAAGGGGCATGGTATGCAAATGAAGGGGCATGGTATGCAAATGAAGGGGAGTTGTATGCAAATGAAGGTGCGTGGTATGCAAATGAAGGGGCATGGTATGCAAATGAAGGGGCATGGTATGCAAATGAAGGGGAGTTGTATGCAAATGAAGGTGCGTGGTATGCAAATGAAGGGCGTGTTTCGGCTACTTTGTGGGATTAGTTTATGCAAATGAAGGGGCATGGTATGCAAATGAAGGTGCGTGTATGCAAATGAAGGGGAGTGGTATGCAAATGAAGGGGCATGGTATGCAAATGAAGGGGCATGGTATGCAAATGAAGGGGAGTTGTATGCAAATGAAGGTGCGTGGTATGCAAATGAAGGGGCATGGTTCCGGCTACTTTGTGGGATTAGTTTATGCAAATGAAGGTGCGTGTATGCAAATGAAGGGGAGTGGTATGCAAATGAAGGGGCATGGTATGCAAATGAAGGGGAGTTGTATGCAAATGAAGGTGCGTGGTATGCAAATGAAGGGCGTGTTTCGGCTACTTTGTGGGATTAGTTTATGCAAATGAAGGTGCGTGTATGCAAATGAAGGGGAGTGGTATGCAAATGAAGGGGCATGGTATGCAAATGAAGGGGAGTTGTATGCAAATGAAGGTGCGTGGTATGCAAATGAAGGGCGTGTTTCGGCAACTTTGTGGGATTAGTTTATGCAAATGAAGGTGCGTGTATGCAAATGAAGGGGAGTGGTATGCAAATGAAGGGGCATGGTATGCAAATGAAGGGGCATGGTATGCAAATGAAGGGGAGTTGTATGCAAATGAAGGTGCGTGGTATGCAAATGAAGGGGCATGGTATGCAAATGAAGGGGCATGGTATGCAAATGAAGGGGAGTTGTATGCAAATGAAGGTGCGTGGTATGCAAATGAAGGGCGTGTTTCGGCTACTTAGTGGGATTAGTTTATGCAAATGAAGGTGCGTGTATGCAAATGAAGGGGAGTGGTATGCAAATGAAGGGGCATGGTATGCAAATGAAGGGGCATGGTATGCAAATGAAGGGGAGTTGTATGCAAATGAAGGTGCGTGGTATGCAAATGAAGGGGCATGGTTCCGGCTACTTTGTGGGATTAGTTTATGCAAATGAAGGTGCGTGGTATGCAAATTAAGGGGAGTGGTATGCAAATGAAGGGCGTGTTTCGGCTACTTTGTGGGAGCGGCTTATGCAAATGAAGGGGAGTAGTATGCAAATGAAGGTGCGTGGTATGCAAATGAAGGGGCAAGGTATGCAAATGAAGGGCATGTTTCGGCTACTTTGTGGGATTAGTTTATGCAAATGAAGGGGCGTAGTATGCAAATGAAGGTGCGTGGTATGCAAATGAAGGGGCATGGTATGCAAAAGCAGGGGAGTGGTATGCAAATGAAGGGGCGTAGTATGCAAATGAAGGTGCGTGGTATGCAAATGAAGGGGCATGGTATGCAAATGAAGGGGAGTTGTATGCAAATGAAGGTGTGTGGTATGCAAATGAAGGGGCATGGTTCCGGCTACTTTGTGGGATTAGTTTATGCAAATGAAGGTGCGTGGTATGCAAATGAAGGGGCATGGTTCCGGCTACTTTGTGGGATTATCTTATGCAAATGAAGGTGCGTGGTATGCAAATGAAGGGGAGTGGTATGCAAATGAAGGGGAGTGGTATGCAAATGAAGGGGAGTAGTATGCAAATGATGGTGCGTGGTATGCAAATGAAGGGGCATGGTATGCAAATTAAGGGCGTGTTTCGGCTACTTTGTGGGATTAGTTTATGCAAATGAAGGGGCGTGGTATGCAAAAGAAGGGGAGTGGTATGCAAATGAAGGGGCATGGTATGCAAATGAAGGGGAGTTGTATGCAAATGAAGGTGCGTGGTATGCAAATGAAGGGCGTGTTTCGGCTACTTTGTGGGATTAGTTTATGCAAATGAAGGTGCGTGTATGCAAATGAAGGGGAGTGGTATGCAAATGAAGGGGCATGGTATGCAAATGAAGGGGCATGGTATGCAAATGAAGGGGAGTTGTATGCAAATGAAGGTAATGAAGGGCGTGGTTCCGGCTACTTTGTGGGTGTGGGTTATGCAAATTTGATGGGCATGGTTCCGGCTAATTTGTGGGATTATTTTATGCAAATGAAGGTGCGTGGTATGCAAATGAAGGTGCGTGGTATGCAAATGAAGGGGAGTGGTATGCAAATGAAGGGAGTGGTATGCAAATGAAGGGGAGTGGTATGTAAATGAAGGTGCGTGGTATGCAAATGAAGGGGCATGGTTCCGGCTACTTTGTGGGATTATCTTATGCAAATGAAGGGGTATGGTATGCAAATTAAGGGGCGTGGTATGCAAATGAAGGGGCATGGTTCCGGCTACTTTGTGGGATTAGTTTATGCAAATGAAGGTGGGTGGTATGCAAATGAAGGGGAGTTGTATGCAAATGAAGGTGCGTGGTATGCAAATGAAGGGGCATGGTTCCGGCTACTTTGTGGGATTATCTTATGCAAATGAAGGTGCGTGGTATGCAAATGAAGGGGAGTGGTATGCAAATGAAGGGGAGTGGTATGCAAATGAAGGGGAGTAGTATGCAAATGATGGTGCGTGGTATGCAAATGAAGGGGCATGGTATGCAAATTAAGGGCGTGTTTCGGCTACTTTGTGGGATTAGTTTATGCAAATGAAGGGGCGTGGTATGCAAAAGAAGGGGAGTGGTATGCAAATGAAGGGGCATGGTATGCAAATGAAGGGGAGTTGTATGCAAATGAAGGTGCGTGGTATGCAAATGAAGGGCGTGTTTCGGCTACTTTGTGGGATTAGTTTATGCAAATGAAGGTGCGTGTATGCAAATGAAGGGGAGTGGTATGCAAATGAAGGGGCATGGTATGCAAATGAAGGGGCATGGTATGCAAATGAAGGGGCATGGTATGCAAATGAAGGGGAGTTGTATGCAAATGAAGGTGCGTGGTATGCAAATGAAGGTAATGAAGGGCGTGGTTCCGGCTACTTTGTGGGTGTGGGTTATGCAAATTTGATGGGCATGGTTCCGGCTAATTTGTGGGATTATTTTATGCAAATGAAGGTGCGTGGTATGCAAATGAAGGTGCGTGGTATGCAAATGAAGGGGAGTGGTATGCAAATGAAGGGAGTGGTATGCAAATGAAGGGGAGTGGTATGTAAATGAAGGTGCGTGGTATGCAAATGAAGGGGCATGGTTCCGGCTACTTTGTGGGATTATCTTATGCAAATGAAGGGGTATGGTATGCAAATTAAGGGGCGTGGTATGCAAATGAAGGGGCATGGTTCCGGCTACTTTGTGGGATTAGTTTATGCAAATGAAGGTGGGTGGTATGCAAATGAAGGGGAGTTGTATGCAAATGAAGGTGCGTGGTATGCAAATGAAGGGGCATGGTTCCGGCTACTTTGTGGGATTATCTTATGCAAATGAAGGTGCGTGGTATGCAAATGAAGGGGAGTGGTATGCAAATGAAGGGGAGTGGTATGCAAATGAAGGGGAGTAGTATGCAAATGATGGTGCGTGGTATGCAAATGAAGGGGCATGGTATGCAAATTAAGGGCGTGTTTCGGCTACTTTGTGGGATTAGTTTATGCAAATGAAGGGGCGTGGTATGCAAAAGAAGGGGAGTGGTATGCAAATGAAGGGGCATGGTATGCAAATGAAGGGGAGTTGTATGCAAATGAAGGTGCGTGGTATGCAAATGAAGGGCGTGTTTCGGCTACTTTGTGGGATTAGTTTATGCAAATGAAGGTGCGTGTATGCAAATGAAGGGGAGTGGTATGCAAATGAAGGGGCATGGTATGCAAATGAAGGGGCATGGTATGCAAATGAAGGGGAGTTGTATGCAAATGAAGGTGCGTGGTATGCAAATGAAGGGGCATGGTTCCGGCTACTTTGTGGGATTAGTTTATGCAAATGAAGGTGCGTGTATGCAAATGAAGGGGAGTGGTATGCAAATGAAGGGGCATGGTATGCAAATGAAGGGGAGTTGTATGCAAATGAAGGTGCGTGGTATGCAAATGAAGGGCGTGTTTCGGCTACTTTGTGGGATTAGTTTATGCAAATGAAGGTGCGTGTATGCAAATGAAGGGGAGTGGTATGCAAATGAAGGGGCATGGTATGCAAATGAAGGGGAGTTGTATGCAAATGAAGGTGCGTGGTATGCAAATGAAGGGCGTGTTTCGGCTACTTTGTGGGATTCGTTTATGCAAATGAAGGTGCGTGTATGCAAATGAAGGGGAGTGGTATGCAAATGAAGGGGCATGGTATGCAAATGAAGGGGCATGGTATGCAAATGAAGGGGAGTTGTATGCAAATGAAGGTGCGTGGTATGCAAATGAAGGGGCATGGTATGCAAATGAAGGGGCATGGTATGCAAATGAAGGGGAGTTGTATGCAAATGAAGGTGCGTGGTATGCAAATGAAGGGCGTGTTTCGGCTACTTAGTGGGATTAGTTTATGCAAATGAAGGTGCGTGTATGCAAATGAAGGGGAGTGGTATGCAAATGAAGGGGCATGGTATGCAAATGAAGGGGCATGGTATGCAAATGAAGGGGAGTTGTATGCAAATGAAGGTGCGTGGTATGCAAATGAAGGGGCATGGTTCCGGCTACTTTGTGGGATTAGTTTATGCAAATGAAGGTGCGTGGTATGCAAATTAAGGGGAGTGGTATGCAAATGAAGGGCGTGTTTCGGCTACTTTGTGGGAGCGGCTTATGCAAATGAAGGGGAGTAGTATGCAAATGAAGGTGCGTGGTATGCAAATGAAGGGGCAAGGTATGCAAATGAAGGGCATGTTTCGGCTACTTTGTGGGATTAGTTTATGCAAATGAAGGGGCGTAGTATGCAAATGAAGGTGCGTGGTATGCAAATGAAGGGGCATGGTATGCAAAAGCAGGGGAGTGGTATGCAAATGAAGGGGCGTAGTATGCAAATGAAGGTGCGTGGTATGCAAATGAAGGGGCATGGTATGCAAATGAAGGGGAGTTGTATGCAAATGAAGGTGTGTGGTATGCAAATGAAGGGGCATGGTTCCGGCTACTTTGTGGGATTAGTTTATGCAAATGAAGGTGCGTGGTATGCAAATTAAGGGGAGTGGTATGCAAATGAAGGGCTTGTTTCGGCTACTTTGTGGGAGCGGCTTATGCAAATGAAGGGGCGTAGTATGCAAATGAAGGGGAGTGGTATGCAAATGAAGGGGCATGGTATGCAAATGAAGGGGCATGGTTCCGGCTACTTTGTGTGATTATCTTATGCAAATGAAGGTGCGTGGTATGCAAATGAAGGGGAGTGCTATGCAAATGAAGGGGAGTGGTATGCAAATGAAGGGGAGTGGTATGCAAATGAAGGGGAGTGGTATGCAAATGAAGGGGAGTAGTATGCAAATGATGGTGCGTGGTAGGCAAATGAAGGGGCATGGTATGCAAATGAAGGGGAGTAGTATGCAAATGAAGGTGCGTGGTATGCAAATGAAGGGGCAAGGTATGCAAATGAAGGGCATGTTTCGGCTACTTTGTGAGATTAGTTTATGCAAATGAAGGGGCGTAGTATGCAAATGAAGGTGCGTGGTATGCAAATGAAGGGGCATGGTATGCAAATGAAGGGGCATGGTATGCAAATGAAGGGCGTGTTTCGGCTACTTTGTGGGATTAGTTTATGCAAATGAAGGTGCGTGTATGCAAATGAAGGGGAGTGGTATGCAAATGAAGGGGCATGGCATGCAAATGAAGGGGCATGGTATGCAAATGAAGGGGCATGGTATGCAAATGAAGGGGAGTTGTATGCAAATGAAGGTGCGTGGTATGCAAATGAAGGGCGTGTTTCGGCTACTTAGTGGGATTAGTTTATGCAAATGAAGGTGCGTTTATGCAAATGAAGGGGAGTGGTATGCAAATGAAGGGGCATGGTATGCAAATGAAGGGGCATGGTATGCAAATGAAGGGGAGTTGTATGCAAATGAAGGTGCGTGGTATGCAAATGAAGGGGCATGGTTCCGGCTACTTTGTGGGATTAGTTTATGCAAATGAAGGTGCGTGGTATGCAAATTAAGGGGAGTGGTATGCAAATGAAGGGCGTGTTTCGGCTACTTTGTGGGAGCGGCTTATGCAAATGAAGGGGCGTAGTATGCAAATGAAGGGGAGTGGTATGCAAATGAAGGGGCATGGTATGCAAATGAAGGGGCATGGTTCCGGCTACTTTGTGGGATTATCTTATGCAAATGAAGGTGCGTGGTATGCAAATGAAGGGGAGTGCTATGCAAATGAAGGGGAGTGGTATGCAAATGAAGGGGAGTGGTATGCAAATGAAGGGGAGTGGTATGCAAATGAAGGGGAGTGGTATGCAAATGAAGGGGAGTAGTATGCAAATGATGGTGCGTGGTATGCTAATGAAGGGGAGTGCTATGCAAATGAAGGGGAGTGGTATGCAAATGAAGGGGAGTGGTATGCAAATGAAGGGGAGTGGTATGCAAATGAAGGGGAGTGGTATGCAAATGAAGGGGAGTAGTATGCAAATGATGGTGCGTGGTATGCAAATGAAGGGGCATGGTATGCAAATGAAGGGGAGTAGTATGCAAATGAAGGTGCGTGGTATGCAAATGAAGGGGAAAGGTATGCAAATGAAGGGCATGTTTCGGCTACTTTGTGGGATTAGTTTATGCAAATGAAGGGGCGTAGTATGCAAATGAAGGGGCATGGTATGCAAAAGCAGGGGAGTGGTATGCAAATGAAGGGGCGTAGTATGCAAATGAAGGTGCGTGGTATGCAAATGAAGGGGCATGGTATGCAAATGAAGGGCGTGTTTCGGCTACTTTGTGGGATTAGTTTATGCAAATGAAGGTGCGTGTATGCAAATGAAGGGGAGTGGTATGCAAATGAAGGGGCATGGTATGCAAATGAAGGGGCATGGTATGCAAATGAAGGGGCATGGTATGCAAATGAAGGGGAGTTGTATGCAAATGAAGGTGCGTGGTATGCAAATGAAGGGCGTGTTTCGGCTACTTTGTGGGATTAGTTTATGCAAATGAAGGTGCGTGTATGCAAATGAAGGGGAGTGGTGTGCAAATGAAGGGGCATGGTATGCAAATGAAGGGGAGTTGTATGCAAATGAAGGTGCGTGGTATGCAAATGAAGGGCGTGTTTCGGCTACTTTGTGGGATTAGTTTATGCAAATGAAGGTGCGTGTATGCAAATGAAGGGGAGTGGTATGCAAATGAAGGGGCATGGTATGCAAATGAAGGGGAGTTGTATGCAAATGAAGGTGCGTGGTATGCAAATGAAGGGCGTGTTTCGGCTACTTTGTGGGATTAGTTTATGCAAATGAAGGTGCGTGTATGCAAATGAAGGGGAGTGGTATGCAAATGAAGGGGCATGGTATGCAAATGAAGGGGCATGGTATGCAAATGAAGGGGAGTTGTATGCAAATGAAGGTGCGTGGTATGCAAATGAAGGGGCATGGTATGCAAATGAAGGGGCATGGTATGCAAATGAAGGGGAGTTGTATGCAAATGAAGGTGCGTGGTATGCAAATGAAGGGCGTGTTTCGGCTACTTTGTGGGATTAGTTTATGCAAATGAAGGGGCATGGTATGCAAATGAAGGTGCGTGTATGCAAATGAAGGGGAGTGGTATGCAAATGAAGGGGCATGGTATGCAAATGAAGGGGCATGGTATGCAAATGAAGGGGAGTTGTATGCAAATGAAGGTGCGTGGTATGCAAATGAAGGGGCATGGTTCCGGCTACTTTGTGGGATTAGTTTATGCAAATGAAGGTGCGTGTATGCAAATGAAGGGGAGTGGTATGCAAATGAAGGGGCATGGTATGCAAATGAAGGGGAGTTGTATGCAAATGAAGGTGCGTGGTATGCAAATGAAGGGCGTGTTTCGGCTACTTTGTGGGATTAGTTTATGCAAATGAAGGTGCGTGTATGCAAATGAAGGGGAGTGGTATGCAAATGAAGGGGCATGGTATGCAAATGAAGGGGAGTTGTATGCAAATGAAGGTGCGTGGTATGCAAATGAAGGGCGTGTTTCGGCAACTTTGTGGGATTAGTTTATGCAAATGAAGGTGCGTGTATGCAAATGAAGGGGAGTGGTATGCAAATGAAGGGGCATGGTATGCAAATGAAGGGGCATGGTATGCAAATGAAGGGGAGTTGTATGCAAATGAAGGTGCGTGGTATGCAAATGAAGGGGCATGGTATGCAAATGAAGGGGCATGGTATGCAAATGAAGGGGAGTTGTATGCAAATGAAGGTGCGTGGTATGCAAATGAAGGGCGTGTTTCGGCTACTTAGTGGGATTAGTTTATGCAAATGAAGGTGCGTGTATGCAAATGAAGGGGAGTGGTATGCAAATGAAGGGGCATGGTATGCAAATGAAGGGGCATGGTATGCAAATGAAGGGGAGTTGTATGCAAATGAAGGTGCGTGGTATGCAAATGAAGGGGCATGGTTCCGGCTACTTTGTGGGATTAGTTTATGCAAATGAAGGTGCGTGGTATGCAAATTAAGGGGAGTGGTATGCAAATGAAGGGCGTGTTTCGGCTACTTTGTGGGAGCGGCTTATGCAAATGAAGGGGAGTAGTATGCAAATGAAGGTGCGTGGTATGCAAATGAAGGGGCAAGGTATGCAAATGAAGGGCATGTTTCGGCTACTTTGTGGGATTAGTTTATGCAAATGAAGGGGCGTAGTATGCAAATGAAGGTGCGTGGTATGCAAATGAAGGGGCATGGTATGCAAAAGCAGGGGAGTGGTATGCAAATGAAGGGGCGTAGTATGCAAATGAAGGTGCGTGGTATGCAAATGAAGGGGCATGGTATGCAAATGAAGGGGAGTTGTATGCAAATGAAGGTGTGTGGTATGCAAATGAAGGGGCATGGTTCCGGCTACTTTGTGGGATTAGTTTATGCAAATGAAGGTGCGTGGTATGCAAATGAAGGGGCATGGTTCCGGCTACTTTGTGGGATTATCTTATGCAAATGAAGGTGCGTGGTATGCAAATGAAGGGGAGTGGTATGCAAATGAAGGGGAGTGGTATGCAAATGAAGGGGAGTAGTATGCAAATGATGGTGCGTGGTATGCAAATGAAGGGGCATGGTATGCAAATTAAGGGCGTGTTTCGGCTACTTTGTGGGATTAGTTTATGCAAATGAAGGGGCGTGGTATGCAAAAGAAGGGGAGTGGTATGCAAATGAAGGGGCATGGTATGCAAATGAAGGGGAGTTGTATGCAAATGAAGGTGCGTGGTATGCAAATGAAGGGCGTGTTTCGGCTACTTTGTGGGATTAGTTTATGCAAATGAAGGTGCGTGTATGCAAATGAAGGGGAGTGGTATGCAAATGAAGGGGCATGGTATGCAAATGAAGGGGCATGGTATGCAAATGAAGGGGAGTTGTATGCAAATGAAGGTAATGAAGGGCGTGGTTCCGGCTACTTTGTGGGTGTGGGTTATGCAAATTTGATGGGCATGGTTCCGGCTAATTTGTGGGATTATTTTATGCAAATGAAGGTGCGTGGTATGCAAATGAAGGTGCGTGGTATGCAAATGAAGGGGAGTGGTATGCAAATGAAGGGAGTGGTATGCAAATGAAGGGGAGTGGTATGTAAATGAAGGTGCGTGGTATGCAAATGAAGGGGCATGGTTCCGGCTACTTTGTGGGATTATCTTATGCAAATGAAGGGGTATGGTATGCAAATTAAGGGGCGTGGTATGCAAATGAAGGGGCATGGTTCCGGCTACTTTGTGGGATTAGTTTATGCAAATGAAGGTGGGTGGTATGCAAATGAAGGGGAGTTGTATGCAAATGAAGGTGCGTGGTATGCAAATGAAGGGGCATGGTTCCGGCTACTTTGTGGGATTATCTTATGCAAATGAAGGTGCGTGGTATGCAAATGAAGGGGAGTGGTATGCAAATGAAGGGGAGTGGTATGCAAATGAAGGGGAGTAGTATGCAAATGATGGTGCGTGGTATGCAAATGAAGGGGCATGGTATGCAAATTAAGGGCGTGTTTCGGCTACTTTGTGGGATTAGTTTATGCAAATGAAGGGGCGTGGTATGCAAAAGAAGGGGAGTGGTATGCAAATGAAGGGGCATGGTATGCAAATGAAGGGGAGTTGTATGCAAATGAAGGTGCGTGGTATGCAAATGAAGGGCGTGTTTCGGCTACTTTGTGGGATTAGTTTATGCAAATGAAGGTGCGTGTATGCAAATGAAGGGGAGTGGTATGCAAATGAAGGGGCATGGTATGCAAATGAAGGGGCATGGTATGCAAATGAAGGGGCATGGTATGCAAATGAAGGGGAGTTGTATGCAAATGAAGGTGCGTGGTATGCAAATGAAGGTAATGAAGGGCGTGGTTCCGGCTACTTTGTGGGTGTGGGTTATGCAAATTTGATGGGCATGGTTCCGGCTAATTTGTGGGATTATTTTATGCAAATGAAGGTGCGTGGTATGCAAATGAAGGTGCGTGGTATGCAAATGAAGGGGAGTGGTATGCAAATGAAGGGAGTGGTATGCAAATGAAGGGGAGTGGTATGTAAATGAAGGTGCGTGGTATGCAAATGAAGGGGCATGGTTCCGGCTACTTTGTGGGATTATCTTATGCAAATGAAGGGGTATGGTATGCAAATTAAGGGGCGTGGTATGCAAATGAAGGGGCATGGTTCCGGCTACTTTGTGGGATTAGTTTATGCAAATGAAGGTGGGTGGTATGCAAATGAAGGGGAGTTGTATGCAAATGAAGGTGCGTGGTATGCAAATGAAGGGGCATGGTTCCGGCTACTTTGTGGGATTATCTTATGCAAATGAAGGTGCGTGGTATGCAAATGAAGGGGAGTGGTATGCAAATGAAGGGGAGTGGTATGCAAATGAAGGGGAGTAGTATGCAAATGATGGTGCGTGGTATGCAAATGAAGGGGCATGGTATGCAAATTAAGGGCGTGTTTCGGCTACTTTGTGGGATTAGTTTATGCAAATGAAGGGGCGTGGTATGCAAAAGAAGGGGAGTGGTATGCAAATGAAGGGGCATGGTATGCAAATGAAGGGGAGTTGTATGCAAATGAAGGTGCGTGGTATGCAAATGAAGGGCGTGTTTCGGCTACTTTGTGGGATTAGTTTATGCAAATGAAGGTGCGTGTATGCAAATGAAGGGGAGTGGTATGCAAATGAAGGGGCATGGTATGCAAATGAAGGGGCATGGTATGCAAATGAAGGGGAGTTGTATGCAAATGAAGGTGCGTGGTATGCAAATGAAGGGGCATGGTTCCGGCTACTTTGTGGGATTAGTTTATGCAAATGAAGGTGCGTGTATGCAAATGAAGGGGAGTGGTATGCAAATGAAGGGGCATGGTATGCAAATGAAGGGGAGTTGTATGCAAATGAAGGTGCGTGGTATGCAAATGAAGGGCGTGTTTCGGCTACTTTGTGGGATTAGTTTATGCAAATGAAGGTGCGTGTATGCAAATGAAGGGGAGTGGTATGCAAATGAAGGGGCATGGTATGCAAATGAAGGGGAGTTGTATGCAAATGAAGGTGCGTGGTATGCAAATGAAGGGCGTGTTTCGGCTACTTTGTGGGATTCGTTTATGCAAATGAAGGTGCGTGTATGCAAATGAAGGGGAGTGGTATGCAAATGAAGGGGCATGGTATGCAAATGAAGGGGCATGGTATGCAAATGAAGGGGAGTTGTATGCAAATGAAGGTGCGTGGTATGCAAATGAAGGGGCATGGTATGCAAATGAAGGGGCATGGTATGCAAATGAAGGGGAGTTGTATGCAAATGAAGGTGCGTGGTATGCAAATGAAGGGCGTGTTTCGGCTACTTAGTGGGATTAGTTTATGCAAATGAAGGTGCGTGTATGCAAATGAAGGGGAGTGGTATGCAAATGAAGGGGCATGGTATGCAAATGAAGGGGCATGGTATGCAAATGAAGGGGAGTTGTATGCAAATGAAGGTGCGTGGTATGCAAATGAAGGGGCATGGTTCCGGCTACTTTGTGGGATTAGTTTATGCAAATGAAGGTGCGTGGTATGCAAATTAAGGGGAGTGGTATGCAAATGAAGGGCGTGTTTCGGCTACTTTGTGGGAGCGGCTTATGCAAATGAAGGGGAGTAGTATGCAAATGAAGGTGCGTGGTATGCAAATGAAGGGGCAAGGTATGCAAATGAAGGGCATGTTTCGGCTACTTTGTGGGATTAGTTTATGCAAATGAAGGGGCGTAGTATGCAAATGAAGGTGCGTGGTATGCAAATGAAGGGGCATGGTATGCAAAAGCAGGGGAGTGGTATGCAAATGAAGGGGCGTAGTATGCAAATGAAGGTGCGTGGTATGCAAATGAAGGGGCATGGTATGCAAATGAAGGGGAGTTGTATGCAAATGAAGGTGTGTGGTATGCAAATGAAGGGGCATGGTTCCGGCTACTTTGTGGGATTAGTTTATGCAAATGAAGGTGCGTGGTATGCAAATTAAGGGGAGTGGTATGCAAATGAAGGGCTTGTTTCGGCTACTTTGTGGGAGCGGCTTATGCAAATGAAGGGGCGTAGTATGCAAATGAAGGGGAGTGGTATGCAAATGAAGGGGCATGGTATGCAAATGAAGGGGCATGGTTCCGGCTACTTTGTGTGATTATCTTATGCAAATGAAGGTGCGTGGTATGCAAATGAAGGGGAGTGCTATGCAAATGAAGGGGAGTGGTATGCAAATGAAGGGGAGTGGTATGCAAATGAAGGGGAGTGGTATGCAAATGAAGGGGAGTAGTATGCAAATGATGGTGCGTGGTAGGCAAATGAAGGGGCATGGTATGCAAATGAAGGGGAGTAGTATGCAAATGAAGGTGCGTGGTATGCAAATGAAGGGGCAAGGTATGCAAATGAAGGGCATGTTTCGGCTACTTTGTGAGATTAGTTTATGCAAATGAAGGGGCGTAGTATGCAAATGAAGGTGCGTGGTATGCAAATGAAGGGGCATGGTATGCAAAAGCAGGGGAGTGGTATGCAAATGAAGGGGCGTAGTATGCAAATGAAGGTGCGTGGTATGCAAATGAAGGGGCATGGTATGCAAATGAAGGGCGTGTTTCGGCTACTTTGTGGGATTAGTTTATGCAAATGAAGGTGCGTGTATGCAAATGAAGGGGAGTGGTATGCAAATGAAGGGGCATGGCATGCAAATGAAGGGGCATGGTATGCAAATGAAGGGGCATGGTATGCAAATGAAGGGGAGTTGTATGCAAATGAAGGTGCGTGGTATGCAAATGAAGGGCGTGTTTCGGCTACTTAGTGGGATTAGTTTATGCAAATGAAGGTGCGTTTATGCAAATGAAGGGGAGTGGTATGCAAATGAAGGGGCATGGTATGCAAATGAAGGGGCATGGTATGCAAATGAAGGGGAGTTGTATGCAAATGAAGGTGCGTGGTATGCAAATGAAGGGGCATGGTTCCGGCTACTTTGTGGGATTAGTTTATGCAAATGAAGGTGCGTGGTATGCAAATTAAGGGGAGTGGTATGCAAATGAAGGGCGTGTTTCGGCTACTTTGTGGGAGCGGCTTATGCAAATGAAGGGGCGTAGTATGCAAATGAAGGGGAGTGGTATGCAAATGAAGGGGCATGGTATGCAAATGAAGGGGCATGGTTCCGGCTACTTTGTGGGATTATCTTATGCAAATGAAGGTGCGTGGTATGCAAATGAAGGGGAGTGCTATGCAAATGAAGGGGAGTGGTATGCAAATGAAGGGGAGTGGTATGCAAATGAAGGGGAGTGGTATGCAAATGAAGGGGAGTGGTATGCAAATGAAGGGGAGTAGTATGCAAATGATGGTGCGTGGTATGCTAATGAAGGGGAGTGCTATGCAAATGAAGGGGAGTGGTATGCAAATGAAGGGGAGTGGTATGCAAATGAAGGGGAGTGGTATGCAAATGAAGGGGAGTGGTATGCAAATGAAGGGGAGTAGTATGCAAATGATGGTGCGTGGTATGCAAATGAAGGGGCATGGTATGCAAATGAAGGGGAGTAGTATGCAAATGAAGGTGCGTGGTATGCAAATGAAGGGGAAAGGTATGCAAATGAAGGGCATGTTTCGGCTACTTTGTGGGATTAGTTTATGCAAATGAAGGGGCGTAGTATGCAAATGAAGGGGCATGGTATGCAAAAGCAGGGGAGTGGTATGCAAATGAAGGGGCGTAGTATGCAAATGAAGGTGCGTGGTATGCAAATGAAGGGGCATGGTATGCAAATGAAGGGCGTGTTTCGGCTACTTTGTGGGATTAGTTTATGCAAATGAAGGTGCGTGTATGCAAATGAAGGGGAGTGGTATGCAAATGAAGGGGCATGGTATGCAAATGAAGGGGCATGGTATGCAAATGAAGGGGCATGGTATGCAAATGAAGGGGAGTTGTATGCAAATGAAGGTGCGTGGTATGCAAATGAAGGGCGTGTTTCGGCTACTTTGTGGGATTAGTTTATGCAAATGAAGGTGCGTGTATGCAAATGAAGGGGAGTGGTGTGCAAATGAAGGGGCATGGTATGCAAATGAAGGGGAGTTGTATGCAAATGAAGGTGCGTGGTATGCAAATGAAGGGCGTGTTTCGGCTACTTTGTGGGATTAGTTTATACAAATGAAGGTGCGTGTATGCAAATGAAGGGGAGTGGTATGCAAATGAAGGGGCATGGTATGCAAATGAAGGGGAGTTGTATGCAAATGAAGGTGCGTGGTATGCAAATGAAGGGCGTGTTTCGGCTACTTTGTGGGATTAGTTTATGCAAATGAAGGTGCGTGTATGCAAATGAAGGGGAGTGGTATGCAAATGAAGGGGCATGGTATGCAAATGAAGGGGCATGGTATGCAAATGAAGGGGAGTTGTATGCAAATGAAGGTGCGTGGTATGCAAATGAAGGGGCATGGTATGCAAATGAAGGGGCATGGTATGCAAATGAAGGGGAGTTGTATGCAAATGAAGGTGCGTGGTATGCAAATGAAGGGCGTGTTTCGGCTACTTTGTGGGATTAGTTTATGCAAATGAAGGGGCATGGTATGCAAATGAAGGTGCGTGTATGCAAATGAAGGGGAGTGGTATGCAAATGAAGGGGCATGGTATGCAAATGAAGGGGCATGGTATGCAAATGAAGGGGAGTTGTATGCAAATGAAGGTGCGTGGTATGCAAATGAAGGGGCATGGTTCCGGCTACTTTGTGGGATTAGTTTATGCAAATGAAGGTGCGTGTATGCAAATGAAGGGGAGTGGTATGCAAATGAAGGGGCATGGTATGCAAATGAAGGGGAGTTGTATGCAAATGAAGGTGCGTGGTATGCAAATGAAGGGCGTGTTTCGGCTACTTTGTGGGATTAGTTTATGCAAATGAAGGTGCGTGTATGCAAATGAAGGGGAGTGGTATGCAAATGAAGGGGCATGGTATGCAAATGAAGGGGAGTTGTATGCAAATTAAGGTGCGTGGTATGCAAATGAAGGGCGTGTTTCGGCAACTTTGTGGGATTAGTTTATGCAAATGAAGGTGCGTGTATGCAAATGAAGGGGAGTGGTATGCAAATGAAGGGGCATGGTATGCAAATGAAGGGGCATGGTATGCAAATGAAGGGGAGTTGTATGCAAATGAAGGTGCGTGGTATGCAAATGAAGGGGCATGGTATGCAAATGAAGGGGCATGGTATGCAAATGAAGGGGAGTTGTATGCAAATGAAGGTGCGTGGTATGCAAATGAAGGGCGTGTTTCGGCTACTTAGTGGGATTAGTTTATGCAAATGAAGGTGCGTGTATGCAAATGAAGGGGAGTGGTATGCAAATGAAGGGGCATGGTATGCAAATGAAGGGGCATGGTATGCAAATGAAGGGGAGTTGTATGCAAATGAAGGTGCGTGGTATGCAAATGAAGGGGCATGGTTCCGGCTACTTTGTGGGATTAGTTTATGCAAATGAAGGTGCGTGGTATGCAAATTAAGGGGAGTGGTATGCAAATGAAGGGCGTGTTTCGGCTACTTTGTGGGAGCGGCTTATGCAAATGAAGGGGAGTAGTATGCAAATGAAGGTGCGTGGTATGCAAATGAAGGGGCAAGGTATGCAAATGAAGGGCATGTTTCGGCTACTTTGTGGGATTAGTTTATGCAAATGAAGGGGCGTAGTATGCAAATGAAGGTGCGTGGTATGCAAATGAAGGGGCATGGTATGCAAAAGCAGGGGAGTGGTATGCAAATGAAGGGGCGTAGTATGCAAATGAAGGTGCGTGGTATGCAAATGAAGGGGCATGGTATGCAAATGAAGGGGAGTTGTATGCAAATGAAGGTGTGTGGTATGCAAATGAAGGGGCATGGTTCCGGCTACTTTGTGGGATTAGTTTATGCAAATGAAGGTGCGTGGTATGCAAATTAAGGGGAGTGGTATGCAAATGAAGGGCTTGTTTCGGCTACTTTGTGGGAGCGGCTTATGCAAATGAAGGGGCGTAGTATGCAAATGAAGGGGAGTGGTATGCAAATGAAGGGGCATGGTATGCAAATGAAGGGGCATGGTTCCGGCTACTTTGTGTGATTATCTTATGCAAATGAAGGTGCGTGGTATGCAAATGAAGGGGAGTGCTATGCAAATGAAGGGGAGTGGTATGCAAATGAAGGGGAGTGGTATGCAAATGAAGGGGAGTGGTATGCAAATGAAGGGGAGTAGTATGCAAATGATGGTGCGTGGTAGGCAAATGAAGGGGCATGGTATGCAAATGAAGGGGAGTAGTATGCAAATGAAGGTGCGTGGTATGCAAATGAAGGGGCAAGGTATGCAAATGAAGGGCATGTTTCGGCTACTTTGTGAGATTAGTTTATGCAAATGAAGGGGCGTAGTATGCAAATGAAGGTGCGTGGTATGCAAATGAAGGGGCATGGTATGCAAAAGCAGGGGAGTGGTATGCAAATGAAGGGGCGTAGTATGCAAATGAAGGTGCGTGGTATGCAAATGAAGGGGCATGGTATGCAAATGAAGGGCGTGTTTCGGCTACTTTGTGGGATTAGTTTATGCAAATGAAGGTGCGTGTATGCAAATGAAGGGGAGTGGTATGCAAATGAAGGGGCATGGCATGCAAATGAAGGGGCATGGTATGCAAATGAAGGGGCATGGTATGCAAATGAAGGGGAGTTGTATGCAAATGAAGGTGCGTGGTATGCAAATGAAGGGCGTGTTTCGGCTACTTAGTGGGATTAGTTTATGCAAATGAAGGTGCGTTTATGCAAATGAAGGGGAGTGGTATGCAAATGAAGGGGAGTGGTATGCAAATGAAGGGCGTGTTTCGGCTACTTTGTGGGAGCGGCTTATGCAAATGAAGGGGCGTAGTATGCAAATGAAGGGGAGTGGTATGCAAATGAAGGGGCATGGTATGCAAATGAAGGGGCATGGTTCCGGCTACTTTGTGGGATTATCTTATGCAAATGAAGGTGCGTGGTATGCAAATGAAGGGGAGTGCTATGCAAATGAAGGGGAGTGGTATGCAAATGAAGGGGAGTGGTATGCAAATGAAGGGGAGTGGTATGCAAATGAAGGGGAGTGGTATGCAAATGAAGGGGAGTAGTATGCAAATGATGGTGCGTGGTATGCAAATGAAGGGGAGTGCTATGCAAATGAAGGGGAGTGGTATGCAAATGAAGGGGAGTGGTATGCAAATGAAGGGGAGTGGTATGCAAATGAAGGGGAGTGGTATGCAAATGAAGGGGAGTAGTATGCAAATGATGGTGCGTGGTATGCAAATGAAGGGGCATGGTATGCAAATGAAGGGGAGTAGTATGCAAATGAAGGTGCGTGGTATGCAAATGAAGGGGAAAGGTATGCAAATGAAGGGCATGTTTCGGCTACTTTGTGGGATTAGTTTATGCAAATGAAGGGGCGTAGTATGCAAATGAAGGGGCATGGTATGCAAAAGCAGGGGAGTGGTATGCAAATGAAGGGGCGTAGTATGCAAATGAAGGTGCGTGGTATGCAAATGAAGGGGCATGGTATGCAAATGAAGGGCGTGTTTCGGCTACTTTGTGGGATTAGTTTATGCAAATGAAGGTGCGTGTATGCAAATGAAGGGGAGTGGTATGCAAATGAAGGGGCATGGTATGCAAATGAAGGGGCATGGTATGCAAATGAAGGGGCATGGTATGCAAATGAAGGGGAGTTGTATGCAAATGAAGGTGCGTGGTATGCAAATGAAGGGCGTGTTTCGGCTACTTTGTGGGATTAGTTTATGCAAATGAAGGTGCGTGTATGCAAATGAAGGGGAGTGGTGTGCAAATGAAGGGGCATGGTATGCAAATGAAGGGGAGTTGTATGCAAATGAAGGTGCGTGGTATGCAAATGAAGGGCGTGTTTCGGCTACTTTGTGGGATTAGTTTATGCAAATGAAGGTGCGTGTATGCAAATGAAGGGGAGTGGTATGCAAATGAAGGGGCATGGTATGCAAATGAAGGGGAGTTGTATGCAAATGAAGGTGCGTGGTATGCAAATGAAGGGCGTGTTTCGGCTACTTTGTGGGATTAGTTTATGCAAATGAAGGTGCGTGTATGCAAATGAAGGGGAGTGGTATGCAAATTAAGGGGCATGGTATGCAAATGAAGGGGCATGGTATGCAAATGAAGGGGAGTTGTATGCAAATGAAGGTGCGTGGTATGCAAATGAAGGGGCATGGTATGCAAATGAAGGGGCATGGTATGCAAATGAAGGGGAGTTGTATGCAAATGAAGGTGCGTGGTATGCAAATGAAGGGCGTGTTTCGGCTACTTTGTGGGATTAGTTTATGCAAATGAAGGGGCATGGTATGCAAATGAAGGTGCGTGTATGCAAATGAAGGGGAGTGGTATGCAAATGAAGGGGCATGGTATGCAAATGAAGGGGCATGGTATGCAAATGAAGGGGAGTTGTATGCAAATGAAGGTGCGTGGTATGCAAATGAAGGGGCATGGTTCCGGCTACTTTGTGGGATTAGTTTATGCAAATGAAGGTGCGTGGTATGCAAATTAAGGGGAGTGGTATGCAAATGAAGGGCGTGTTTCGGCTACTTTGTGGGAGCGGCTTATGCAAATGAAGGGGCGTAGTATGCAAATGAAGGGGAGTGGTATGCAAATGAAGGGGCATGGTATGCAAATGAAGGGGCATGGTTCCGGCTACTTTGTGGGATTATCTTATGCAAATGAAGGTGCGTGGTATGCAAATGAAGGGGCATGGTATGCAAATGAAGGGGCATGGTTCCGGCTACTTTGTGGGATTATCTTATGCAAATGAAGGTGCGTGGTATGCAAATGAAGGGGAGTGCTATGCAAATGAAGGGGAGTGGTATGCAAATGAAGGGGAGTGGTATGCAAATGAAGGGGAGTGGTATGCAAATGAAGGGGAGTGGTATGCAAATGAAGGGGCATGGTATGCAAATGAAGGGGCATGGTATGCAAATGAAGGGGAGTTGTATGCAAATGAAGGTGCGTGGTATGCAAATGAAGGGGCATGGTTCCGGCTACTTTGTGGGATTAGTTTATGCAAATGAAGGTGCGTGGTATGCAAATTAAGGGGAGTGGTATGCAAATGAAGGGCGTGTTTCGGCTACTTTGTGGGAGCGGCTTATGCAAATGAAGGGGCGTAGTATGCAAATGAAGGGGAGTGGTATGCAAATGAAGGGGCATGGTATGCAAATGAAGGGGCATGGTTCCGGCTACTTTGTGGGATTATCTTATGCAAATGAAGGTGCGTGGTATGCAAATGAAGGGGAGTGCTATGCAAATGAAGGGGAGTGGTATGCAAATGAAGGGGAGTGGTATGCAAATGAAGGGGAGTGGTATGCAAATGAAGGGGAGTGGTATGCAAATGAAGGGGAGTAGTATGCAAATGATGGTGCGTGGTATGCAAATGAAGGGGAGTGCTATGCAAATGAAGGGGAGTGGTATGCAAATGAAGGGGAGTGGTATGCAAATGAAGGGGAGTGGTATGCAAATGAAGGGGAGTAGTATGCAAATGATGGTGCGTGGTATGCAAATGAAGGGGCATGGTATGCAAATGAAGGGGAGTAGTATGCAAATGAAGGTGCGTGGTATGCAAATGAAGGGGAAAGGTATGCAAATGAAGGGCATGTTTCGGCTACTTTGTGGGATTAGTTTATGCAAATGAAGGGGCGTAGTATGCAAATGAAGGTGCGTGGTATGCAAATGAAGGGGCATGGTATGCAAATGAAGGGCGTGTTTCGGCTACTTTGTGGGATTAGTTTATGCAAATGAAGGTGCGTGTATGCAAATGAAGGGGAGTGGTATGCAAATGAAGGGGCATGGTATGCAAATGAAGGGGCATGGTATGCAAATGAAGGGGCATGGTATGCAAATGAAGGGGAGTTGTATGCAAATGAAGGTGCGTGGTATGCAAATGAAGGACGTGTTTCGGCTACTTAGTGGGATTAGTTTATGCAAATGAAGGTGCGTGTATGCAAATGAAGGGGAGTGGTATGCAAATGAAGGGGCATGGTATGCAAATGAAGGGGCATGGTATGCAAATGAAGGGGAGTTGTATGCAAATGAAGGTGCGTGGTATGCAAATGAAGGGGCATGGTTCCGGCTACTTTGTGGGATTAGTTTATGCAAATGAAGGTGCGTGGTATGCAAATTAAGGGGAGTGGTATGCAAATGAAGGGCGTGTTTCGGCTACTTTGTGGGAGCGGCTTATGCAAATGAAGGGGCGTAGTATGCAAATGAAGGGGAGTGGTATGCAAATGAAGGGGCATGGTATGCAAATGAAGGGGCATGGTTCCGGCTACTTTGTGGGATTATCTTATGCAAATGAAGGTGCGTGGTATGCAAATGAAGGGGCATGGTATGCAAATGAAGGGGCATGGTTCCGGCTACTTTGTGGGATTATCTTATGCAAATGAAGGTGCGTGGTATGCAAATGAAGGGGAGTGCTATGCAAATGAAGGGGAGTGCTATGCAAATGAAGGGGAGTGGTATGCAAATGAAGGGGAGTGGTATGCAAATGAAGGGGAGTGGTATGCAAATGAAGGGGCATGGTATGCAAATGAAGGGGCATGGTATGCAAATGAAGGGGAGTTGTATGCAAATGAAGGTGCGTGGTATGCAAATGAAGGGGCATGGTTCCGGCTACTTTGTGGGATTAGTTTATGCAAATGAAGGTGCGTGGTATGCAAATTAAGGGGAGTGGTATGCAAATGAAGGGCGTGTTTCGGCTACTTTGTGGGAGCGGCTTATGCAAATGAAGGGGCGTAGTATGCAAATGAAGGGGAGTGGTATGCAAATGAAGGGGCATGGTATGCAAATGAAGGGGCATGGTTCCGGCTACTTTGTGGGATTATCTTATGCAAATGAAGGTGCGTGGTATGCAAATGAAGGGGCATGGTATGCAAATGAAGGGGCATGGTTCCGGCTACTTTGTGGGATTATCTTATGCAAATGAAGGTGCGTGGTATGCAAATGAAGGGGAGTGCTATGCAAATGAAGGGGAGTGGTATGCAAATGAAGGGGAGTGGTATGCAAATGAAGGGGAGTGGTATGCAAATGAAGGGGAGTGGTATGCAAATGAAGGGGCATGGTATGCAAATGAAGGGGCATGGTATGCAAATGAAGGGGAGTTGTATGCAAATGAAGGTGCGTGGTATGCAAATGAAGGGGCATGGTTCCGGCTACTTTGTGGGATTAGTTTATGCAAATGAAGGTGCGTGGTATGCAAATTAAGGGGAGTGCTATGCAAATGAAGGGGAGTGGTATGCAAATGAAGGGGAGTGGTATGCAAATGAAGGGGAGTGGTATGCAAATGAAGGGGAGTGGTATGCAAATGAAGGGGAGTAGTATGCAAATGATGGTGCGTGGTATGCAAATGAAGGGGAGTGCTATGCAAATGAAGGGGAGTGGTATGCAAATGAAGGGGAGTGGTATGCAAATGAAGGTGCGTGGTATGCAAATGAAGGGGAGTGCTATGCAAATGAAGGGGAGTGGTATGCAAATGAAGGGGAGTGGTATGCAAATGAAGGGGAGTGGTATGCAAATGAAGGGGAGTGGTATGCAAATGAAGGGGCATGGTATGCAAATGAAGGGGCATGGTATGCAAATGAAGGGGAGTTGTATGCAAATGAAGGTGCGTGGTATGCAAATGAAGGGGCATGGTTCCGGCTACTTTGTGGGATTAGTTTATGCAAATGAAGGTGCGTGGTATGCAAATTAAGGGGAGTGGTATGCAAATGAAGGGCGTGTTTCGGCTACTTTGTGGGAGCGGCTTATGCAAATGAAGGGGCGTAGTATGCAAATGAAGGGGAGTGGTATGCAAATGAAGGGGCATGGTATGCAAATGAAGGGGCATGGTTCCGGCTACTTTGTGGGATTATCTTATGCAAATGAAGGTGCGTGGTATGCAAATGAAGGGGAGTGCTATGCAAATGAAGGGGAGTGGTATGCAAATGAAGGGGAGTGGTATGCAAATGAAGGGGAGTGGTATGCAAATGAAGGGGAGTGGTATGCAAATGAAGGGGAGTAGTATGCAAATGATGGTGCGTGGTATGCAAATGAAGGGGAGTGCTATGCAAATGAAGGGGAGTGGTATGCAAATGAAGGGGAGTGGTATGCAAATGAAGGGGAGTGGTATGCAAATGAAGGGGAGTAGTATGCAAATGATGGTGCGTGGTATGCAAATGAAGGGGCATGGTATGCAAATGAAGGGGAGTAGTATGCAAATGAAGGTGCGTGGTATGCAAATGAAGGGGAAAGGTATGCAAATGAAGGGCATGTTTCGGCTACTTTGTGGGATTAGTTTATGCAAATGAAGGGGCGTAGTATGCAAATGAAGGTGCGTGGTATGCAAATGAAGGGGCATGGTATGCAAATGAAGGGCGTGTTTCGGCTACTTTGTGGGATTAGTTTATGCAAATGAAGGTGCGTGTATGCAAATGAAGGGGAGTGGTATGCAAATGAAGGGGCATGGTATGCAAATGAAGGGGCATGGTATGCAAATGAAGGGGCATGGTATGCAAATGAAGGGGAGTTGTATGCAAATGAAGGTGCGTGGTATGCAAATGAAGGACGTGTTTCGGCTACTTAGTGGGATTAGTTTATGCAAATGAAGGTGCGTGTATGCAAATGAAGGGGAGTGGTATGCAAATGAAGGGGCATGGTATGCAAATGAAGGGGCATGGTATGCAAATGAAGGGGAGTTGTATGCAAATGAAGGTGCGTGGTATGCAAATGAAGGGGCATGGTTCCGGCTACTTTGTGGGATTAGTTTATGCAAATGAAGGTGCGTGGTATGCAAATTAAGGGGAGTGGTATGCAAATGAAGGGCGTGTTTCGGCTACTTTGTGGGAGCGGCTTATGCAAATGAAGGGGCGTAGTATGCAAATGAAGGGGAGTGGTATGCAAATGAAGGGGCATGGTATGCAAATGAAGGGGCATGGTTCCGGCTACTTTGTGGGATTATCTTATGCAAATGAAGGTGCGTGGTATGCAAATGAAGGGGCATGGTATGCAAATGAAGGGGCATGGTTCCGGCTACTTTGTGGGATTATCTTATGCAAATGAAGGTGCGTGGTATGCAAATGAAGGGGAGTGCTATGCAAATGAAGGGGAGTGGTATGCAAATGAAGGGGAGTGGTATGCAAATGAAGGGGAGTGGTATGCAAATGAAGGGGAGTGGTATGCAAATGAAGGGGCATGGTATGCAAATGAAGGGGCATGGTATGCAAATGAAGGGGAGTTGTATGCAAATGAAGGTGCGTGGTATGCAAATGAAGGGGCATGGTTCCGGCTACTTTGTGGGATTAGTTTATGCAAATGAAGGTGCGTGGTATGCAAATTAAGGGGAGTGGTATGCAAATGAAGGGCGTGTTTCGGCTACTTTGTGGGAGCGGCTTATGCAAATGAAGGGGCGTAGTATGCAAATGAAGGGGAGTGGTATGCAAATGAAGGGGCATGGTATGCAAATGAAGGGGCATGGTTCCGGCTACTTTGTGGGATTATCTTATGCAAATGAAGGTGCGTGGTATGCAAATGAAGGGGCATGGTATGCAAATGAAGGGGCATGGTTCCGGCTACTTTGTGGGATTATCTTATGCAAATGAAGGTGCGTGGTATGCAAATGAAGGGGAGTGCTATGCAAATGAAGGGGAGTGGTATGCAAATGAAGGGGAGTGGTATGCAAATGAAGGGGAGTGGTATGCAAATGAAGGGGAGTGGTATGCAAATGAAGGGGCATGGTATGCAAATGAAGGGGCATGGTATGCAAATGAAGGGGAGTTGTATGCAAATGAAGGTGCGTGGTATGCAAATGAAGGGGCATGGTTCCGGCTACTTTGTGGGATTAGTTTATGCAAATGAAGGTGCGTGGTATGCAAATTAAGGGGAGTGCTATGCAAATGAAGGGGAGTGGTATGCAAATGAAGGGGAGTGGTATGCAAATGAAGGGGAGTGGTATGCAAATGAAGGGGAGTGGTATGCAAATGAAGGGGAGTAGTATGCAAATGATGGTGCGTGGTATGCAAATGAAGGGGAGTGCTATGCAAATGAAGGGGAGTGGTATGCAAATGAAGGGGAGTGGTATGCAAATGAAGGGGAGTGGTATGCAAATGAAGGGGAGTAGTATGCAAATGATGGTGCGTGGTATGCAAATGAAGGGGCATGGTATGCAAATGAAGGGGAGTAGTATGCAAATGAAGGTGCATGGTATGCAAATGAAGGGGAAAGGTATGCAAATGAAGGGCATGTTTCGGCTACTTTGTGGGATTAGTTTATGCAAATGAAGGGGCGTAGTATGCAAATGAAGGGGCATGGTATGCAAAAGCAGGGGAGTGGTATGCAAATGAAGGGGCGTAGTATGCAAATGAAGGTGCGTGGTATGCAAATGAAGGGGCATGGTATGCAAATGAAGGGCGTGTTTCGGCTACTTTGTGGGATTAGTTTATGCAAATGAAGGTGCGTGTATGCAAATGAAGGGGAGTGGTATGCAAATGAAGGGGCATGGTATGCAAATGAAGGGGCATGGTATGCAAATGAAGGGGCATGGTATGCAAATGAAGGGGAGTTGTATGCAAATGAAGGTGCGTGGTATGCAAATGAAGGGGCATGGTTCCGGCTACTTTGTGGGATTAGTTTATGCAAATGAAGGTGCGTGGTATGCAAATTAAGGGGAGTGGTATGCAAATGAAGGGCGTGTTTCGGCTACTTTGTGGGAGCGGCTTATGCAAATGAAGGGGCGTAGTATGCAAATGAAGGGGCATGGTATGCAAATGAAGGGGCATGGTTCCGGCTACTTTGTGGGATTATCTTATGCAAATGAAGGTGCGTGGTATGCAAATGAAGGGGAGTGCTATGCAAATGAAGGGGAGTGGTATGCAAATGAAGGGGAGTGGTATGCAAATGAAGGGGAGTGGTATGCAAATGAAGGGGAGTAGTATGCAAATGATGGTGCGTGGTATGCAAATGAAGGGGAGTGCTATGCAAATGAAGGGGAGTGGTATGCAAATGAAGGGGATTAGTTTATGCAAATGAAGGGGCGTAGTATGCAAATGAAGGTGCGTGGTATGCAAATGAAGGTGCGTGGTATGCAAATGAAGGGGAGTGGTATGCAAATGAAGGGGAGTGGTATGCAAATGAAGGGCGTGTTTCGGCTACTTTGTGGGATTTGCTTATGCAAATGAAGGGGTATGGTATGCAAATTAAGGGGCGTGGTATGCAAATGAAGGTGCGTGGTATGCAAATGAAGGGGACTGGTATGCAAATGAAGGGCGTGTTTCGGTAACTTTGTGGGATTGGCTTGTGCAAATGAAGGGGTGTGGTATGCAAATGAAGGGGCGTGGTATGCAAATGAAGGGGAGTGGTATGCAAATGAAGGGCGTGGTTCCGGCTACTTTGTGGGAGCGGTTCATGCAAATGAAGGGGCGTGGTTCCCTTGTGGGAGTGGGTTATGAAAATTTGAAGGGCGTTGTTTCGGCTACTTTGTGGGTGAGGGCTATGCAAATTAGTGGGTGTCGCTTATGCAAATTAGTGGGTGTTGCCACGCCCTTCATTTGCATACCACACACCTTCATTTGCATACCATGCCCCTTCATGTGCATACCACGCACCTTTATTTGCATACCACTCCCATTCATTTGCATGCCACGCACCTTCATGTGCATACCACGCACCTTCATTTGCATAAACTAATCCCACAAAGTAGCCGGAACCATGCCCCTTCATTTGCATACCACTCCCCTTCATTTGCATACCACGCACCTTCATTTGCATACCACACACCTTCATTTGCATAAACTAATCCCACAAAGTAGCCGGAACCATGCCCTTCATTTGCATACCACTCACCTTAATTTGCATACCACGCACCTTCATTTGCATACCATGCCCCTTCATTTGCATACCACTGCCCTTCATTTGCATACCACACACCTTCATTTGCATAAACTAATCCCACAAAGTAGCCGGAACCATGCCCCTTCATTTGCATACCACTCACCTTCATTTGCATACCACGCACCTTCATTTGCATACCACTCCCCTTCATTTGCATACCACTCCCCTTCATTTGCATACCACGCACCTTCATTTGCATAAGATAATCCCACAAAGTAGCCGGAACCATGCCCCTTCATTTGCATACCACTCCCCTTCATTTGCATACCACTCCCCTTCATTTGCATACCACTCACGTTCATTTGCATACCATGCACCTTCATTTGCATACCACTCCCCTTCATTTGCATACCACGCACCTTCATTTGCATACCACGCACCTTCATTTTCATAAACTAATCCCACAAAGTAGCCGAAACATGCCCTTCATTTGAATACCATTCCCCTTCATTTGCATACCACTCCCCTTCATTTGCATACCACTGCCCTTCATTTGCATACCACACACCTTCATTTGCATAAACTAATCCCACAAAGTAGCCGGAACCATGCCCTTCATTTGCATACCACTCACCTTCATTTGCATACCACGCACCTTCATTTGCATACCATGCCCCTTCATTTGCATACCACTGCCCTTCATTTGCATACCACACACCTTCATTTGCATAAACTAATCCCACAAAGTAGCCGGAACCATGCCCCTTCATTTGCATACCACTCACCTTCATTTGCATACCACGCACCTTCATTTGCATACCACTCCCCTTCATTTGCATACCACTCCCCTTCATTTGCATACCACGCACCTTCATTTGCATAAGATAATCCCACAAAGTAGCCGGAACCATGCCCCTTCATTTGCATACCACTCCCCTTCATTTGCATACCACTCCCCTTCATTTGCATACCACTCACGTTCATTTGCATACCATGCACCTTCATTTGCATACCACTCCCCTTCATTTGCATACCACGCACCTTCATTTGCATACCACGCACCTTCATTTTCATAAACTAATCCCACAAAGTAGCCGAAACATGCCCTTCATTTGAATACCACTCCCCTTCATTTGCATACCACTCCCCTTCATTTGCATACCACACACCTTCATTTGCATAAACTAATCCCACAAAGTAGCCGAAACATGCCCTTCATTTGAATACCACTCCCCTTCATTTGCATACCACGCACCTTCATTTGCATACCACGCACCTTCATTTGCATACCACGCACCTTCATTTGCATAAACTAATCCCACAAAGTAGCCGGAACACGCCCTTCATTTGCATACCACTCCCCTTTATTTGCATACCACGCACCTTCATTTGCATAAACTAATCCCACAAAGTAGCCGAAACACGCCCTTCATTTGCATACCACTCCCCTTCATTTGCACACCATGCCCCTTCATTTGCATACCACGCCCCTTCATTTGCATACCACTCCCCTTCATTTGCATACCACACCCCTTAATTTGCATAAGCCAATCCCACAAAGTAGCCGGAACCATGCCCCTTAATTTGCGTGTTTGGGTGTGTGTGTGTAGTAGTAGTAGTAGAAGTAATACATACGAGATGATGCCTGATCGTCTGACATCCATATTTGGTTGACTGGATGGCATTGTCCTCACCTGGAGAGAAATGCCCCCGGGAATATATGATTCATCCATCCATCCATCCATCCATCCATCCATCCATCCATCCATCCATTTATGTATTTATTTATTTATTTATTTATTTATTTATTTATTTATTTATTTATTTATTTATTTATTTATTTATTTATTTATTTATTTATTTATTTATTTATTTATTTATTTATTTATTTATTTATTCATTCATTCATTCATTCATTCATTCATTCCCCCCGGAAATAAATAAATAAACAAGGCTAATCATTCATCCATGTGTGACAATTGTTTGACACACATCATGTCATGTCATGTCAAGTCATGTCTGTCTATAGCAAGAGGTGGGGGGGGGGGGGGGGACCGCCAAAGCATATTTTAGACTGATTCAGTATTGACCATATTAAGCCAGGTATCACGGCAGACAGCACTAATATAATAAACAAACGTGAACGGAGCACTGCTGCCAACATAGTACACGCATATAGTGGCCATACTGGCATACTCACCATAGCCTGGTCAAGGTTTCCCCTTGGTGGACGTGTCATTTCCAACTATTGCCACCGCGAGAGCCCCGGGAGCGCGTCCGGGACGGCGGCCCGGTTCGAACGAGATTCCCCCCGTCCGAAACGGACAAGGGACGGCCGAGATAGGGCCGGGGACCCCCGCGGACCCCCTCCGCGGACCCCCGGCGGACCCCCTTCCGCGGACCCCCGGCGGACCCCCGGCCCTATGGAGGGGCCGGGATTGATTTATCCTT
>NC_136792.1:53599774-53729774 GCF_951216825.1 Electrona antarctica
TGTGGGGTTCCAAACTAACTGCGATTGTATTTTCAATCAGGGGCTTCCAAAGAACCTAGATGACCTGCTGCTTCCCACCGACTCTGACTTCGCACAAGACTTTTACATTGTCGGTGTCCAGGAAGGCTGTCCAGACAGGTAGGCCACAGTGCAAAAAAGGGGGTTCATATGAGGATATGAGGACAATTCTCTTTGTCCTCGCAAGATAAATTGTTTTTTGATTAAAATTGTTTTTTTTATATATAAAATATTGCTTTCGGGAAGAAACCACCTAACTCCATTTTTGATTCATTTTTCTCCTTAAATCACTGCTACACACCGTCTGTGTGTTGGTTAAAAATATAATCAAAATATATTGAACCAGCCTGGGCCGTGGCTCAGCGGTCCAGGCACCTTGGCTGGTAATCCAGTCTGGCAGTGTGCCGTGGGTTCGACTTCCGATCCCGACGGCCTTTACTGCATGTCTTCCCCCCATCTCTCTCCACATTTCCTGTCAGCCTACTGTCTGTCCCTCCATAAAAAATATAAGTGCTGGAGTGACCGAGTGTGAGTGAGCAAGTGGCCGAGACGTTCTTCATCTCATTTAAATATAAAAACTTTGAAATTAAGGCCTACTTCAGCATCAAAGAAATTAAATTGAATTACATTTTGTTAAGAGTGAAGAGAGCCTACTGTCACATACATATACATTCCAGCAGTCCAAATATTATTAAATTACATTTCAGAATGGTAGACCTGAGGCCTACCATACCAGGCCTCAGGCCTGAGGCCTACCATTGCGTGGCACATCTATGCACGGAATGTCTATGTTCACAGGCTTCATGTGCGGCCTAGAGGGCAACTGAGCATGTGCAACACCATAACTCTTACACCATGATGTAAGAGGTGTCCTTTGGGAAACCACGGCCATTATCCGTAGTCGGGTTGCGGGGGCAACAGCTCCACCAGAGAGCTCCATGCAGACGTCCCTCTCCAGAGCAACGTTAGTAACTTAATTCTGGGGGATCCCGAGGCGTTCCCAGACCATTTTGGAGATATCAGATATGTGATCCCTCCATCTGATCCTGGTCTGCCCGGGGGTCTCCTTCCAGTTGGATATGCATCGAGGACCTCCTTAGGGGAGACGCTCAAGAGGCATCCTAATTGCACTCTGTATTCTATGAAGGGATTGTTGGTGCTTTTTACATTATGTTCTGAGAAAATGTTCTCGAGTGACCAGATTCTGGGAGTGGGTTGCCTCATTCAGCTGTCAAAAGTCAAATGAGCATAATAATGTATAGCTGTGAAAACATTTAAGTGGAAACCACCCCATTTACAATCCACTTTTGTTGGTATGCAATCATTCTGTGACTGTGAACATCAAAGGTTTCAGTTTTTTTGGTTTATTTGCACCTGGATACAATTGTGTGTCTCCTCAGCCATGAACTCTGAAGCCTCAACTGTTTGGTGGTTGAATATCATGTTTGACAAGTAGTTAGGTTGCTTCTGGTGCCAGTTCAGCATAATCAGCACATGGTCGAACTTCCATTTATTATGCTTGTTGGTCACCTATCCCTATGGAAAATATGGCTTAACTGAAAAGTCTCTGACTGCGGCCTGCTGGAAGGTGATGTATTGAACAGGAGAAGCCCTCCATACTTACCCCAACCTTAATAACCAAACGCATGAATAAAAAATAACTAATCAAACTAACCACACAATAATAGTGACTAATCTTAAATAATTAAAGTCCTGCTTGTGAGAATAAGGTACATGGGCAGGGCTGAAGTCAAACCAACCATGCCTTGCTTCAGATTGCAGTCAGGAGTACTTGCTTTAGCTTGTACTACACTAAAAACAAGTACAAATGCTGTGCTTATTAAACCGTTTATATGACGTAGTACAGTGAGACCCACAATGCATTATGCAAACATGATATACACAAACACATACACAGATAGAACACACATTTATTATCTTCCATGCTAATCTGGTGTATTTTCAATGTCAGTGGAACCAATTGTATAGGCTGAAGAATGAGTTCTGGTGATGGTTCTCTTTGAAACATGTTGGATGGGGGGGAAGGGAATATTTAAAAGAAACTACTAAACATTGAGGTCAGTTCTAAATCTATACATTAGCTTATTCAAAAGGGGTAATTTTACATAAGGTAAACGGTGCATTTATATAGTGCTTTTATCCAAGCGCTTTACATAGCATTACATTCACATACATTCACACACACACACATTCATACACCGATGGCGGAGGAAACCATGCAAGGCACCAACCTGCACATCAGGAGCAATTTGGGGTTCAGAGTCTTGCTCAAGGACACTTCAACACTAACTCTGTCGAACTGATGTGTTGAACATAGCGTTTATAGTACTGTACCTATGTAAAGTAAATGAACAACACTTTCCAACCTACTTTTAGGGTTATTCATTGTGATAATAAATCTCTCCAGATAGATAGAGATAGAGTTTTTATTAAAGTGTCCTACATCATACGATGCCCAGCCCACACGGGCTTACAAGACACTCACAAAATTGTACATATATAATGATACATATACACAAATAGACAGTTACTCATGGATACATCGTTCTCCAACGTAACTGCCATGCCTTCTCTATGAATTTTCCAAAAACAAAAACTTCATTACTGAACAACCAATTTAACATAAAACACTCAGACATAACAAATGGAATTAAACATTAAGCTATAATTATTTAAGGGGGGGTGTTAACAGATGATTGCATAGTATTTAAAATAACATAATTAGGTAATTTTGATTAGATAAGTTTAGATAGACTCAAATCCTCGCACTGCACATATAGAACAGGAACACAATGAGCAATCGATGTGCAAATGGGAACATTCTTCACATGATGATGGCCGCATTACTGTGTATCACAAGGATAGCTGTATTCTGTCTCCTTGTTGTCACCTGCGTGATACAAAAACACCTGTTAGCGTGTTTGGAGCAACAGGAAATGCATTTCAGACGAATAACAGTCTTTATCCATCATGTATAAATGTGGAGGGGTCAGAATAAACTATGGACTTAGGCTGTTATTCGTCTCAACTGATTAGTCTAATAAACTGAAATAATAATAACAGTAAAACTTTAGATGAGAGAAAAGGTTTTCTAATGCAACATGTGGTTTCAAATCTTTTCATGTCAAGGACCCCCAAATTAATGCGTATTTGACCATATGGACCCACATCAGAAATGTATGCCAGGGACGCTCATACATGATTTGTGTTGTTAAAATGCTTAAATGTGTTAGCATGTCACATTGCATACAGTTGAAGATCAGCAATTAGCCCTTCACTAAGTCCCTCCCCAACCCATCCTTGTCCAATAGGCACGTTAGCAGTGAAGAAAGCTTGACCTGCATAGCAACCGTTGCTAAACTATTTGGATTGGCATTGGACAATCACTTTTTGAGGTGGGATTTAGTGAAGGGCTAAAGGCCTATTCATAGTCTGGATTTTCGGTGGTGAGGTGACCACCGGAGCTGATATAACGTTGAGCGGTGGTGAGTAAAAACAGAGAGACGTGCTGGAGCGGTGGCGGTGGTTTGCTCTTCACCGCGGCTCGTGACGTCATGTTGTAGTTCGGTGGTCACCTAACCACCGGAAATCCAGACTATGTATGAGCCTTAATTGTTTTTGTACATTGAATCCTGAGAAAAGGAGGAGCACTGTTGTGTAGTGTAGTGTTGTAGTCTATTGCAGATAGCCACAGGAGAGGTTGTGTAACACTGTACTGTACATGTACTCACTTGGCTGGTAGTAATCATAGATCTTGACCAGTGCTGGCTTCAGGTTCTGAACTGAGACTTCCTGTACGACCTCTAAGACGTGGTTGATGGCCATTCCTTTTGTTAACTGTTGGCAGAAATGTAGATTATCAAGAGCATGTTCCTACAGTATTTAAATTAGCCTCCTGTAAGGTTATTTATAGCCAAGGTTAGATTTTTACCCTTGGAGTTAAAGGTGGTCTGATTTGTATTGAACATTAATGTGTTCTAGGGCATTCACTTTTACTTGTTGCCTAGTTTACTAGTCGACTAGTTGTTTAACCACCTATTATGTTTATTTTGGAAATAAATATCTGTACATTTAAAAACTGTGTACATTGGTGACTATAACTATAATCTACCTGATCTTGAGGCCTACAAAATCGGGGGAAAAAATAAATATTTTTTATAAATATATATTTTTTTCTTATCAACTAGTACCAACAAGGTCGACTAGTGGATTTACTAGTCGACTAGTAAACTAGTCGACTAGTTGCTTAATGCCCTAAGTGTGTTCAATACAAAAGCTGGTCTCTCACCTCTTTGAAATACATGATGACGTGGTCGTCCTTTTGCTCTACACGATCCACCAGCAGCGCCTCTTTCAGCTGTGAAGAAACCATCACATTGAACTGGTTATCTGTGAACTCTGCACTCAAATAGAAACATGTACAAAATACTGTTAAAAGCTTTTCACACTAAACAGAACAGCCATGCTGGAGACAGTGTGGCCACAAGAGAGCGGGCCACGCTCATATATTCTGGACTTGTCCTCAAATTCAGAAATACTGGCAGGATATCCACTCCACCTTGGAGACCATTCTGTGTTTTGAGATACCTCTGACTTGTTCCTTCTTATTGCTGGGAAATATCCCTGAAGAGTTTCTAATACATGATAAATATTTAATCAAGATCCTCTTAGCAACAAGTAAGAAAGCGATCACACGACGCTGGTACCAACAGGACCCACCAACGAAAGAACATTGGATGGACATTACTGAGGAACTGTACATTCATACTTAGACTACAAGAGGATAAGTTCTATAAAAAGTGGGATCTCTTCTCTCAGCCTAACGATAATGCAAGAGGATTTCAATGAATGTATCTTGTAATATGAAAAATGCAGCTTTGTTTTTTGTTTTTGTCTTCCTATTTTTGTTATTTTTTTTCATATTGTCTTTGTTTTGTTTTGTTGTCTGTCTTTTCATCAATAAAAATTAAGTAAAAAAGGGTTTTCACACTCAGGCAAAAAATGTTTACAATAACTCACCTTTTTCAAAGACTCTGGGTCTGGGATGAATCCAGAAAGCATCGTTACATCAACTAACACCATGTTTGTTGTTGCTTCATTTCCAGTATATCTGTAGGTATAAAATATTTTACAAGAATCTACAAGAATTCACAACATCTCATTTTTGGTATATTCTGTTGTAACGTGAACTATTTCATATTTAGTATGAATTTATTGTTTATGTTTGTTGTGTATGAAATCATGTGTCATTGACATGGCTGTATTGTCTGTGTCTACAGGTGATCCTTACAGGCTTTGTAGTTTCAGAGTCATTGTCCGTCTCAGAGAGTTGCAGTCGGCCTCAGGTGTGACCTTGATGGACAAACTGCTTTCCTCAACTGGTGTTGGGATGTTGTAGTTAAGAGACATCTGAGGAAACATATAGAGTTTAGAGTTTCATTTGTACAATCAGATTCGAAGAGTAAAGTGGCATTTCTTACATCATTACAACTACTCAAGTCATGTAGAATAAGTGCATTTGTTGACTGGGCTCCGATGGTCCGAAGGAAGGAACATGACAGAACATTTTGTCACATATACAGCATCACATATACAGTACAGACGCCCCAGAGCCACAGGAGGCATCTATCTTTCTATGCCTATGCATATACCCATAGCATACTGTATACCACAATCCAGTAGACTGTGGTATAATGCTGCTACAAAGTATTGTTACAGGGCATCCGTTGATCCGACATACCAGTGGTCCGCCATGCGTGGCTGGTTAAGACCAGAGCCATCTAATAAAAGAGTTACGATATTGAGGGGGCAGACACCGAGCGCTCGAGCGCCTGAACTGAGACAAGCTGGAGTTGGAAATAAATTGTTTTCAACAAGGGCAGCGCAAATAAGAGCTATTTTAAGCATGTGTGCAACAACTGTTTTAAAGCATTGTACACAGTAACAACTTAAATCTCTTTAATGTTTATGTTGTACGATTACTACAAAACAATCTAAAATAAAGGGATTTAAGATCAATAAAGCTGGGCTGTTGCCTGAGTCCAATGCATTTCTGCCTACTTCCGGTCCGGTCCCAGTTGGTTGTCCCCATTCTCAATAGAAGTCTATTGGTCTATGCATTGGTCTATGTATTGGACTGAAGCCCCATGAAGTGAACGCAGTTTGCGTAACTCTGTCTATATCTAAGGCTCTGGTTAAGACTGTTAGTACATCGGACCAAAGATATGCACCCCACATTGGTGTCTTTATCAAACTGTGATTCCATTACAACACTGTAGTCTATCAAGGTCACAATGACATTACTTATGACATTTGAACAGATAGTGAGCTGACCTGTGCTGAGACACATGCAGTGCCCTTAACCTCCAGGCTGTACTTCCCCATCACGTCCTGCAGCGCCCTCTCCTGGTAAAGCAGTCTGTTGCTCTCATCCACCTGGAAGACTTGGTCACCCTTGGAGGATTTGACCGTCACAGTGCTGGAGCCCTCTTGGGTGAAGACCAGAGTGGAGTAGCGAGCCAGAGCCTGAAGAGCCACTACTGTGTCCTACAAAGCACACAAACCACCAGCTGAAATAGGTGCTGTCTGGTGATACATGTAATAATAATAAACTGTATTTATATAGCATGGGGCATGACATAATCTAGACGGACCAGTAAAGCATGCAGACTGTAACAGGGACGAAAAGGAGTTGCAGTACATGAAAGAAAGACCAGTAAGGGTCTTGAGTGGTTCAAACTCAAAGGTGAGCATTTTAACCACAACACCATCTACAGACAGCTAGGGGCAAACAGTGGGGAAGGCAGTCTTTCATCAGATACTGTAGGACTAGCCCTGAAATGACGCAACTGAAGCCAGTTTTACGTGATCGCTACATTTACAGAGAGAACGTGTACATAAACATTCAGATTGCAAATATAAAGTCCTCGCCACGGGTGCCACGGGTGTTAGGAATTTGCTGGTACAGCGATTAGCATTGCTGCAGTCCGCGTTGTTTAATAAAAAGCATTTTTGTCCGAGCGCCCCGGCTAATTTTCTCAAACGGGGTGCGTTCGGAAAAGCGCACTTGCCTATTAGTCTGTATTGGCAGTGCGGTCAGCGTGCCTATATCGAACACACCCAGTGCCACACTCCTCCCGACCGATAGGGGCAAGTAGTTGAAACTTGAAAGCCAATGGCAAAAAAAACAGCTCGGATAAAAATACCTTTTATTAAACAACGCGGAATGCAGCAATGCTAATCGCTGTACCAGCAAACATGTCTAACACCAGTGGCCCACGTGGTGAGTATTTGGTGAGTATGTACACGTTTTCAGTGTAAATGTAGCGATCGCGTAAAACAGGCGGAAGTTAAGCCATGACGCTGGTGAAGTACGAGCGTCATGTGAACCTTGGCTACTGTAGGACATATATTTGAGCAGTACCTGTGTGGAGGAGAAGCCACCGTAGGAGTTCTGCTGGCTGGCCAACCACCTCACGATGCGAGCAGCATAACCCAGGTCTGCAGCGCTAGGGTCAGGGCTGGCAAGCTTGGCCAGCAGCACGTAGGAGGTGATCTCTACGGACAGAGAGGCCGAAGTCTCGTTGGAGGTCTGAGACCAATGCAGGAAACCTCCTGGGGATCCAACAAACAAAACAAGCATTCGTCAAATCAACCTTCATGCACAGTAACAATATACAGCAGTAATGCAGTAATAATTTATTTGTGCTAAAAAAGTGGATTTTGTTTTGTCATTCCACTCATTTTCAACATTTTACTCTGTCATTAATATACCTTAGAGCTGTTGTGTGGAAATAATAAAAAAAAGTCCCCCAATTCTGTGTTTCCTAGAACTGTAATTATGAAAAAAAATCATGAACATGGTGAAACACATCTTGATGACATCATCAAGATGTGTTTCACCATGTTAATGATTTCTTTCAGACCTCTAGCTCTATATGTATATTAATGATATAGTAAAATGTTGAAAATGAGTGGAATGCCCCTTTAACTATCTCATTTTATGTGATCTAAATGCATCCGTCTTTTTCTATCTCACCATCTTGTGATGCAATCTTGTCCAGGTGTTGTAGGAGTAGTGCACGTGTCTCCGTGTCTCCCGCCAGAGAGAAGACGTAGGCCAGCAGAGCTGTAGTGTAGGTGTTGGTCTTCATGGACACATCGATGGCCTCCCTCAGACAAGACAGACTTTTCACCACAGGATCCTACAGAGAGACACAGACAGGCATCACATACAAAGTATTGCTTTTTAGGGGCAGAATTTGTGAAAATAGCAACTCACAATACATTGTGAACTTGTAGACCTTTCAAAACGTTTGCACAACACTGTCATACAATGACGTATGTGAATGTGAAGCACAGATGAGCTTTTTGATTGATTGATTAAAATATGTATTAACAGTTTGCAGAATTACAGTACATTTCAAGCACAAACTCAATACAAAAGACTGTTAACTGTGAGCGGACGACCCAATTAAGCATTACACTTGTTTACAAGAGGGTCCACCTTGTTCAATTCATCAAAACCTTTAGAGACGTACAAATAGACACTTCTATATAGTCAAAGAACAGAACAGGAATTCATCATAAAGGAGGTAAAAAGGGAAAAGAAACATATACAGTGAGGGGGAAAAGGGGTGGGGATATTGTGGGTTCTAACTGAGATTAGCATACTGTATGTGTAGGCATGTCACCTCCTGGAAGCTGGAAGAGACGACTTACTGAATGTGTAGGCATGAGATGACTTACTGTATGTGTAGGCATGAGATGACTTACTGAATGTGTAGGCATGAGATGACTTACTGTATGTGTAGGCATGAGATGACTTACTGTATGTGTAGGCATGAGATGACTTATTGAATGTGTAGGCATGAGATGACTTACTGAATGTGTAGGCATGAGATGACTTACTGTATGTGTAGGCATGAGATGACTTACTGTATGTGTAGGCATGAGATTACTTACTGTATGTGTAGGCATGAGATGACTTATTGAATGTGTAGGCATGAGATGACTTACTGTATGTGTAGGCATGAGATAACTTACTGAATGTGTAGGCATGAGATGACTTACTGAATGTGTACTGTAGGCATGAGATGACTTACTGTATGTGTACTGTAGGCATGAGATGACTTACTGTATGTGTAGGCATGAGATGACTTACTGTATGTGTACTGTAGGCATGAGATGACTTACTGTATGTGTACTGTAGGCATGAGATGACTTACTGTATGTGTACTGTAGGCATGAGATGACTTACTGTATGTGTACTGTAGGCATGAGATGACTTACTGAATGTGTAGGCATGAGATGACTTACTGTATGTGTACTGTAGGCATGAGATGACTTACTGTATGTGTACTGTAGGCATGAGATGACTTACTGTATGTGTACTGTAGGCATGAGACGACTTACTGAATGTGTAGGCATGAGACGACTTACTGAATGTGTAGGCATGAGATGACTTACTGTATGTGTAGGCATGAGATGACTTACTGTATGTGTAGGCATGAGACGACTTACTGAATGTGTAGGCATGAGATGACTTACTGTATGTGTAGGCATGAGACGACTTACTGAATGTGTAGGCATGAGATGACTTACTGAATGTGTACTGTAGGCATGAGATGACTTACTGAATGTGTAGGCATGAGATGACTTACTGAATGTGTACTGTAGGCATGAGATGACTTACTGAATGTGTACTGTAGGCATGAGATGACTTACTGAATGTGACAAATTCATCTCCAGGAACGAAGCAGTGATGTAAGCACTGAGAGTCACTTCATCAGACACTCCACCCTGCATTGAAAACACATTTACATATGGTTGCTGTCGGGAGGACACCACCTACAGTAATACCTATAAGTCTGTCTGTTGGTTAAGAAAATATTGAACCAATGAAAAGTAGAAAAAAGCGCTTCAGACAAAACCTCTTAACTCCATTGGACCCTCAAACTATCTGCTAAAGCAGCTAACTCCACCACCTCTCCCCCTCTCATGCAAGTAATTGATAATCTACTGTATAAGTCATACCAATAACAACTTTGATGAGGCAGTATTGCTTTGTTTTCAAAATAAAAGGTTTTCTTAATTTCCTGAAAAAATTATATTTTTAATTTCCTGAAAAAATGAACATTTTTGGGTTTTGTGATTTCTTCCGACACTGCAGCAGAGATATATTATTCCCCAATACCTCTTCTCTCAATATGATATTATTAAGGTGATACACTAATTATTTACACTGTGTGTACAATAGACCTAATCCCTGATCCTCACTCGTACCTTCATTCTGTTGTTGAAGAGTTTTCCAGATTGTTCAAAACAGCCATTGCCCTGCTGTTTACTCTCCAGCCAGGCCTTTGATTGTTCTATGTTGGACTGGTCGATGAAGACGAAAGACTTCGCTTGGACAAAAACTCTCAGTACAAATGCAGTCAACCTGATGATGGACAATCACACGTTTACTATATTATGTAATGCTCAAGTTGTATGTGCATTTGGACATTTGAGTCCATAAATGTGCATTTGACGGGCCACCCACACACCCATTAGGCATTCATTATACAGGATTCTCACCAAGTGTTCCCTGGTCCAGTTCCAAACGTGCTGTAGGATCCATAATGCTTGTAGTTTAGTTGCCTCTGGTAGCCTGCATGTAGTTTACTTCATGGTTATTGTTAAAGTCCTGGGTTTAGTTTACTTCATGGTAATTATATAAAGTCATGTTAAAATACTTAGGAAGGAAAACACACAACATTGTGGGCGAGCTATGCTGTGTTGAAGGGTGATGATAAGAGACAAATATAATCTCCAAAATGTTGTAGGTATAGATTGCTGACATCACATTCTGGAAGTAAGTTGATAGTTGACATCAGAGCGAAACACAGAGTTACGCTCACTTCAGCCAGTCCAATGGTCGCTCTTCTACATGATTGGCGAAATGTTAGGCGAAGAGTGACAATGTCCTGGACCTGGACTGGAAGTTGGCAGAAATGCACTGGACTCAGGCAACAGCCCACTGTACAATACTCACTGTACAATAATTTAAAACAGTTGTCATGTTGCACACATGCCTAAAATTGCTGATATTTGCGCCGCCCTCGTTGAAAACAATGTATTTCAAACTCCAGCTTGTCACTCTCCAGGCTGCATGAACAGCGCTCGAGCGCTCAGTTTCCTGCCCCCTCAATGTCGTAAACTCTGTCTTTCTATCTCTATGGCTCTGGTTGACATATTCTTCCATAAACGAATGAAAACAATCCAGATAAAGGAGAGTTTGACTCACCGCCGACCAGGAAGGGAAGGGCCTTCTCCTTGATGGCCGCTGTCAGCTGGTTTGTGTTCTTCAGGTATTCCAGGATGTAGATGTTGGGAGCTAAGAGCGCCATATTCTGTTCCCCACATCCATACGGCATCTTCAGCAGTCCATCCAGGTTCTTCATGGCACGGCCCAGGATGTCGCCTGTCGTCAAAGAGAGAGAGAGAGAGAGAGAGAGGCTGTTAGACTGATTATTATTTCTGTAATCCATTTTTCATCCGGTGCCAATTGCCTAAACTGTAATCCTGGGCGCTACTCTCCCTCTGCCAACATGGGGAGAACCCCGAACTGAGCTCCTGCTTCCTTCAATGCACGAGGGCGTGAGCAGGCTGCTTCTCTTATCACCTGACAGGGGAGAGTTTCTCCGGTAGGACGTAGCGCGTGGAAGTAGTTATTCCAGGGGGGGGGGGCAGTAGAGACCACACACACACGCACGCACGCTATATATACACAAGGACAACTTGTTGAGACAGACAGCAGGAAACTATGAAGGAGACACTGTAGGAGAGACAGACAATAGGACAGATGAAAGGGAGACAGCATAGGAGTGACAGACAGTAGCTGAGACCTAGTTGCAATGACGTGAGGTTTGAATCTTGCTTGTAAACTATGTCACAGGTAATCTCCTTTCTCTAACCCGTCCTTCCCCACTGTAGTTCGTGATAAAGACGAAATGCAAAAGAGCAGAAAACACAAGTCTATATTTACCCAGGACGGATACAGAAGAACGGGCAGATCCCAAAATCACGTTATCAGGGAGTTGGAGCTGGGTTTCCTCTGTCATTGTCTCTCCTAGACAGAGAAACACATGAACATGATAGAGACATGAAATAATCACGTTATTTGCACTCTGTCGAGAGTGCACTCTGTTAAATGAATTTCCAGGTGTGTAATTGGCCAATTACTACTGTTTTTGCCTGCAGCCGTCCACCTCTGTGTAATCTTTGCTGTTAGACCTTCTTGTTGAAAAGAATTGAGCACCATGTACTGTACACTCGATCCACACTCACCCTTTGGACACAGCAACCAGTTGTAGGTCTTAGTCACTTCTGTTCCCTCTGCCTGAAAGGAGAGAAAGGCAAGAAAAGGATTTCAGTTCATTCATTAGAAGAAGAAGGAAAAAAAAGTGAATAAGCCTATAATAAAAACTATCACAACTTCCGCCTACCTTGATTATCAAAGGGCGTGTGACAACATCGATGCGGCCTCTCTCTGGCACGCTGACTATCTCGTTGTCACACGATGCGTGGGACGCCACTGCCTCAGCACTCACAGTCACGTTGACAACCTCTGGAAACATCCATAACCAACAGTCAAGTAATATGCCTTGTCAGCATATCTGATAATACAGTATGCAGATAGGGGTCAGGAAATAACGTAGTACTAGAAGACTACTGTCCTTGTGTCATGTGGGGGTTGATTATGTGTCACACGAACCCGAAGGCGAAGTTTCCATGAGTGTGTATAATAAACATCTTATATAATTCTATTGGTTTGAATGTGACAAACTGTAGTACAAGATAAAGGCATAGGTCTCACCTAGGACAGAGGCATCCATAGTCCAGTGGAAGGTCTTGCGTCCATTGGCACAGACACAGGAGGAGTACTCTTCACCAGGGATGGCTGTGAGAGTGTAATTTGATGAGTGGCTGGGAGTCACACTCACCTGATGGAAGAGAGGTGGTTGGATGGAATGGAGGATATTTAATAATACAAATACATTTTATTTGCAAAGCGCTTTTCAGTGAATACAAAGTGCTTTACAAAACCAAGATAAAATACAACCATGAAGAGAAGCAACATTCAATTAGCATTCAGTGCTAAAATAACAACAATAAATAGTAAATCACAGCAAAATAAGACAAGCAAAGCGTGCTAGGCAATGATGTGGAATTGTGGATACAAAGAGACAAAAACATCTACTCCTATAGCCTCAAATCCTCAGGCAGCATTTCGGGATGGACGGACTGACGGGTCTACAGACAGACAGACAGACAGACAGACAGACAGACAGACAGACAGACAGACAGACAGACAGACAGACAGAGTACCATGATGCAGCTGGACTGGTAATTGAAGACGGTAGCCTTCAGAACAAATTTCTCTCCCCTGACGATGGAGTAAGGCAGGCTGAGCTCCAGGAAGAAGGGCTGGAAGGCTTTGAGCTCCTTGGGAGGAGCAAGACCGAAGCCGCTTGAGGACAAGCAGAAAGCCTCCGTCTCCCATGTGGTGATGGTGTCTGGGACAGTGAGGGACACGTCCGCTTTTCCTGAGTCCCTGAATGGTGGAAGGGGAAAAAAAGACAGGTAAATAATAAAATCTGTTACTATTGTTTAAGATATGATCATGTGCTACAGGTTTTTCCTTTTTGATAAAGTATCTTTACTTCAAATGAACATCAAATACAATGACTAGAGCTAAAGCTAATAAAACCATAAGAGATATAACACAAACTGAACTGAAATTTATTGAAGGGACTTCAGGGAGTTCAGAATCGCTGGCCAATCGGAGGGGAGAATAGAGAGTTATTGCACTATAGGCCTATCTCACAGCATTTCCCCGCCCCCTTTTTACGCCCCCTTTTGTTGATAGTGGTGTTATTTTTTTTGCGGTCCATAGGCTTCCATGTTAAAAGAGGTATTTTCACAAGCCACAAACTACCGTTTTGTAAAGGTAAGGTTTATTCTACTTATTTGAGTTGTTATACCATTGTGTTTTCTTCACATTATTATCGGTCTTTGACATTTTAACATTAGGAAATGTACTTAGATTCTCCAGAGAAAAAAAGTGGTAATGCCTAATGTTAAATGACACCACTATCTACCGGAAGTGGGCGTGGAAAGGGGGCTGTGAGATAGGCCTATTGTAAACGATTTAAGCACTGAAGTGCAATAACAATAGTCTGCTTGCCTATATAGGCAACCACACTAATTTAGCACATCTGCAGTGGTTGGGAGTGGTGCCACCGTTCGCATTGTATTTTGAATATTGTTGCAATTACCTCTCTCCATCGGTAGAGGGAGAAAATGGAAAGGATTCCACATTTTGATAGAAGGTTCATTCCACTGTCTGTTATGTGAATTTGCTAGATTGCAATAACATTTGTCGAATGCTATGAAAATTAAACCAACCGGAGCAAAAGAGCCATTATGTGTGTTACAAACTTCCTGTTCTGTGATTAGCGTATCAAATGACACACCATTTAAGCTGGCCTAAAAACCTTAAACTTAAACTTACCTTCCTTTAACCCATTAAGGCCTGACATCGAAATTTAAAAAAAGTCTTCTAAATCATGACAGTTTTCTGAAATATCTATGTTTCTACAGTATGTGGTGCTCAATATTTCATGTCAAGAACCCCAAAAATTGTGTTTGGCCGCCGACCCCCGATCTGAAAATATGTTGTTCCAGGGACCCCCCAGAAGCAAAGATTTGAGTTTAAAACGTTTGCTCTGAAATAATATATATTCAAAGATTTGCGCCACATTTTCACGATTTTTAAAAAATAGCAGACCTACAAGCTCGTAGCGCGGCACTCGGCGGCGCGCTATGAGCTTGTAGATCTGCTATTTTTCAACAGCTAAAGCATAACATATCGCTAAAAACACCAAAAGGGGTTCCCGCCCAGTACGGGTAAAAAAGAGAATGTCTAATACTCATGTTGTAGCTCTGTGCACTCACCCCACCTCCACCAGGTCCCATATCCATGTCTCTGGGAAGAAGGAGCGGATGGTCTGTATGGGCGGAGGAACTGAAACACCACCTGCACCACCTCTAGCACCACCTCCATCACTATTCGACGGCGACATCGACAGCCATAGACCTCCCTCACGAGTAAGCATCCGATCAGCTACGTGTACGGGAGAGAGAGACAGTGTTTTCAGTTATAAATATAAATAATATTAAGGTGGATTTGCTTATGTAAGTTCATGCCTATTTTGGGTTAATTTCATTATGAATAAATAGAATTCAAAACGACAATAAATATGTTAAAAAGGTTATATATCACAAGGCAAAAATGCACCCTTTGCAAAGGAGTGAGTCACATGATCAGACCGTCCTGTACCTCAGTACAGCCAAATTCCAATACCCAAAATCTCGGCCACTTGCTCACTCACACTCGGTCACTCCAGCACGGTGGTGTTACGGTGGAATTGGTGACCTGCTGAAATATGTGACAATCGTGTGTAGTAGACAATCATATATAATGTTAGTGTCCTAATTGTAAATTGTTGCAGTTTGTTCATTAGCATGAGTTCAACCCATGTAAGTTGTGTGAAGTCCACAAGATTGTCACATATTTTGGCAGGTCACCAATTTCAGTGACTCGAGAGTGAGTGAGCGAGCGGCCAAGATTTTGGGTATTGGAATTTGTCTTAAGGTCAGAGGTTGAACTGAGTTGAATTCCTGGAGAGAAAGTTGCACGTTAGTCCATCTGCACATGGGCACACACGGTATATATTGTTTATTGTGTTCTTTTGATTGTGAGTTTGTTTTGGATTGTGCCCACACAACACTAAAACAAAACAAAAAAACAGGGTGCCCACGTTTTACATTCATTATTATTATTATTTTTGCAAAGACGTCCACAGACGTCTTGGGCACCACATAGCGGTAATTCCCAGGACGTCTGTGGACGTCTTGGGCACAAAAGCTAATGTTGTAATGTATAACTGCAGACTTTGTTTGTTAAATTTGTCTCACTAACTATAGAGGACTCTGCTTCATATCATATGGACTGTATATGGACTCAACTGAACAAAATGCCTTTGTTTCTTTTTTGTAGTTGTCACCAGGGCTGGACTGGGACAAAAATTCGGCTCGGTCATTTTCGCGTGAATTTGGCCCAGACCGGCCCACCACAACCAGCGCGCAGATAGCAGAAACTCTACCCCCCGCTCCGTCTAGGCACACACAAACAAACAAGCCCTAATACCACCACTTTTACAGAACAACATAAATGATACAAACCAACAGACAACTACACAACCCTTTGTAGAGGGTTTATTTGTCACTCACTGATACAGGTACAGTGAAATTATCATGATGGCACTGGCAGAATGGCAGCACGCCCGGACCTTTCCTGGTGGCCTGCCGCCTATTGGCCTGCCTGTCTAAAAAATAATAATGGCGGCCCCCTACGGTCGCGGCCCACCGGGAATATGCCCGGTATGACCTGTGGCCAGTCCAGCCCTGGTTGTCACAGTGTCTTGGTGACTGTTTGGAGGAGTTTGCATGTCAAAATAAAACCAAATAAGACATCTGTATGACGCGTGGACATTCCATTGAACCTGTGACAGCTACAATGGGTGTGGTCTGGAATCTGTATAGGCAACCTCTGGAAGCACTTCAAATCATCATAGATCATTATTATTATTATTATCATAAGATCATTATTATTAACACTATTAAACATTAACCTAAGATTATTATCATAAGTTATAAAATGACTAAGTTCTAAAAAATGCTTTATTTATTTCTGTTTCTTTTGTATTATGTTTCTTTTCTTTGTATACATTTTGTATTTTGTTTCTTTTCTTAAAGGCTAGGCAAAATAAGCTTCGGCTTCAGCCTAGACCTTTTCGGTGCTACCCCTTTGTAAAAAAACTTAAATGCAAATGATGAAACTTAACATGTAAATGTAAAGCACCGAAATAAACTATTCATTCAAACATTCACCCATCATTCAGACGGATAATAGCAAACACACTGAAATCAGGTGAATTCATGCTTCTTAGATAAATAATGTGTATCTGGATCTTACTTCTTTGATTGTAGTACTCTATTCCTCTGAACAGGATGCAGGCAGGTGTTTTTGTAAGCAAATTTGTTGCCATCTTCAGTCCTAGATTCTAGATTAAATCGACATAAAAACATGTCCTGGTAAAGTAGAAGAAAATAATGTAATAATGTATCAATGACAATTTTAGTTTAAATTGAGGCACATAAATACCTTAAACACAGTGTCGGCGTCCTTGTCGTCATTGCGGTTTCCAGGGTGGCCTGGGTAGACAACATATCTTTTTGATCTCACAGGAAAACATCCTTGAAAATCTTCAAGTTGATGTGGAATATGGGATGATTTCGTGACGGGCAACAGGGCAAAAATCTGTTCAAAGACAAGAGTTTAGAGGCAAAATCATGACGGTATACATACAGTAGACCAGGGGCCAGCAACCTTTTTGACATGAAGTAGGAGGGCCTGGCTTGGAGCCTGATCAGCCCCTGGATTGGTCCTGTGGCAGCTCAGGCCTCGCTACCTGGACTATAAAGCTCAGTCTTTGCTTGGACTTCGGGGTGGGAACACTGCTGCGTGTGGCCTTCCCTCCAGCCGGTCTACTTATGTGTTTCGTTCTGCTTATACCTTTAAGTTCACTCCCTTCGGGAAGGAGTGTTTGTCCTGTGTGTTAGGTTTCAGTTGTAGTTCCATTTGTCTGTCTGTTAGGTTGGGTTGGTGTTTTCCGGCATCTTTCTTTTGTTAGACAGATGCCTGAACCTCATGTAATGTAAAGGCTCATACATAGTCTGGATTTTCGGTGGTTAGGTGACCACCGAACTACAACATGATGTCACGAGCCGCGGTGAAGAGCAAACCACGCCAACGCTCCAGCCCTTCTCTCTGTTTTTACTCACCACCGCTCAACCTTATTTCAACTCCGGTGGTCAGCTCACCACCGGAGCGGTGGTGAGCTGACCACCGGACCACATGGTTGAGAGCGCGACCCTCAATCACCCATTGGAATGTAAATGCAAGCCTTTCAGCCTTTGTATACTACTCGTCTGGCAGGTATATCTCTTTGAAAACCTTTTTCGATTGTGCGCGGGGAGACGGCAATTAACACATCTTGCCTGTCCAAAATGTAATTCTTCCCTGAGCAAAATGTAATTCCTGGAAACGCCACTGCTCCTACGCACCTGTTCTTGAAGTAAGTGTGAAGAAGGACCTTTTTAACTACCATGTCTGCACTGAATGGAAGGTCTTACCTTGTCTGCATCCAGCTGCTTCCCTGGCTCCTTGATGCGAACACTCTGGTCGATGGCACTGACACCACACAGCGAGCCTGCCGTGGCTGACACCTGCAGTGTATTCTTCTCTCCGGGGATCGCCGTGGATGGAGAGAACTCCAGAACCACCTGACATGTAAACAAAACATCACCATGAATATAGACCTTGACACCTGCAATAAATCATGTTAGCCCCACTCACAAAAAACCCTTCTTCTGACACCTCATCTTCCACACAGTGACCAGACAATGTTACCGAGATCCCTTGAGATCACATGAACATTAATTGGCACAAAAGAGAGCAGAGGCCAGACCTGAACTGACCTTATTATGGAAGCATTTCTCTGTGGCGAAGTCTGCGCTGTGAGCAATGACTTTCTCACTGGGGAGGACGGTGTACACAAGCACCTGGAGCAATGGAGCCATTTCTGGGGTGACATCCAACTTGAAGGAGATCTCACCATCGGTGACTGGAAACACACAGCAGTGAGAAGAGAAGAGAAGAGAAGAGAAGAGAAGAGAAGAGAAGAGAAGAGAAGAGAAGAGAAGAGAAGAGAAGAGAAGAGAAGAGAAGAGAAGAACCTATTGCTTCTTGACTGATTACAAATGTAAACTAGAAAGTAAAAATGACTGCAGCTAGCTTATGTATAGAGAAAAACCTTTCCAAAGTGGAATGTCCTGCCACCTTTTTCGAGGTGCTCAATTAATCATTACTAGAGGTCTAGCAACCTGACGACATCAGGGCCACCCTGGGTGCTAAATCGTTCTGTGCAGCCTAATTCATTGACCTGAGTAAGGCATTTGATACTGTTGATCAGCGATGCACATGCAGATTAGACAGACCAACGGGCCGACATGCAGAAACAGCGGTCGGACGTATGGTCACCTAAGCTGGCTCCTTTCCAGGCGAAGGAGCAGTGGCTCTACTCCGAGTCTCTGCCGTGTGACTGAACTTCTCACATTATCTCTAAGGGAGATGCCAGCCACCCGTCGGAGAAAACTCATTTCGGCCGCTTGTATTCGCGACCTTATTCTTTCAGTCATGACCCACACTTCATGACCATAGGTGAGAGTAGGAACAAAGATTGCTTTGCCTTCTGCCTTTAGCTTTTTCTGCTGTATGTAAATCATATATGTAGTCAATCTAAGCACTGTAAGTATCATTATGTATGCTGACAACACTATTCTGTATTGCTGTGCCCCTCACTTGATGTGGCAGTGTCAAACTTGGCCCCCCGACTTTGTCTCTTTGCAGCATGAATTGCTAAATAGCAAACTAAAAATTCAGCCAATCACCATGCATGGGCCCGAAATTTAGCCAATTCAGCGCAGAATGACACGTTTTCCCAACTTTTCAATTGTATAAATAGATGGTGGCGTGAAACCTTACTTTTTGCTTAGGCCTACTGTACCGCTTGTCCATTTATCAGCTAGAATGTTTTATTTATTTTCCTTTAATCTAATTGTGTTTATTTATTGGTAAGTTAGAGATGCACTGCACCCCAAACGCCGAACACCGCTGACAGCCTCGCCAAAACAGGCCGTTTTAAACCATTTCCAGGCATTAATTTTACTTTATTTTTTTAATCATATTAGTTTTAACGGTCTACTTTAGTTTTACTACAAGATTGTAGCAATCGGCAACTTTGCTCACCAATTACACGCCTGCCATCACCTGATGCCTACCTGCGGCCACCGGCCTAGCAGCGTTTTCCTACAGTGACAGGCTGACAGCTAGTTTGACAGCTGCCCAGCTTGACCAGCCATCCTAACCACCAGAGAGGAGAGACCACCTCCCGGCTTACCCGACGCCAACTCAACGCAGCAGGCCCAGTCTCTGGGCCTTGCGGGTAAGTTCCGAACCTCAACGTGGCCTTCTACTGTCTACTGTCATACCAATTCAACGCTGCGGGCCACTGTATGTGGCCCCCGCCAGTGTGTCCCGCACTAAACCTCTGCCTGTCACCCAATACCTCACTTTAACCTGCATATTTTTATCATCAAAGTCACTTTTACTGGCCATAGTTCGTTTTTTGTTTACCCCCAGACAACATGACAACAGCACATACCTCATCAGCCTCCGACTGTGACAGCTGCCTCCGCCTAATCCAGAAGGTGTCCCAGCTCGAGGACAGAATCTCCAATCTGTACCAAATCCGCGATAATGAACTCATCATAGACTCCATATTCCACATCACCCAAGGACCGGCCTCGGACACCTCCGAGATCTCAATTGGATCCGCTCCAGTGGCAGCAGGGCCTGCGGCTGTGTATAACGACTCTTCCGGCATGTTTGGATGCTCCTGGGCCCGTCCCAGACGTCCTGCTCCAACGGTCCCTGTGGCCGAACTGAACGACACCATTCCGGTCCGTCTGGACTGGGTCCGGGACGATGCTCCGCGCCCGCCCGTGGCCAGCTCCACCCCGGCGTGGAGAACAGCTGGCCGGGGTCGCGGTCGGGATATTATGCTCCGTCCTCGTCCACCAGCATTATCATTAAAAAATAGGTTCTCTCTCCTGGCCGATGTCCCCGAACCCCCTCCTCGCATCGACACACCCCTGGAGTCCGGTTCTGGTCCCTCCAGTCGTCGTAAGCTCTTGAGGACGGCTGTCGCCAGCCACTCGGGAGGTCTCAGCTCCCCCTGCCCAACTGACCCCCCCACGCTGGCCAGCAGCCTCCCAACAACAGCAACACTGTCTCCCTCGTCGCAGCGTCCCGTGTCCACTCCGCTTCCCCTGATCACCCCCACGGTGGCTATCATTGGTGATTCCCAGACAAAGTTTGTCCGTTTTCCGAACGCCGTTACGCACTCGCTCTCGGGCGCGACCACCGCCGACATCCTCATTAAGCTTCCCGAAATCCTGGCTTCTCTCCCATCCACCGTCACTAGCGTTATCCTATTTTTTTCCAGCAAAATTGATCTCATTAGATCCCAACTGGTCATCTCACAGTCTCCTCTGCCTCCCCCCCCCCCGGGCCCAGATGTAGCCTCTAGCTCCCCCAAACCCTCCTTTTGTTCATTTAAACACATATCCCTCTCAACCCTCCAGAACACAATAGTCCACATGAAGTCCACCTCCTGTCCCCTGGATCCCATTCCCACCAGGCTCCTGAAGGAGATCTTACCCACTGTCAGTCCCCATATTTTGTCTATTGTAAACAGCTTATCCTCTGGATCAGTTCCTGCCCTTTTTAAGATTGCGCTTGTCTCCCCCTTGCTCAAAAAGACAAACCTTGACCCCTCCTCCCTGAGCAATTACCGACCCATATCTAAACTACCCTTTCTCTCTAAGGTTCTGGAAAGGGTAGTGTTCACTCAGCTCGTGAACCATCTGAGTGGAAACTGCCTTTTTGAGAAATTCCAGTCTGGTTTCCGTGCTCTGCATAGCACGGAAACGGCTCTCCTGAAAGTGGTCAACGACCTTCTTATGGCCGCAGACTCAGGATATTGTTCCATCCTTGTCCTGCTTGACCTGACCGCGGCCTTTGACACCATTGCTCATGCGGTCCTTATCAGCCGGCTGGAATACTGTGTGGGCATATCAGGTACCGCCCTGGAGTGGTTTAAATCGTACCTCACTGGCAGACACTTTTCCATCGGGATTGGTGAAGCAACCTCATCTCTAGCCCCCCTACACTGCGGTGTCCCCCAAGGCTCCATCCTAGGGCCCATCCTCTTTTCATTATACATGCTCCCCCTTGGCGACATCATCCGCAGCCATAACATTCAATTTCACTTCTATGCCGACGACACCCAATTGTATCTCCCCATCAATCCTAAAGACCCCTCCAGTATACAAAAACTCCACGCATGCCTCGCAGACATAAAGAACTGGATGTCAATCAATTTTCTACAACTAAACGACTCTAAATCCGAGGTTCTCATTTTGGGTCCACCCCAAGAAAGAGCCATGTTAGCGCAAAACCTGGCCTCTCTTACCCCAAATGTAAAGCCCTCTGTGAGGAACCTTGGTGTTATCCTTGACCCCGACCTCAATTTTGAAGGCCATGTAAAAAAGGTCATTCAATTATCATTTTTTCACCTTAGAAATATTGTCAAAATCAAGCCCTTCCTATCCACCCCTGATTTAACGAAAGTAATCCACGCATTCATTTACTCACGTCTCGATTATTGCAACTCCCTGTACTCCTGTCTCTCCAATAAATCCATCCAACGCTTACAACTAGTTCAAAATGCTGCAGCCCGAGTCCTGACCGGTATATTTTTATATTTTTTATTGTAAACTGTTGTTTTTGGTGTGCACTGCATTTGTTCTTATTTTATTTTTTGTAAAGCACTTTGTAACCTCGTTTTGAAAGGTGCTATATAAATAAAGGTTTATTATTATTATTATTATTATAATCAGTGCTGTTGTATTTGTTGCTGTTGATTACTCACCTGGAGAATCCAGCACTTGAACGCTTACAAGTCCTTCCTTTATAATAGCTGCTCTGGATAAAATCTATTGACACAGAAAGGAAGCAAGGAAAGGATAGAATGAGGAGAGGAGAATGGAAATAAGCTCTCTTATGTAAATGCACATGGTCATGTATACCGGTATGCATATTTTGTAAAAAGAAAAAAAAAATCACACCTGTGTGAAGTGAGGGGCGCTTTAATCATCATCAAGAATGGTGGTCCCTTATTGGCCAAGGGTTCCCACCGACATGCATATGCCGATTTGCTTTGACACATATGACGTAAATTCTTTGTTCATTGTCAATGTTAACCCACTTAAACCTGAGGACGATTCTACAAAATGTCTTCTAAACAGTTTTCTGAAAAACCCTATGTTTCTATGTCAGTTGTTCTCAAACATGTTCATGCCAAGGACCCCCAATGTAATTGGCCACCGACCACCATCTGAAAACATGTAGTTCCAGGGTTCGTTAAAAACGTTCGCTCTGAAAGAATATATATTCAAAGATTTGCGCCACATTTTCACGATTTTTAAAAAATAGCAGATCTACAAGCTATGAGCTATTTTTCAATAGCTAAAGTACAACATAATGCTTGAAACACCAAAAGGGGTTCCCGTCCAACATGGGTTATTGTTTGTTCGGACAACACAAACATTAGTTCTCAGTTCATTGTCAATGGCATTTTTGAGGGGCACTATAGCCCCTCCTATATACAGGTTTAATGTTTGTTTTAAAAACGCCATTGACAATAAAGAGAGTTTAATGTTGGTTTTGTCTCAATGTTTGTTTTACATGATCATCATGTTGTAAGATGATAAGAGCGCCCCTCACTTCACAGGGGTGTGATTTTTAATGTTTGTTCAGACAACACAAACATTAAAGCTATTCTCCATATGCAGACCGCGGCCATCTTACCATATAAGTTAATGGCAAGGTGCTACCTAGGTGCAACTTCCAATGGCAGCCCATTCATCCAAACAGAAAAGTCCTATCTGATTGTATTAAACAACATCAAACTCACCAACATTGCAGCTGTACAGAAAGCTTGAATTATTCTCTTTCTATCCTCAAAGTGTTTGTTTCATAAAAATCCACTGTAGACATGTTATGAGCTACTTTGTGTCCTTGCAGGTGATTCTTTTTCTAAGTACTGGAGTTTGGAAGTGCTCGTTAGATAGGCTATCACTCAACTGCCCTGTGTACCAGCTGTTTTGAATTAGCACATAATGCAAGAGGCAGCAGGACGTTGCTTTACTGAAAACGAGTGCTTCCAAACTCTGATGGAAACATGGCCGCGGTCTGCAAATGGTCAATAGCTGAGTCAGTAGACATGTTTCATAACATCAGCACAGTGCAAATATAAATTACATTTTACAGTGTTTTTTTGACTGTCTGGTGCACATTCTACAGATAGAGACATGGTTATCAGAAAGTTACAAAGGTCAGCTCACCCCGAAAGTCCAGACAACTCACCCCGGTGAGTTGTCTTCACTTTCTGACATTGCGGGGTGAGTTGTCTGTACTTTCCGTGGCACCCATTACAGTAGGCCTAATTCAATTTCGGATCTAACTATCGGTTCCTACAGACGTGCGCAGTCACGGCTAATTATTTATTTATTTAACAGTAAAATCCGGTGAAACACTTGTAAGTAAGGAGTAGAGCGTCTCTCTCTCTCTCACTCTCTATGCAGCATTGAGGGGGGGGGGGTCGTTTGTGGATAATGTTTGCGCTTCAAAGGCAGAGTCTCACGGCTGTACAAAGTTGCTAATTAGACTGCACTCCCAACGCACGCATGATCAATCAATCACAGTTATAATAGGCCTACTTATACTGACTGGATTACATCTGAATAGCAAAGCAATATTGTCAGGACAACTCACCCCTGAAAGTGAAGACATCTCACCCCTGGTGAGTTGTCTTCACGTTTGGGGTGAGTTGTCCTGACCAAAAGAGGCAAAAGGGGTGAGTTGTCTTGTTACCCGTGCGTGCATGCGTGCGTGCATGTGTGCGTGCGTGCGTGCGTCTCACCAGGTACATCAAGTCCACGGGGCCTGCAGTCTCTCCAACTACAGTGTAGTGGACGGTGATGAGGTTTTCTCCATTGCAGACCAGTGGGTTCTCTGTCTTCTTCACCTCCAGTGAGCTCACGGTCTTGGTGTCAACTGTGGCTTCCTGGACCAGGGACAGTTTATGTTCCGCATCTAGATAGTGCGGTGTTCTGTATCCATGGTGTTCTATCACTGGCAGCACGCTAGCCTTTATCACAGCAAAAGGTAAATGAAAAATATGTGATTTATTATAACCAATGTTTGTACTTGCCCTCTTCTCGGGGAATGACGCAAATTGGGAATGCATGCTCCATGCATGCTCCATGCATGCACCCCTCTCTCTCTCTTGCTCTGTCTCTCATTAGCAGGCAGCAGTCTCTCTCCCTCTGTTTCTGGCACAACAGCGCCACTTTTGGTACTCATTGGTACTCGTGCTCATAGTGACATATAGTTAGTTAGTTAGGTGAACACGGACATTGCTGTTCGTTGGAGTGGTTGCACCACTCAAAAAACAAAAAAAACTCAAGACTTACTATGAGAAAGATCTCTCCTCCAGATGTGGACGACGTGTTGAATGAGAAACTGGCCACGCCGTGACTGTCAGTGGTGACGTTCACTGTGCTACGTGCTGACCATCTTTTACCTTCAAACATGTACAGCATCGTGTCAGGAATGGCTGTGTTATTCAAGTAAACGGCTTTGACCTGTCGGAAATACAAAGTAACATTATACGGAATGCATTATAGTCAGATGCGTAGAACTGTATTAGTCTGAAGCAGTTAATATTGTGAAAACATTATATTTGGACTTACTTTTCCTTCAATCACTGATTGGGCCTCATACACCTTGGGTGTTTCAATAAAGGAAAGTTTTCCAATAACATATGAGACAGAGATTCCTTTCCCTTGTTTCTGTGTAGTACCTGTGGAGAAAAACCGTCACTGTCATTTAACCCATTTTGGGCGGGAACCCCTTTTGGTGTTAGCATTATGTTATGCTTAAGCTATTGAAAAATAGCAGATCTACAAGCTCATAGCGCGGCACCGAGTGCCGTGCTACGAGCTTCTAGGTCTGCTATTTTTGAAGAATCGTGAAAAGTGTTTGAAAAGTGAAAAACATGATTTAACAGGATTTAGAAGACATTTGCAGAATCGTTCCCAGGTCAAAATGGTTAATTCAGTGTTAGAAAAATGTCATTACACTGAATGATGAGCCACTGAATCGTATAGTTATTTCTGGAAACGTATCAAGACTTGCCTGTTCCATCCTCCTCTACTTTAGCATTAAGATGCAGTTTATCAGTAAGAGCCTTTTGGTCAATCCTGGTAAAGGTTGACATCTTGAAAGTAAAGGTGGCGCAGCCTGTCTTGTCCGTCTGTTCAACATACAGACAGACAGAGAGAGAGGGGGGGAGAGAGGTAGAGAGAGAGAGAGAGAGAGTATAGCATAGTTATTAATTATTATGTCTGTGACTGTGTCCATTGCATGCCCAAATATGGAGTCTATGCAGATGCGCGTGCACACAACATTTTCCGTGTTTTTATCATGTTTTTCACCCAAATGTAACTAAATCAATGGCCAATGAAGGGCCCCAGGAGCCCTTTTCAGGGCGTCAAACCTAGTACTGCGCGGTCCAATTTCCCTGAAGGGCCCCTGAGAGCCATGGGCCACGGCCCCACTGGCCCAATGGCTAATTTGTCCCTACATGTGACCTCGCCCTCAGGCGTCTTACTGGTATGGTATGCACGCATCAATGTGTATCATGTTTTACGGCACAGGAGGTGAAATAGTTGGTGCATTAACCTGTTTACTCTCTTTATGACAGGGTGCAACAACGTCTGGATGTTCTGGGGTAACTGTAAAGCGGATGGGTATATACAGTGGTCGGCACAGCTCCACTTCTGCCTTGCCAGGCACAGGCTGTCCATAGGTATACCTGATAACATAAGGAGCATATAGCCATACATGTGAAAAGGTCTTTGTCCTCCATTCATTTGATCCTTTTTACCCATACAATAAAATATAATCTACAAGACATTTACCGGTACTCAAAATGTCCCCCTTTAATATCTCTTCTCTAAAATACGTATATCTTTGGCCAAATTGGCCATTTCTCAATGTTTGCTGACGTAAAACTCTCAAGACTACATGCTGTATACTATATAAACATGATCAAGAGAAGTTGATGCGTCATTCTATACTTACGTTGCACACACTTCAGCTGTGAATTCCTCTTGTTTGATGCCTATCAAGTCAGGTGCTTCTACTTTGACATCAAATTTTGGCAAAACTGGGAACAATTTACAGTTGTCATTTATGAAAGAAGGACTGATTTATGATAAATAAAAAATAACCACAGTAAAAGTTTACTGTGGTTATTTTTTATTTAGAAATACGTTTGTTTTAAGTCTCAAATGACACGATCAGTACAGTTTGTGCGCACAGACAGACAGACAGACAGACAGACAGACAGACAGACAGACAGACAGACAGACAGACAGACAGACAGAGAAACACTTGTAATATTGTTGTAGCATACTACATGCATACAGTTTGGCCACTCTGAATAAAGAAATCTCCCAAATAAGGATTACTTACCATATTTCTCCACCTTGAAGTTATGATATATTTCCCTGTCATCATCATGAACAATAACCTTGTAGGTTCCTTCACGGGCCTCGGGGTTCAGTGAGTAAGAAAGCTGCAGAATCTTTCCATTGGATGTTTGGTTAAACCACTGTCCAATCCGGTTGTGATTAGCATCCTGTTGAAACATACATTTTAAGGATTTGAGGAGAGGAGAGGAGAGGAGAGGAGAGGAGGGTGTTCAGAACCCCAAGATCATGATACATTGTGAACTTATGAGTTTGACTTTGGAGATTGAATATATATTCGCTGGTGCGCAACACCTCTGAATGTCAGATAATTGCTCGTTTAGATTGATTCCACCTGCTGCGCAGCAGAGCGCTAATCATTGCACATAGCCATAGCCAGTCGCTGTGCTGCCTATCTTGTATAGCCTATATACTAATCTATTCTAACACTACACCATTTAATAGTAACAATAATGTAGAAGTTCATCCGTTTTTTTTTCTTGTAGATTGGTAATCACCATAATTTATATCTGTTCTCCAAAAATAGCTCCTCTACAAGCTCATGCATGCGGGCTGCAGATCGGCTATTTTTAGAGAAGAGATTATGTGCAAATATAAAATAGCTGTGATACTTACATGTAAGTGGTTATGGTGAAATAAACCATTAACACTAGTTAGTTTGGAGGGGGCGAGGGGACTATGACGTTTCAGCAAATTAGGCGGCATTTGCTATACACGGAGACGAGAAAGTCGCATCTCCAAACTTTCCCACTCTGGAAGGTGGTTTCAAAATTAGCCATTTAAGTCCCCCAAAACGCCGTCTCCGTGTGGCAAAAAGGGCAGATCGGCTAAATACTTGCCCAGGTAACTCAAAATACGTCCTCGTCTGCAATTCAATTCAATTCAAAGGAGCTTCATTGGCAGTTCACATTGCAGATTTCCTGGACCATGCAGCTGATTACGGTAAGTATAGGCCTATTGTTTTTGTGTGTGTTCTAGTGCCGTTGTATTTAGAAAGAATTGCTGGTTCATGTGGTTGTGTCTTTTTTTAATCACAATTGTTGTCTTGGCTAGATTTACTGTCAGGGGCCTGCAGGTCTGTGAGAATTTGTGCAGGATGTCAAGGTGCTGCTGAAATCCTTCTTTAGTAGGAGACAGTTACACCAGGTCATCTGCAAACAGTATGCATTTGACTTCTGTGTCTGCTAGCGGGATGCCTGGTGTTGTTGACTCAACTGTTCTATTGTTTTTGCCAATTCATTGATGTATTGCTATGTTAAATAGGGTTGGACACTCAGGCTAACCTGACTCCGCCAGATGGGGCAGCAGAGAGTACACTGGGTTCCCCCCTCCTGCTCCCATCTGGGAACTCTCAGGCAGACTTGATGCCCGGCCACAAAACGGCCTGGCCAATCAGCAGCAGCTATCCAGCCTCTAGCTGCTGCTGATTGGCCAGGCCGTTTTGTAGCCTGGGTAAACCCACTCCCCCTGCTGGACAACATTTCATGGCAGAATGCAAATCTGGTGAGGGGGAGGGGTTTACCCAGGCTAGCGTTCCTGTGGGTCTGGAACTCCCCCCCCCCCCCCCCCCCCCCCCCTTATCCTAACAGCGCATGTGTTTGTGTACATTGATTTTATGATGTGAGTTTCCCCCGATGCCACTTTCCATGCCTCAAGTCAACATAGCAGGAGAACATTTTGAGAGTGAAAATGTGGTCTGTTTGGTAGGAAGACAAACTGTGATTTGCTCAGGACATTATTTTCTGTGAGGAAATGTAAGATTCTCTGAATTCTCTGAATTATTTCCTGTGAGGAAATTTAAGATTGTCTGAATACACTGTAGAAAAAACGATATTCCCCAGGTGACTTTAACATGCTGTAACATTCACTATTCATTCACTGTGTGGATCTGAACATCAAAAACAAGTTAAGATATTGTTGTAGATATGGTTACTGTACGCAATACAGTGAGTCTTACCTCAATTTCAAGATTGTACTGCAAGAAGAAAAAACAAACAAAAAGGATATCTGTTAAACAGGAAACCATTCTCTGATTCAGTCTCACAATACCAACCAAAGCACTCCAAGGACATGAAGGAGTCCACATTCACAGTCTGACTGATACTTAAGTTTCATAGTAACTTTTCTTTAGTTGTTGTAGACTATTTTTAAACTAAAAGTACCTTTTTGTCATCTACAAAAGCCTAAAACATTGATGTTCTGCACCTTCAACAGAGAGGCTCCACGTTGAGCTGTTTGTCCAGCCTGGTTAACCCATTTTGGGTGGGAACCCCTTTTGGTGTTTTAAACATTATGTTATAATTTAGCTATTGAAAAATAGCAGATCTACAAGCTCGTAGCGCGCCACCGAGTGGCGCGCTACGAGCTTGTAGGTCTGCTATTTTTGAAAAATCGTGAAAATATTTATTTCAGAAAACTGGAGGATTTAGAAGATTTTTTTAAATTTTTGAGGTCAGGCCTAAATGGGACATAAGAGGCAATGCAAAGGGCACATGCAGTGCTGCAGGTTTGGTTCATCTGCCATTACTTATACTGTAAGTTACCATCAGCTTTATGATCACTCATTCATGTCCGCTCCAAACATCTGTAAAGTTACATTTACAGTACCAGCGTAATCAAATTGTGGCTAATCCCGTTCTTGGGGAACTGGCTTATTTGTGTTGTTCCATGATAAAAAATTAAAAAAAATCACCCAAATATGAACAAAAACTAATGAAAAAGTATATCTGACAACATATTTGACTGTGGAAATATATTTTCAAACACATTGAACCATGTTACATAATATTTCTTCTCAATATTCTAGGTACAGTGATGCCCATATTGTGGATATTAAGTAGCCATGACTCACCATCTCATCGATAGGTGTGAACTTGGTGTTCATGGTAACAACTCTGAATTTCACTGCAATAAATGGCATTAGATTAGTTAACGATCATCTACGACTACGACACACTAGGAATCAATAGGAACGGCATTAATAAATGGAATTGACTGTTGTCGACTCAGAACTGATGGTTTCTGACTGTAACCCTTCCATTATTTAATTTCTTTGACATCTAAGATTGTTATTGAATTAAATGTTAAGCCTATCATTTCATTCATGATATAAATAATAAAGATGTCATATTAACAAAGGCAGTGTTACCCGTTTGTCCAGGGAGGTAGATTGGTTTATCCGTTTGGATGAAGGTCATGGGTTTGTAGGATTTGAACATGATTTTCCTGACTTCTCTGGATAGGAATGTTTGTCCTTGCACCACCACCTCGAGACTCATTTGATTCTCTACTGCTGGAGCCTGTGATGGATACAGAAGTTACATAAAGATTGACACCTCAAATCTCTTTGAGAAGTCATCGCTCACGTTGCAAGATCCACCAATATTGAACTATTGAAATAACAAAGTGACCTGGAATAATCCACATTGGAAGAACGGTGTGTCACAGGTCTTCTGGAAGATTGTTCTGTTCGTTTCCTGAGAGACCAGCAAAATGGTCATGGTCAAAGTCTCGTTGGGTTTTTTAAAATCCACACAGAACCTGGCCTCAGAGCCCGCCTCCATTACTGCAGGAATGGCCACCATGTATTGCCTAAAATTGCAAAAAAGAATATATATACAAACATGTTCATGGATTTACTGATTATGTTACACTAAATGCCTACATTGTAATGTTAAATCAATTCTAATACATAATACTGTTTTTAATAAGAATATCCAACCCAGCGGGAAAATCAAATCCAGTGATACTGCCGACCTACATTTTACAACATGCTGTTATTGTTTTAAAGCTGTGAGTTGTGGAGCTCTATACTTACGGTCCTGCTGCTACTTGACTGATACAAATCCAGCTTAAACAGGCAGCTAAAATCCATGTCCACATGTTAACCCTAGCTGAGAGAGCCATGACTGAGGGAGGACAGACTCAGTGATCATCTCTATTAAATAGATACTGCTAACCCCCCCCCCCCCCCCCCACACACACACACACACACACACACACACACACACACACACACACAGTGGGAAGGGACAAGGTGCAAAACGCCTACGTTTCCCCACAGCAGAAAGCAGCTGTGTTCAGTCTGTGCTTTGACGGTAAATTAGGGGCTACATAAAACAAACAGGATTGAAAGCCCTGCATTTTGGCATGAAACCTTTTACGCACACCATGACACCAAGTACACTAAGAAAAAACAAAGAACATTCTATTTATTTTTTTATCCCAGGGTAGCTGCATGAGCACACGTGCTCATTTTCAGCAACGCCCTGCACATAGAAACACACAGACAGAGTGAACCTGCATGAAGCTGACCCGCAGTACAACCACGATGCTTTCAAATCGGCTGTAACAGGCCGCGCTTCATGTTTTGGCCTATACAACTCTTGAACCGTAGGATCGTAAAAAAAAAAGAAGAAATCCCCAGGATTCCTTGGATCATTATGCCCAGGGACGTGCAGAGAGTGTTCGAGAGGCAGGGGCTGAAATCCCGTAAGAGGGCACTTTTGGACAAAAATAGTGAAAATAGGAGATCTACAAGCTCTCAACGCGTCGCGATGCAACGCGTTGAGAGCTTGTAGATCAGCTATTTTCGGGGCGCAACCCAGCACTCTTTATCTAGTGGAGATGCGGTGTATAACGACATGGATTTCTAAACAAATTTGTTCAACGCAAAATACTGTGTTCAAGTTCAGGAGAAAAAAAGCAATTCTCCTGAATGCTGCCTTCCAGTATGGCATGGAAAGGAAAGGAGTGGCATTTGCATTCTTTCACCATTAATAAATGCTGCACTCGTGGTCTGGAGAGGGCATGTTGTTTCACAGACGGGTAAAAGGGCAGGAGCTGAATCCCCCTTTGATGTCTATGTGTGCACGTCCCCGATCATGCCCAGCTCCCCATTTAGGCCCATTTTCTGCCATTTTGTCATTTCAAAACGACTACTCCTAGTAAACTCATTGTTACGAACCCCTTAGAGGGTGGACTTTGTAATATACATTAAAGTAACAAGATGTTGAGCATTTGACATGCAAATGAGGGAGACCACACTGAGGTATGAGGTATTTTATGTAGCCTACACTATTTACAACATACACAAACAGAGCCAAAACATGCCACAGGGATTGTTGCAAAAAACAACAACAAAGCAGCTATAGGGAGAACATAGTCTAATAAACGAATAAATAATTAGAGTTAGAATATTATTATTATTATGCTATAATATATTAACACTGGTTGGTTGAATTTAGGACAATATCCTGGACCATTGCCCTTTACTCTGAGTATGTTTGAGCTGACCACACAAACAGCTTCACATGTATGACTCACAGGGCAAAAGATCAGTTGTCTTGTAAGTAAAGTAAACCTCAGTGTGGCCTGATAACGTCCTCAAACATCTATTCTAGCTGATTAAACTAACTAACTAACTAACTAAAATGTGTTCACAAATTAATAAAGCAATCAATGACTTGATATACACGTAGTATCCATTTGGATCGAACAGGGGTGAAAGGTTTCCCAGCAAGCATAACCCAACATGCCTTGCACTGCGTCAACGTGCGTAAAATGGAGACTGTAAGTGTAATGATATGAGAAAATCGTATTTGCTTCATTGATTATTACTTGCGCAAGCAAAGCGTGCAAGTAATGTTATCAGTCAGGTGCTACGATGCGTGTGTCCGGGGCCAGCACTTGTTATGACGTCATATGCTGGCACGAAGCTGACCGTGCAGGTATGTTTTCCGTCATGCTACGAAGCATATGTCCCATGACGTGATGAAAATATGTACCAATGTCCCTTAGAATGCACGTGATATGATGTCATGGGACATACGGAAGCAGACCGTGCAGGTATGCTTTCCGCGAACGTGATGAAGATTATGTACCAACGCCAGGGTATAATTGGTTGACGATGGTGACGTAATGATGATATGTTTCAGTGTCAGGGACATACGCATCAAACCACCCGAGTAACCACATTATACCACTAACCACTCAGAAACTACATATACATACATATAGACATATACACATAATAGACATATGAGCATATGACGTGATGAATATAATGTACCAATGCCAGGGTATAATTGGTTATCGATGGTGACGTAACGATGACGTGTTTCAGTGTGATTTCGAAAAGGTTATAATGAATTACCATATTTTTCTTCAACATATGTTAAAAGTATTTCATAGAAATATATAGAGATGTAGTTGCAAAGAGATCAGTTTGGACCTTGTATTGCGCCAGGACAAAATAGACCTTTAGCCATGGAGGAGAAGAACTTGACGGTAAGAAGCCTGGATAGACGAAAAAGACCATCGTCGGCTTTAGAGGCAAGTTAAAGACAACACGACGAGACTCAGGAAGACCTGAGAAATAGACCTTTAGCCCGGATAAATCAATTTGGACCTTGTATTGCGCCAGGACAAAATAGACCTTTAGCTCGGATAGACGAAAAAGACCATCATCGGCTTTAGAGGCAAGTTAATGACAACAAGACAAGACTTGGAGTCTTGGACAATAAGAAGGTTCCCGAGAGCTTTAGAGATATATAGTTGCAAAGAGATCAATTTGGACCTTGTATTACGCCAGGACAAAATAGACTTTTAGCTCGGATAGACGAAGAAGACCATCGTCGGCTTTAGAGGCAAGTTAAAGACTCAGGAAGACCTGAGAAATAGACTCAGTAGTAAGGAGCATGAGACTAGCTGGCCATTACCACCGAGACCAAGATACCACTAACCAACTCAGAAATTACATATACATAGACATAGACATAAGCAAACTGGAAGGTACGTAGCAAATAGCTAAATCTAATAATTCAATATGTGAGGCTAAGATTTGAAAGTTTTTAGCGGTCTACAGCACTTGCACGCTCTGCTTGCGCACTAGTAGGCCTACTTGTGTGCAACAAGCAAGTAGGCACTCGACAGAGTGCAGTTCTAGTTCATGTCTGTGTTGTATTGATCTGTCTTGATCACTACAGAGTAGTGACTAATAATGCTTAGACTACACACAGCTTTCCCAGGGTGCTGTTCTTGCATTCTCAATACAGAGCCCACCAGAACCTGTTGTGCTCCTGTTTGTAACTTTCCTCATATTCTTTAAGTAAATTACGTCTACTCTTTCAAGAACTTTGCCTTATTGAACTAACCCACAAACACAAGATATTACAGAGACATTTTAGAGAGGTTCCTTTTCAGAGAGTGAGCGTATAACCCATTTACGGGTCCATTTGGTTCCATTCATAAGCTCAAGGTCAAGGTCAAGGTAAACTTTATTGTCCACGAGGGAAATTTGTCTTGGGCTTTCACCCCTGCTGCAGCCAGCGAGCCACACATAAAACCTCAGTGACAAACAAAAATACATAACAGAGACACGACATTACACAATTAAGTGTACACCGTGTGGTTAATCTAACCTTTCACAGTCACTACTGTTTCAGAGCCTCGTTCAACAATTTTTAGTTGACGAGTTTTTAAACCTGATGTACTTCCACTTTGGTTCTTTGTACCTTCTCCCAGAGGGCAGAAGTACAAACTCTCCATTTAAAACATGGGTAACATCACTGACACTCTCTCAGTTACAGGTTCATACAGTGTGGGGCGGCAGTGGCTCAGGGGTAGAGTCACCGGATGGCAACTGCAAGGTTCCCAGTTTGAACCCGGGCTCCCCCAGAGTTAGTGTCGAAGTGTCCTTGAGCAAGACTCTGAACCCTTAATTGCTCCCGATGTGCTGGTTGGTGCCCTGCATGGTTTCCTCTGGCATCGGTGTGTGAATGAATGGGTGAATGTAATGCACAATCTCTGTAAAGCTGTAAAGGATTCCGATTTTACGGGGGCCAGTTTCGAATTGCAGCCGTCCGTACCAGACAGTGGCCTTGTGGTTAGAGTGTCCGCCCTGAAACTGGGAGATCGGGGTTCGATCCCCGGCCGGGTCATACCAAAGACTGTAAAAATGGGACCCAATGCCTCCCTGCTTGGCACTCAGCATCAAAGGGTTGGAGTGGGGGTCAAATCTACTAATCAAATGATTCCCGAGAGCGGCGCACGCTGCAGCTCACCGTTCCTTGGCTGCGGCTCAACCGCTCCAAGAGATGGGTCAAATGCGGAGAACAAATTTCACTGCGGTAACGTGTGTGACAAATCGTATGACTTTGACTTTGTACTCCGTAGGTTTTTTGATTGATTGAATATTTTATTAGGCAACATATAAATGCAAACAGCACAATGTACAGTCAGGCATTTTTTTTGTCCGAAAAAGGATTTCACCGAAGAAAGACCTTGCGGCCTCCACATTTTGGTGGCATAGGAGTGAAAAGAATTTAGTCCCTTGTTTGTGCCGAATATGGGTTGCACATGGTTTGTTGTGGGTGTGGACTTCGTTAACATTAAGGAAGTATTTAGACAGGTACATGGGTATCTTGGTGGTGTATCGAATCTTGTGGACCAGACCCATTGTAAGATGCTGTACTCTAAGCCATTCCAGCCTGTCAAAGTGGGCAGGGGTGAGGTGGGTTCGGGGGGTGAGGCCAAGTAGGAGCCTGACCAGTTTGTTTTGGGAAGTCTGGAGCCTTGTTAAGGGCCTTTGAGGTGCTGTGGTACCAAGAGGTGCATGCATAGTCGAAGAAACCTTGTACAAGGGCTAGGGTCTTCAAGGTGTTTTTGTTGACCAGTGTAAAGGAATCTTGTTCTTTGGTTGACTTTTTTGATTACGTTGGTGGCCATTTTATCACCGGAAAGAATAGCCTCCAGGATATGGCCTATAGCGTGTGAAAACGTGTACGTCACCAAGAGGAGGGCGGCGTCTGAAATGCTAGGGACGGCCCTCTCGTGGGCATTAAATTCTAGCCCACATCACTCAGAATAGAGTGACAGTGGTATGTTTTTGTAAATATTGAGATCGTTCTTGGCGACAACATAGTGAACCAACACCAGGATGGATAGAAAGAACGTCGGGCCCAAATACATTACAAGGACAAGGAAAATGTTGTGAACAAACATGGCTGTGCTTAGATACTTTGTTGAACGTTATGTCTCTGTGCCCGTGCGCCGGTCCAAGCCATTCTACGTCTTTTTGTAAACTCGTCAATCTGGGTTCCTTGATGCTGTCTCCATGCTGGAAAGCTGAAATCTAATTTCGTTTTCTGGCTCATTCCCTCGACGTGACCTGCTGTGGCACTTTTTTACTGAGCAAGTCTGCAAGTATACAAGCACACTGGATAGTCGCTCAATGTAAACAAACCAGACAAGCCAACAAGTATGGCGGCCGCTACCATGTGACACATATGTTGACGCCCCCTCCAGCAGATTGTGGTACACACTATAGGTCATTTCATCTTTTCGTGTGAGGTGGTCTTATTTGTATTGAACATAACGTGTTGTTGTGAACTGGTCTCTCACCTCTTTGAAATACATAATGACATGGTCATCCTTTTGCTCTATACACGATCCACCAGCAACGCCCCTTTCTGTGAAGAAACCATCAAATTGATCTGGTTATCTGTGAACTCTGTAACTCAAATCTACAAAATAACCCACTTTGACATGACCTCGAAATTTAAAAGAATTCTTCTAAATGTTCTGAAATAAATATTTTCACGATTTTTCAAAAATAGCAGACCTACAAGCTCGTAGCGCGCCACTCGGTGGCGCGCTATGAGCTTGTAGATCTGCTATTTTTCAATAGCTAAATTATAACATAATGTTTAAAACACCAAAAGGGGTTCCCGCCCAAAATGGGGTTAAAAGCTTTTCTCACTCAGGCAAACAATGTTTACAATAACTCACCCTTTTCAAAGACTCTGGGTCTGGGATGAATCCAGAAAGCATTGTTACTGTACATCAACTAACACCACGTTTGTTGTTGCTTCATTTCTAGTATCATTCATTTATATCTGTAGATATAAAATATTTGAAAATATATTTTACATTATTTACAAGAATTCACAAAAGCTATTTCCAATATCTTTGGTATTCTGTAGCATATTATATTTAATTTATTTTTTATGTTATGTTTAGTGTGGATTTCATTTTTCTGTGTGGCACATTGAGTTTATTGTGTCATTGACATGGCTGTATTGTCTGTGTCTACAGGTGATCCTTACAGGCTGTGTAGTTTCAGAGTCATTGTCCGTGTCAGAGAGTTGCTGCTGCAGTCGGCCTCAGGTGTGACCTTGATGGACAAACTGCTTTCCTCAACTGGTGTTGGGATATTGTAGTTAAGAGACATCTGAGGAAACAGAAGTGGAATTTGATTTGTACAATAGTACCACAGACGAAGAACAGTCTAAGTCCAAATTTCAGACTGACCCCTCTACGAAAAGGCCTCGGTGTCCTGATGAACCCTTATCTATCATTTATATATTATGGATCAATAGTGTGGACTGTTATTCGTCTGTGGTACTAAAGTACTAAAGTAAATAAGAGCCCTTTTCTTACATCATTACAACTACAAGGCATGACGAATACGTTCAGGGTAAGTAGGCCAACTGTATTTATAGAACAGATAGGAGCTGACCTTTATCCCTTCTTGACTCATTTGGAAGCTTCTCTGGTTACAAACTAAATTTACAAAAAAGTGAGTGTTTTCCGATTAATGAACTGGCCCGTGATGTTTCCCAGTCTCTCCAATCTTTCCATGTGGCGAACAATGGCTTCAAATATTTAGGTATAAATATAACCCAATCTTTCGGCTCTCTTCTTGAACAAAATTTCACCGCATTAACAACCAAGGTCAAGACTGACCTCCAGAGGTGGAACCCTCTGCCTCTTTCTTTGGCTGGCAGAGTACAGACTGTTAAAATGAACATATTACCTAGATACAGTGGCGTGCACAGATAGACACTAGGGGGTGCTAGAGCACCCCCTGCCCTTTTGGCAATGTGCCCTTTTGAAAAAAAGAAGAAGAAAGAAAACATTTTTTTCTCTTTTTTTTTTTTTTTTTTCAAAAATAGCAGACCTACAAGCTCATAGCGCGCCACTCGGTGGCGCGCTATGAGCTTGTAGATCTGCTATTTTTCAATAGCTAAAGCATAACATAATGCTAACACCAAAAGGGGTTCCCGCCCAAAATGGATTAAGGCAACCGGCCGGTTCCACGCGCTGCACAAGGTGCCCTTTTTTAACTTGAGCACCTGCCCCTCTAAATGTCTGTGCACGCCACTGCCTAGATACTTGTATCTTTTCCAATGTCTCCCAATATTCCTCCCAAAATCGTTTTTTTTACTAAATTAGACTCTATGATTTCATCCTTTATTTGGGAAGGTAAAACCCCAAGAATCAGATTGTCTTTACTGCAAAGAATCAGGGCTGAAGTTGGACTGGGTCTTCCAAACTTCATGTATTATTATTGGGCTGCTAACATTCACAAAATAATTCTCTGGTTGAGTGAGCCTGAAAACTGCTGGTGTAGACTTGAGGCTATAGCTCCTGCATTTCGTCCTCGCTTGAAGCGTTGGTGTGTAGTCCTGTCCCTCTTGTGCCGTCAAAATACAGTACGAACCCGATTGTTGTTTCAACACCAGTTTAAATGCCAGGGACGTTAAGACGAGCCCGCTTTCACTATGTACTGATTGCCAGGGACGTTAAGACGAGCAATTTTTTTTTCTTTTCTTTTTTTTCTTTTTTCTTTTTTTATCCATATTTTGAAAATTCCTCTAATCTGGTGTGCAGGTGATAACATGCACATGACATGCACACTATAATTACATTTTCTTTATTTTGTCCCATTGCCAAAATGGCACCCCCGACCAAAACTAGGGCCCCGTCCCCTGGCGCTGAAAGAGCTTAGTTAAGGTCTGGGGTCAGATTAGGAAGGAGTTTGGTTGGTGACTCATTGCTCACCATGTCAGCACCAATCTGCAATAATCATCTTTTTTTTTACCTGCTAAAATGGACTCATGGGTTTGCTGCATGGGGAAGAGAAGGTTTAATTTACTTCCGAGACTTATATATAGATGGCCAATTTGCCGAATTTGGAGATTTGTGTGAAACCTATAACCTGCGACAATCTGACCGGTTTAGATATTTTCAGGTTCGACACTTTGTTAAGACCCACTCCAACATTCCCGCAGTTACCTGCACGGTCGGGTGTGGAGGTCTTTATGCCTGCAGCAAGCCTAGCTAGAGGTGTTGTTTCATGTCTCTATCCCCCGCAGAGACCCGGGTTTGGATAAGATTAGGACAGGCTGGGAGGCCGAATTGGGGATCACATTTTCAGACGAGTGGTGGGAGCAGGCAACGGGGAGGGTTAATTCCTCCTCCTCCTGTGCTAGGCTTAGCCTCATTCAGTTCAAAGTTCTCCACAGAACTCATTACAGTAAAGCAATCTAAAATATATCCGGGCGTGACGGACAGTTGCGATAGATGTTCACAATCACCAGGAAATCTGTCCCATATGTTCTGGTCTTGCCCCAAATTGTTACCATTCTGGAAATCTTTCTTTGACATCATTTCTGAGGTGCTGGAGACGACCATTTTGCCTTGCCCCCAAATTGCAATTTTTGGAATCCCGGAGGAGGATGTAGTTTTACCCAAAAAGCAACTTAATGTTATTGCCTTTGCCTCATTAATCGCCAGCAGGAGGATACTTTTACAGTGGAAGGCAGAGTCCCCTCCCTCGGCTACATCATGGTTGATTGACGTTATGTCCTTTCTGAAACTTGAAAAAATCAAATTCACGATTCGAGAATTTTATAACCATTGGCAACCTTTAATATCGTATGTAAGCAGTTTGGAATCACTTTCACCTGACTGAAGAGACATGGTGTTGGTGTGCTCTGGTGGTGCAGATCTCTACTTGGTGCAAGATATATAGCCTAATATATCAGAAATCATTACACATGAGGGTCAAGAAATCAGCCAATTAAGCTCTTACAAGCTTTATCTCTTTATATACAAGTATTATTATTATTTTTATTATTATTATTTTTATTTATTACTCTGTTTTATTATTTTTTCATTATTAATTTTATGTCTCTTATTTTACCCCCCTTTTAAGTTAATTAAGTATTATTAAGTTAAGTATTAATTATTTCTGTGAACATAACCATGTGATCCCTTTCTTTGTATCTTAGTTATGTACTCAACCTATTGGTTTTATACCTGTATATATGTTGTGTGTATCTTAGTTATGTACTCAACCTATTGGTTTTATACCTGTATATATGTTGTTTGTATGTCTGGCCTCGTGGGGAAAGATGGTGGGTGGGTGGGGAGGATTGGGAAAAGAGTTGTGGGAGAAAATATAAAAACAAAGAGTTGTATTTTCTTTCTGTGAAACTTGCATATGATTGATGTCATGTCATACTGAGCTGAGACACATGCAGTGCCCTTAACCGCCAGGCTGTACTTCCCTGTCACGTCCTGCAGCGCCCTCTCCTGGTAAAGCAGTCTGTTGCTCTGATCCATGTGGATCAGAGCAACCTATGTCTATGAGAGCAACAGTCAAAGTTAAGTTACCAATACAAGTCGTCGACCCTAAGCCATTCCAGCCTGTCAAAGTGGGCAGGGGTGACCACACTTGGAAAATAACATAGCAGACATGTTCGGTAGTTGGATGGAGAGAGGATGAAATGAGTGCTTGTATGTCTACTGTATGTTTTAAGACTGGACCTATGTACGACATGCAGTACAGGCTACAAGGTACGCTTATAGAACAAGATATCCAAGTCAGCACACGTTCAAATCAAATCCAGTGATATGCACACGTACATTTTACATTTACATGCTGTTATATTTTTTCAAGCTGTGAGTTAGCTAGACTTACGGTCCTGCTGCTGCTTGACTGATACAAATGTCCACATCTTAACCCTAGAGAGAGCCATGACTGAGGGGGGGACAGACTCTATAGATAAATAGATAGACTAGGCCTTGCATAATTCAATATAGCCTATGCAAGCATTCACTATAATAGTATACAGTTATGGGCGGCTGTGGCTCAGGAGGTAGAGCAGGTCGTCCAATGATCCCTGGGTCGGCAGTTCGAATCCCGGCTCCTCCTATCCACATGTCGAAGTGTCCTTGGGCAAGACACTGAACCCTACATTGCCTCCAATGAGTTGGTCGGTGTGAGCTTGCCACCATTGGTGTGTGAATGTGGGAAGTGAGGACGCTGGCGTCGACTGTTCGCCGCTTCACCTCCCAATGTATGAATGAATGAACCGCTTTGAGCACTTGGAAAAGCGCTATAAAAATGCAATTAATTATATCATGCCTCTATCTTACCATTGGTAAACAGGGTAACCCTGCAGGGTCATAATTGTTGGGTAGAAAATAATTATTACAGTCAACACCAGTCAATGTTTCACTTTGGATGTAAATTTAAATGAGTTTCCTATCGGCCACTGTAAATGTGCCCATCCAATGTGCCTATAGTTCTGTTTCTAGAGTAAACTAGACCTGTACGTTGACCTTTACTCTGAGTATGTTTGAGCTGACCACACAAATGTATGACTCACAGGGCAAAAGATCAGATGTCTAGTAGTAAGTAAAGTGTGGCCTGATAATGTTATTAAAAAATCCATAGCTGATTAAAGGGATTGCTTAAGCTGAGACATGGTAGGTGAATAGGGATAAAAGTTAACTAATAGCTATCACAATGAAACTTCTCCAGTTGATTACTTATATTAAAACTAAGACTTTTTGTATTACAAGTTTTCTGAAATTATATGTTTAAATATGCAAATTAGCTAATTTGCATACATTTCGGGACGATAAATCTGAAGATCGGATAAAGCCAGGTTCAAAATGATTGTTTCATTTTGTTGACATATTAGAGACAAAGAAAATGACAGAAGGGATTTTAGATATCTCTAATTATCACTCCACAAATCAGAAAATAGTGTCAACAGGCATAAAAAAACCCAATTTTCGGCATGTTTTTAGGTATAAAATGTGATGTAAATCAGGCTGTGAATGATATATCAACAAACCCATCTGTAAATATCTGCAGAATATAGTTATGAATAAGACTGGAAAGTTTGGTGTATGTGAGTGCAACTGAAGTGGAGATTATTTGTCCCAGGTATGAGGAAAACTCATTTTGAGTAAACAGCCTTTAAAGAATTGTATTGTAAAATTCCAAAACGCTCTATTTGAAGCCACTATTTTGAGACAAAATATCTCATCCAAACCTTGGCAACAACATATAATGCCATATATCATTGGAAAGGTCTGGACCTGGACTGTGGTTTGATCCAAATATGGTCACTTCCTTTGTACCAACAACCAATCATGAAAATTGAGAGGGTGGATTTTCACCCAGCAAAACGAGCTGTCATTGGCTAAAATAAACTACTAAAATAAACATCTAAATCTGTGTTTTGAATGTTTATTTTGCTTTAGTTTGAAAGAAAACATGTTTAGGAAGCAACGCCTTACACTGTTAACCTAAATGTACTCATTTGCTCATAAGCATTCGTGTGTAATCATGGACATACATACAGTATCCACTGCATGGGGCCCAACAAGGGGAGAAAGGATTTGGATTGCCAGTTGGGAGGAGAGCTAGGGGCACTCAGTGATGATGTTTAAGGAATATATGAGGCAAAGGTATTTCAAACATATATAGCTAGATACTGTAGATATAGTCAACCACAGATTAAGTACATAATAGTGTCCATTTCCTCCATTATGTTATTATTCAGAGTCAATAGAGAATGCATATAGTGAGTGAGCAAATCGAGTGGCAAAGTGAGTTTAACGTTGTTTAACGTCATTTAATGCAACCAGATAGGACTTCTCAGTTTGGATCATGTATGGGCTGTCAAGGCCAGAAACTGCAGAAAGTCGATTTTTGCCACTCAGTAGTCGATTTTGACGTCTAATGCTGCATTAACACGGAATCAGGCAAGCGGTAGACGACAAACGGCAAAACCTGCTGGACGGCACGGAACAGAAAAGATTAAATACTTTAACATTGATGCCGTCTGCCATTACCGTCACCGGTTCTGGCTGCCGTGCCGTCCTGCTCCTGTCCACTAAAATGAAGACCGTTTTTTGCCGTCTAGCGCTTGCCTGATTCCATGTGAAGGGTCAGTGGGGTAGCATGTAGTTCTGTGACAGTCTGTTGACACAGCAGCAGCCCTGAATGGGTGCAACTGTGTGGGTAGAATAGCTAAAAAACTCTGAACCCCCTCAGTACATTTTAAACGTTTATGAAAGAAATTCAGGTTGTATCGCACTGTTGTGTGGGCATCATGGTTTGATAAATTACAGTTCCTTGTGAAAACGTATTATTAAAAATAACACAGATTAAGGGCGCGTTCGGAAATAGCGCACTGAGCGCACTGTGCAATGCAAACTAATAGGCGAGTGCGCTCCCGGTGCGCATTTCCAAACGCACCCTAAGTCTGGTCCCTCCCAATTGTGGGAGGACTTCAGGGCCGAAATGGTGACGAGCCAACCAGATTCATCTGGAACCAGGCTATAACCAACCAGGGCCCAGTATTCAAATATGGGGCGGGACATTGCAAAAGAAAAAACATCTAACACTGGGAGGGACGAGACTAATAGAGCGTCGCAGTCCCGCCCCCTCAAGAGACCCGGAAAAGAAATCCCCGTTAATTTTCCTCCTAGACTTTTCAGAAAGTCAACTCTTGTCGTGACAAATCATGACAACAAACACAATTTTTCGGGCCAAACAAATAATTAGAAAGTAGAAAAAACCGGCACGTTACAACACTTTTTTTGTTGTTTTTCTTCTTTGTAATTATTTGTTTGGTTCAAAATATTGTGTGTGTTGTCATGATTTGTCACAACAAGAGTTGGCTTGGACGCTTGAAAGGTCTTTAAATAAATATGTTTTGAAATGTCTATGGGAAAAATGCATTGGGATTCATTTCCTGGGCCTGGCGTCGTCATGAAAGGGGGCGGGACTCTATATCCTTGCAGTGATATGCAGTGCCCTGTTGGCCGGGTGTGGCTGATCGGTGCTGGTTGCACCTCTGTGTTGGCTGTGCCCCGGGGGGCCCCCCTCCGTGGATTCGTCTGAAGCCTGGATGAGAGGGGCAGTGATTTGACCAATCACTGCTGACCCGCCAACTGGAGAGTGTCGCGGATAAAGGTTGAAACACTCTAAGAAGGTTGGAGACCACCTGATGACCTCTCTCTTCCAGGCCATTAGAAATGGATTATAATCGCATCTTTGATGTATTTGTATTTGATGTAACTGAAAAGGTATTCATGTTTACAAGAAGTTATCTCCAGGCATTTTCCTTTTATATAAATGATCTGAATGTACACTTTTATTTACTTTTTAGTTTCGTTTTATTTTAATACAAAATTATAGAGAATTTTAAATGTTGTGAAAGAAACCCCAGTTACATCACCCGATCGAATGTTATATGTGGGCATCATCATTTTGAATAATTACAGTCAGAAATATTACACAGTGGTACAGTATTAAAATGTAACTTTATTACACACACACACAGGAAATCTAAAATACGCTTGAATCTGTGGTTTGTACCTTGTAATATAATCTCACACATGCACACTTATTATAAACGTACAACCATGAAACTCAATGAGGCAAGGCGAGGTCAACAATGGTACACAAATATTGCTTCTGAATAGGCAATCGACGGGACATCTGGTGATACTTTTAGATTAGTTCAGTACAAATGTCTCAATAATCACCTCCAATCCTCACTGCACGTGAAGAGCAGTAATACAACATGTGACGATGTGAAATTAATCCATTTAATGGATACATTTTTCACACGCATGGTGATGATGTAATACCTGCTGAACTGCTGAATTTATGACATCATGCATGGCCAGCTGGCCATTACTGTGTGTCACAAGGATAGCTGTATTCCGTCTCCTTGTTGTCACCTGCGTGAAACAAAGACACCTGTTAGCGTGCGTGTGGAGCAACAGGATATCAAATTAAACATTTCATCGGTCCAATTATTTTTGTATAGTCTGTTATGAACACCAATGCCCATGGAAAGTATATTCATTTCTGATTGGCTGATCGTTGGTGTCCATTATCAGTTACCGGGGACAAATCAAACGTCAGCCAATCACCGTTCTAGATCAATATCCATCTTCTATAATCAAGTTCAAGTTGTCTCTGGTGTCGTCTGTTTGCCTGTGTGCCCGGATTGGATTCCAAATATGGACATATGCCCAATGCTGGGTACAGAAATCTGAAAAACGCTGAGCAATAACCCCAGCAACACCTGCCACCATCTATTCTAGAACAAGGTTTGTCAATCAAATATGTCCCCACAAAAGTAGAACAATCACAATGCCATGCCAATCACAGTCCTCACCAAAGTACACCAATCGCAGCAAATCACATGTATGGTATCTCATATTGAAAATATATTTTGTAAATGACACGATAAATGATTCCGAGAACAGGTGGAATGTTTTGTTGAAGTCTGTCTGGTGACGGTCTAGAATTATGTAGTCAAAAACACCTTACTAAACTTATTTTCATGAACTAATAATAACTAATAATACATGGAAAATCTCAGATTGGAGAAAGATATGTTGTCTAATATGGGACTGAGATGACAGTGCGTGTAGATGGAATCCTAGGGAAACAGGATACAGTAGCACTCTACAGTGTACAGTTTTATTATAGATATTCCAATGTTAAGTTCTTAGCTTATATGTGCGTATGATTCTGGATGACTATTTTATGTATTTTATGTTACCATGTTTTGTTCTTGCTTACTGTAAATCGCTCTGGATAAAGGACATCTGCTAAATGCCTAAATTGTAAACAAACAATGGAGTGGACTTTCTAAAGGAGGATTGAAACACACATCAGAACCAGACCACTTTTGGGTTCGGAGTGGTAAGAACTGTAAAATGCAAAACAAAAGAAACGCTTGTAGGCTGCACTGTGGGGCATTACGCCGCATCAGTTGAAAAAGAACAGGACAAAAAGTGTTGCAGTGACGTTTTGTGCTTGTGCTCAAAAAGTTACAGCAACACTCGGATGCAAAAAAAAAAAAAGGAAAACAAATGCCCAACAGTGTCCGGGGAGGGCGTTTCTTTAGTTTTACATTTAAAGCTTTTTACAGATAGCTATAATAGGAGAGGTTGTGTAACACTGTACTCTACATGTACTCACTTGGCTGGTAGTAATCATAGATCTGTACTCTACATGTACTCACTTGGCTGGTAGTAATCATAGATCTTGACCAGTGCTGGCTTCAGGTTCTGCACCGGGACTTCCTGTATGACCTCTAAGACGTGGTTGATGGCTATTCCTTTTGTTAACTGTTGGCAGAAATGTAGATTATCAAGAGTATGTTCCTATAATGCTATCATTGTTGTCCACTGTCCAGTGGTTCTCAACCATAATCCATGGTCATTTAACCAAGACACCTAGTACAGTACGTATTCTTAGTTAGATTTCTTACCTGGATCGCTAGTATGATATTTTCTTTACGAATTAGGACTCATTATACTGGACTAGGTTTCTATCCAGGACACCTACTACTCCTAGTTCTGTAGCATATCAGGACCACTACTGATTGTCCTGTTTATATATTGTACCAGGAAATTCATTATTTTCATCAGGTTTTTTTTCTTCAGGTCCTTAGCATGAGAAGTTAATGCAGCCATTATTCCTGGTAGAATACAGTTATTAATTATAACCCCTTTTTTTTTGTCATTTGTCTCCTTTACTACCGTACTATTGTGTATAGTTTTGCTATCAACAACCTACCAACTTTTTCAGTTGTGTAGTTAGTAGGCACATTTCCAAAACTCTTAACACAATAAGCACGATATCAGTCTTATGTTCTCTTGCAGTGATTTCATTTATTTTTCCAGTTGTGTGTTGAAGATTGTAGGTGTGTTTTGTTAAGAGTTTAGGAATAGTGTGAAATCCCGCTTTATAGTGATAGCAAACATATTATAAAAAACATAAACAGTAACTAGTGTTAATTGAACTCAGAGTGTAAATTAAGGTTAGACTTTTACTCTTAAAGGTGGTCTGATTGGTACACACACATTACACACATCATGTGATGTAATCATAATGTGGACCGGTTCGCAGCTGAGTGTACGGCGGCTTGGGATGAGGATCAGCGTCTCCAAATCTGAGGCCATGGTTCTCAGCAGGAAACCGGTGGATTGTGCAGTCCGGGTAGGGAATGAGGCATTACCCCAGGTGAAGGAGTTCAAGTATCTCAGGGGTCTTGTTCACGAGTGAGGGGAGGACGGAGAAGGAGATCAGCCGGAGAATCGGTGCGGCAGGGGCGGTATTGCAGTCGCTGTACCGCACTGTTGTGACGAAAAGAGAGCTGAGCCAGAAGGCAAAGCTCTCTGTCTACCGAGCAATCTTCGTTCCTACTCTGCACCTATGGTCATGAAGTGTGGGTCATGACCGAAAGAATAAGTTTGCGAATACAAGCGGCCGAAATGAGTTTTCTTCGACGGGTGGCAGGCATTTCCCTTAGAGATAGGGTGAGAAGAAGTTCAGTCACACGAGAGAGACTCGGTGAAGAGTCGCTGCTTCTTCGCCTGTAAAGGAGCCAGCTTAGGTGGTTCGGGCATCTGGTTAGGATGCCTCTCGGGCGTCTCCCTAGGGAGGGAGGTCACTGGGAAGAGACCCCGGGGCAGACCAAGGAGCAGTTGGAGGAAACACATCGACTCACTGGCCTTGGAACGTCTCGGGATCCCCCAGGAGGAAGTCACTAATGTTGCTCTGGAGAGGGAAGTCTGGAACACTCTGGTGGAGCTGTTGCCCCCACGACCCGACTATGGATAAGCGGTTGAAGATGGATGGATGGATAATGTGGTGTGAACTGCATGGTCTCTCACCTCTTTGAAATACATGATGACGTGGTCGTCCTTTTGCTCTACACGATCCACCAGCAGCGCCTTTTTCAGCTGTGAAGAAACCATCAAATTGAACTGGTTATCTGTGAACTCTGCACTCAAATAGAAACATGTACAAGATAAAGTTAAAGGCTTTTCTCACTCAGGCAAAACATGTGTACAATAACTCACCTTTTTCAAAGACTCTGGGTCTGGGATGAATCCAGAAAGCATCGTTACATCAACTAACACCATGTTTGTTGTTGCTTCATTTCCAGTATATCTGTACGTATAAAAAATATATATATTACATTATCTCTATTTACAATATCATTGGTATATTCTTTAATATGTTTCACTTTTTTAGGTTTTAGTTTAGCTTTAGGTGATCCTTACAGGCTTTGTAGTTTCAGAGTCATTGTCCGTCTCAGAGAGTTGCTGCTGCAGTCGGCCTCAGGTGTGACCTTGATGGACAAATTGCTTTCCTCAACTGGTGTCGGGATGTTGTAGTTAAGAGACATCTGAGGAAACAAGTGGAGTTTGATTTGTACAATTATGAAGAGTAAAGAGCCCTTTTCTTACATCATTACAACTACAAGGCATGACGAATAAGAGTTCTAAGTACTGTATTTTATTTATAGGACAGATAGTGAGCTGACCTGCGCTGAGACACATGCAGTGCCCTTAACCTCCAGGCTGTACTTCCCCGCCACGTCCTGCAGCGCCCTCTCCTGGTAAAGCAGCCTGTTGCTCTGATCCACCTGGAAGACTTGGTCACCCTTGGAGGATTTGACCGTCACAGTGCTGGAGCCCTCTTGGGTGAAGACCAGAGTGGAGTAGCGAGCCAGAGCCTGAAGAGCCACTACTGTGTCCTACAAAGCACACAAACCACCAGCTGACATCAATCTGCCACGTACAAAACAAATGTTGGGGTCATAACATTCAGTGATGTAAATAGGTTTTCAATGTAATGGGCGACGGTGGGTCAGGGGTAGAGTGGCCGGATGGCAACCGCAAGGCTGCCTGTTCAAACCCGGGCTCCCCCAGAGTTAGGGTCGAAGTGTCCTTGAGCAAGACACTGAACCCCTAATTGCTCCTGATGTGCTGCTTGGTGCCTTGCATGGTTTCCGCTGCCTTCGGTGTGTGAATGGGTGAATGTAATGCACAATCTATGTAAAGCGCCTTGGATAAAGGCCATTTAATGAGTCCCGGGATGCAGGGGTGGTCTTTTAGATGAGTCCCAGGGACATTTTATGAGTCCCACTTCAACGACGTTAGGAGTCATGCTGCAATTTTTACAAATTGCAGCATTTAACTATGGTTATAATGTGGTTATTTTCATGTAGAAAACAGAAGAAGAAATGATTATTATAACTAAAGCTAGCAAAATAAACTAGAATAAAAAAACAGTACAGTAGTACAGTAATGCATGAACTGGTGTCATGCTTGTTTTTTGCAATGTGCAGCAGTCTCAGAGCAGACGCCAGTTTCCGTGCACCTAATGAACACATTCAGTTAAGAAGAAGATGAATGAATTAGACTATGCTTGTGGAAACACGCATAGTCGCATGCACTTCATACACGCACGTATGAAGTGCATTAGTATTAAATCTAATTGTATGCACATTTTGTTCATTGTGTCTATGGGGTTGGCAGGCAGTGTCCCAGATGGAACAGATCTCTCCAGGAGGGGCGAGATCCTTTTAACGACGCGCGACCTAGGTCGCGACGTATAAGCCACACGTCGCGACATAAGCCATATCTGTCACGGCGTATATTGATTGATTGATTATTTTGTTGGCCAGCCCTCATGGGTTTATAAGACAACATTTCACATTTGAGTTTACAGCATGTTTACATTATATTCATAATCCATTGCATTACAGCCCAGAGTTATATGCCTTCTCTCCCAAGCTTGACAAATAAAATCTACCACAACAAAAGTCCCTTTGGCACAACATATCTCCATTTTTTGAGTGGTGTAAACCACTCCTACAACTGGCTTTGTTAGTTTGTCTGTCTGTCTGTCTGTTCGTACCAAAAAATGAGCATGGTTGCTATGGTCACCCAGTTCACACGTGTGTGATTTCATTACGTCAGACATTACGTCAGACCACAGCTGATCATTCTATATAAGACCTTACACCACTCAGTTCACACGGGTGTGATTTCATTACGTCAGACATTACGTCAGACCACAGCTGATCATTCTATATAAGACCTTACACCACTCAGTTCACACGGGTGTGATTTTTTCATAATCATGTAACTCTAGGAAATCCCCACAAATAGAAGACATCTTGTTAACCAGAATTTATGCCATCATATTTAGGGCAATAAAGCAAAAAGTGAACCTCCTTTTCCATTTCACCAAGTTCACAGAACAAGTAATATCTCTCCTCTTTTGGAGTGGCATTAAACCTGTCAGCCTCCAGTGCTAATTGAAATGTTCCTGACCGTATTTGTGCACAGAGAGATCGTTGTCTTTTGTTTAATACATTTTAATGTTTTACAAGCCATACGTTGCGACGTATAAGCCAGTGGTTCCCAAACCTTTTCGTGTCAAGGACCCCCAAATCAACATTTATTAGGCCACGGACCCCCCCATTTGAAAACATATGCCAGTGACCCCGATAAGGGGGGATTTTTACGGCTCTAGCAGTGATTCCGAAACATTAATTTCATGGACCCCCAGTTTCACGCGCATTAGGCTACGGATCCCCTATTTAATGGCATTTCTATCTCTGGTACCCCAATTTATATTGTAAAACCACTGTTTTTTTTTTTTTAAAGATATTGTTTTTGCGGCTTACGCCTTTTATTGGTTTTTGAAGGGACAGACAGTAGGCTGACAGGAAACGGGAGAGAGATGGGGGAAGACATGCAGTAAAGGCCGTGTCGGGCTCGGGAGTCGAACCCGCGGCACACTGCGACTGGATTACCAGTCGGGTGCCCAGACGGTTACGCCACCGCCTGGGCCGTAAAACCACTGTTAATTTAACTCTGAGAGTGTACAAATGGAACCATGGAACCAAATGGACCCGTAAGCGTCCATTTGGTTCCATTTGTACACTCTCTGAGTTACAGACCCATAAGGGTCCATTTGGTTCCTAACTATCTCTAATTGAGCTACTCTAGGTACCCCCTGGAACTCCCTCAAGTACCCCTAGGGGTCCCCGGACCCCACTTTGGGAACCCCTGGTATAAGCCATATGTCGTGACGTATAGCTTTAGGTCGCAACGTATATGCATACGTACTGACCTATAAATCATAGGTCGATTCGATACACCACCAAGATACCCATGTACCTGTCTAGATACTTCCTTAATGTTAACGAAGTCCACACCCACAACACCAGAGGGAGTTCAACGAGCCATGTACAACCCAGATTCGGCACAAACAAGGGACTAAATTATTTTCGCTCCTATGCCACCAAAATGTGGAACGCCCTACCAACAGTCATTAAGACATGCGAATCCCTTGACTCCTTCAAAACCGCTCTCAAAGGGCACCTACGGATGGCTGCAATGGATGCCCCCCCCCCCCCCCCCCCTTTTTCCCTCACTGTATATGTTTCTTTTCCCTTTTTACCTCCATTATGATGAATTCCTGTTCTGTTCTTTGTCTATATAGAAGTGTCTATTTGTACGTCTCTAAATGTTTTGATGAATTGAACATGGTGGACCCTCTTGTAAACAAGTGTAATGCTTAATTGGGTCGTCCACTCACAGTTAACAGCCTTTGTATTGAGTTTGTGCTTGAAATGTACTGTAATTCTGCAAACTGTAGTTTATTTGATTGATATTTCAATCAATCAATCAAAAAAGATCTATAAGCCATAAGTCGTGACGCATGGCTTATGTCGCGACGTGTGGTTCATACGTCGCGACCTAGGTCGCGACGTCTCTCTCTGTCTGAACTCGCTGTCTCTCGATATTTGAGCAGTACAGTAGGCCTTACCTGTGTGGAGGAGAAGCCACCGTAGGAGTTCTGCTGGCGGGCCAACCACCTCACGATGCGAGCAGCATAACCCAGGTCTGCAGCGCTAGGGTCAGGGCTGGCAAGCTTGGCCAGCAGCACGTAGGAGGTGATCTCTACGGACAGAGAGGCCGAAGTCTCGCCGGAGGTCTGGGACCAATGCAGGAAACCTCCTGGGGATCCAACAAACAAAACAAGCATTCGTCAAAACCAACCTTCATGCACAGTAACAATACAGACGTAATTGTGGCTAGCAATATATATATATAGATGAAAGTAAACTAAGGTCAGATACTTAAAACTATGAAAATTTAAAAAAATAGATTGAGAAGAGCAAATCAAGTAAATTGAAATGAAATTAATACATTAGCTAATGAGCTAGCTCGATTCTATGTGATCTAAATGCATTGTCTTTCTATCTCACCATCTTGTGATGCAATCTTGTCCAGGTGTTGTAGGAGTAGTGCACGTGTCTCCGTGTCTCTCGCCAGAGAGAAGACGTAGGCCAGCAGAGCTGTAGTGTAGGTGTTGGTCTTCATGGACTCATCGATGGCCTCCCTCAGGCAAGACAGACTGTCTTTCACCACAGGATTCTACAGAGAGACACAGACACAGGCTGTACATTCAGTGCTTCATATCAGGGGTTCTCAACGTTTTTGGCCGGGGACCCCCGGAAATGCTTTGGCAATGTCTCGGGACCCCCGCCCCGCCCCCTCCCGACCCCCAATATAAATTGACTGCTACAATAACCTTAACCCATTTTGGGCGGGAACCCCTTTTGGTGTTTTAAGCATTGTTATAATTTAGCTATTGAAAAATAGCAGATCTACAAGCTCATAGCGCGCCACCGAGTGGCGCGCTATGAGCTTGTAGGTCTGCTATTTTAGAAAAATCGTGAAAATAAAATTTTAAAAAAAAAATCTTTTTTTTTTTTTTTTTATAATTTGGGGACCCCCTAAAATAATTTGGCGACCCCCCGAGGGGTCGCGACCCACGGGTTGAGAACCCCTGCTTCATATGAGTAGTCAAAACACATGAAAACAATTACAGCAATACAATACCACACTTGGAAAATAACATATATTCGGTAGTTGGACGGAGAGAGGATGAAATGAGTGCTTGTCTATGTTTTAAGACCTGTGTAGGACCCTTTAGCGTCTGTCTGAAGGGTGAGAGGCTGAAACATGGGATGTGGAGAACATGATAGGAACCCAAAATGATATTGCTTACAGACGGTCTATATCAGGGGTTCTCAACGTTTTTGGCCGGGGACCCCCGGAAATGCTTTGGCAATGTCTCGGGACCCCCGCCCCGCCCCCTCCAGACCCCCAATATAAATTGACTGCTACAATAACCTTAATAATAGAGACAATACACCATAAATAAATACTGAAACCAGATATAATAATTAGGGAAGGTGTATGCATGTACTATGTGTACTATATGTAAACTTTTTTTTTTTTTTTTTTTTTTTAATTTGGGGACCCCCCCAAAATAATTTGGCGACCCCCCGAGGGGTCGCGACCCACGGGTTGAGAACCCCTGGTGTATATCACTGAAGCTTATGGTCCAGGGTTGTATTTATCAACCAGATTTGTTTGTATATATTGTACAATGAACATTGTCAACATTCTGAATGTTGTGAATGTGAATCAAAGATGAGCATGAGATATTATGAGTGACAGTCATGAAAAAAGCCTGTTCTTCAGCCTCCCAGTGTCAAAATAAAAATAAAAATAAAAATCATCTCTCACTCTACTAGCTCCATTCCACCTCTCAGACCTCATAATGATCTTCTAAAATGCTGGAAAGGCGACTCACTGAAGGTAACAATTTCATCTCCAGTAACGCAGCAGTGATGTAAGCGCTGAGAGTCACTTCATCCGACACTCCACCCTGCAGAAAGGAAACATCAACCGCACGCACGCACGCACACACGCACGCACGCACGCACGCACGCACACACACACACACACACACACACACACACACACACCGATACTTGAAATCAATTTTAGAAACGTATGATAATATTGTCGCTGTTGGGAGGAAACCACCTAACTCCTGAAAAATGTAAATTTTTCATTTCCTGAAAAATGAAACATTTTGGAGTTCTCCCTGACAGCAGAGATATAACGGTGATATGCTGTACTTCTTCACTCGGTATAAATCTCTCCTCTCTCGTACCTTCATTCTGTTGTTGAAGAGTTTTCCAGATTGTTCAAAACAGCCGTTGCTCTTCTGTTTACTCTCCAGCCAGGTCTTTGGTTGCTCTATGTTGGACTCGTCGATGAAGACGAAAGACTTCGCTTGGACAAACGCTCTCAGGACAAATGCAGTCAACCTGATGATGTGTGGGGGAAAAAACACTCTGGCTCTAACTCGACATTTACTGATTTCTAGTTCATGTTAGCAAGCTTTTGAGAAAGTGTTTTCATGAACTACTTCAATTCCACAAGAGAAGTGCTGTCTGTGGTGGGCAGGTGGATTATGCCCAAATATATTGGGCATTTTTGACAAAAGAGGCACAGCCCCCATGGGTCCTGTCAACCTCCCCCCCTCCCCCCTGCCTCCCCTCCTACTACTTCTGCCCTGAGCATTCCACTGTAGGACACAGAACATAAGGAGACTATAAACTGCCCACATCATCATATTCACCATCGATTACACCACTAGCACCCACAGTGTCTCTTGCCTCTTCCCTGCTCCCCGGCCGGCCCAGTCCCTTCTTGTTGTTTACATCCAGAATGAGCCGGTGCACTTCCGCTGGGTCCTTTTTAACCCCAAGGAACCTTTCAGCTACCAACGTCACTTCCTTAAGGAGGTCTGAGCCGTTGAGTTTCTCTTTCGAATGAATGGGCCTTGCTGCTTTCAGAACCTCTGCCATAAATGGTCATTACTAGCATGTCTGGCGGCCACCTGTTTGGCTCATCTCGCTTGCTCCCCTGCGTTACACTCCCCCCTCCTCTCTCCTCCCCGCCCTCCGTTGCAACTCTCTGCACTGCCTCAGCATATGTCACATTTTCTCGCTCCTTCACTGTCTGCACCTTCCGAGCCTTAATAGTGTGCTCACACCACCGATAAGCCTAGCAATGTCATACCTTGTTGGTCTCCCGTCGTTTAAGACTACCAGCCCGTGGTTGTCCAGCCAGTCCTCTATCTCAGGGGTTCTCAACGTTTTTGGCCGGGGACCCCCGGAAATGCTTTGGCAATGTCTCGGGACCCCCGCCCCGCCCCCCCCCGACCCCCAATATAAATTGACTGCTACAATAACCTTAAACCATTTTGGGCGGGAACCCCTTTTGGTGTTTTAACCCATTGATGCCTGAGGCCGAATCTGGGAACGCCTTCTAGGGCCTGACCTAAGGTTTCTAAAAACCTTCAAATTCTGATTAATTATTTTTTAAATAGTTATGTTGCTACATGTATAGCAATAGCTGATGAGACGCAGAGAGCGCGCCGGCATCAAGGGTAGAACAACGTATACGTTGCATCAGGCATCAATGGGTTAAGCATTGTTATAATTTAGCTATTGAAAAATAGCAGATCTACAAGCTCATAGCGCGCCACCGAGTGGCGCGCTACGAGCTTGTAGGTCTGCTATTTTTGAAAAATCGTGAAAAGAAAAAAAAACTTTTTTTTTTGGAAAATAATTTGGGGACCCCCTAAAATAATTTGGCGACCCCCCGAGGGGTCGCGACCCACGGGTTGAGAACCCCTGCTCTATCACACCCCCATTACTGTCCCTTTGCCCGCTACCCCATAATGGGTTGTGGGCATTAAAGTCTCAAAGCACGTACAAGCACGCACAAGCACACAACGTGAACGTCCACTTTTCTATCATCACAATAAATGTATTCTTACCAAGTGTTCCCTTCTCCAGATCCAAACGTGCTGTAGGCACCATCACTGTGCTTGTAGTTCAGCTGCCTCTGGTAGCCTGCGCATATCATTTATTCATTTGTTATTATTATACAGTCAAGGGTTTAGTTGACCTCGTGGTTATTATTATCATCATTGGTGAAGGTGAAGGTTTGCTGGAGGGCGATCGTAAGGTTGGACGACATGGATTGCTGACGTCCCACTCTGACAGTAAGTTCACAGTTGAAACATCTTTCCACAACAAATTAAAAACGATTCAACAGTTGGGACTCACCGCCGACCAGGAAGGGAAGGGCCTTCTCCTTGATGGCCGCCGTCAGCTGGTTTGTGTTCTTCAGGTATTCCAGGATGTAGACGTTGGGAGCTAAGAGCGCCATATTCTGTTCCCCACATCCATACGGCATCTTCAGCAGTCCATCCAGGTTCTTCATGGCACGGCCCAGGATGTCGCCTGTCGTCAGAGAGAGAGAGAGAGAGAGAGGCTGTTAGACTGAAACTGATTTGTTTTAACCCATTTTGACCTGATTCGATCACGATCAGATTCTAAAAATGTCTTCTACATTCTGACAGTTTTCTGAAAAAGCTATGTTTCTATGTCAGTCGTTCTTCGATTTTTCAAAAATAGCAGACCTACAAGCTCGTAGCGCGCCACTCGGTGGCGCGCTATGAGCTTGTAGATCTGCTATTTTTCAATAGCTAAAGCATAACATAATGCTAACACCAAAAGGGGTTCCCGCCCAGTAGTGGGTTAATAAAGACCTGCTAATAAAGACGGAATAGCAATTTGAATGTTGCTTGTAAACTCCATCACAGATTATCTTCTATATCCTGTCTTTCCCCCACTGTAGTGTGTGATAAAGACGAAATGCACAAAGTTCAAAAGAACAGACAATCCATTTACCCAGGACGGATACAGAAGAACGGGCAGATCCCACAATCACGTTATCAGGGAGTTGGAGCTGGGTTTCCTCTGTCAAAGTCTCTCCTAGAAAAACATGAACATGAGTAGCTATGAGACATCAAACAATCATCGTAGTCACGTAAACTCTGGTATGGTTATCAACAAGGAGAGACTTTCATGTTTTTTGTTTAATACACACACACACTAGGGCATTAAGCAACTAGTCGACTAGTAAATCCACTAGTCGACCTTGTTGGTACTAGTTGACTAGTTGATAAGAAGAAAAAAAAAAAGGTTTATTTTTTTTATTTTTTTTCCCCCCCGATTTTGTAGGCCTCAAGATCAGGTAGAATAGATTATAGTTATAGTCACCATGTACAAATTTTTTCAATGTACAAATACAAATACATAATAATAAAAAAATATATATATATTATTTTTTAATTTATTTTATTTTTTACATAATAGGTAGTTAAACAACTAGTCGACTAGTCGACTAGTAAACTAGGCAACTAGTCAACTAGTAAAAATGACTAGAAGTGAATGCCCTAACACACACACACACACACACACACACACACACACACACACCCTCCACAATACAGTGTATTCCAGAGGAACGGTCTATAAGCCCTACTAGCTGCTACACTGCAAGTAGTTTGAATGGACTGACACAATCTCAAATCTTTCACAAGATATATCTAATAATTAACAGGCAGATTCCAGGATACTGATTTTAGTGACCACAAGGCTTTTCCTCTAGCATCGCCACTTACGTAGCAAATCCCCAGTAGGTTTTAAGAAGACACATGGCTGCTAGTGGGTTAAGTTTTCTTTGCCTGAAGCCGTCCACCTCTGTGGTATTTCTGAATAGCACATTTTTCTATTATTTCTGAAAGAATTGAGCACCCTTCATGTACTGTATACACTCCACACTCACCTTTCGGACACATCAACCAGTTGTAGGTCTTGGTCACTTCCGTTCCCTCTGCCTGAAGTGGGCAAAAAGCAGACTTTATTTTTTCCAGTTCATTCATTGGCCACATACATACCAATACAAAATGAATGAATGAAACTAAAGCTAATTGAACCTAAAACAGAAACAAAAACTAAAGGGAAATTTCAGTCCTATCACAACTGCCGCCTGGGCCATGGCTCAGCGGTCCAGGCACCTTTGCTGGTAATCAATTTACAATTACAATTTACAATTTAGGCATTTAGCAGACGCTCTTAATCCAGAGCGACTTACATTAGGCAGGAACAAAAGTATGGGAATACAACACATATATAAAATGCATTTATCAAGAAACATGCGTAAGCTAAGAACGTAACTAGAACATATCTATATAATGACACTATACATATTAACTATACATATATACTATACTATGCTATACATATGTAGGCTACTATGATGTGCTATGACTATATACAATGCAATTATTGTGCTGTCTACCAGTCTGGCAGTGTGCCGCGGGTTCGACTCCCGATCCCGACAGCCTTTACTGCATGTCTTCCCCCCCATCTCTCTCCCCATTTCCTGTCAGCCTACTGTCTGTCCCTCCATAAAAAATATAAAATAAAGGCGAAAGCCACAAAAAAACAAAACCGCCTACCTTGATTATCAGAGAGCGTGTGACAACATCGATGCGGCCTCTCTCTGGCACGTCGACTATCTCGTTTCCACACGCTGCTTGGGACGCCACTGCCTCAGCGCTCACAGTCACCTTGACAACCTCTGGAAAACATCCATAACCACAAGTTCAACAGTCAAGTAACGCCTTGTCGACCATCTCTGACAATTACTGGAGCGCCCATGGTGGTCAGGGCTGCTTCGCTGTGCGCTCTGTAACGTCTTAGACTTAGTAGTATTTTTGTTCTAGTGTTTTTTAGTCTTTCTTCACCTACACTATTCCTGACGTCGAAATTAAAAAAAAAAAAATTCTAAATCCTGACAGTTTTCTGAAATACCTGTTTCTGTATCAGTGGTGCTCAATATTTCTTGTCAAGGACCCCAAAAATGATATGTAATTGGCCTCCGACCCCCAACTCAAAATATGTTGTTCCAGGGACCCCCCCAGAAGCAAAGATTTTAGTTAAAAATGTCCACACTGAAAGAATATATATTCCAAATTTGCTCCACATTTTCACGATTTTTCTAAAATAGCAGATCTACAAGCTCTACAAGATCTACAAGCGCGGCACTCGGTGCCGCGCTATGAGCTTGTAGATCTGCTATTTTTCAACAGCTAAAGTATTACATAATGCTTAAAACACCAAAAGGGGTTCCCGCCAAGAATGGGTTAATGGCAGTTGATGAATAGTTCATAAATCAAGGTCATCATCATCCTTGTAAAGACTCACAGACTTTGAACTGGATGCTGTTGTTGGTTTGATTATATTGATTATATTATATGTATTATATAACATGTCCCAAAGAACACAACGCCAAAGAAATTCTAAACTGTGGTTAAGCCCCGCAATAAGGGAGTTCAGGTCTCACCTAGGACAGAGGCATCCATTGTCCAGCTGAAGGTCTTGCGTCCGTTGGCACAGACACAGGAGGAGTACACTTCACCAGGGATGGCTGTCAGAGTGTAATCTGATGAGGGGCTGGGAGTCACACTCACCTGATGGAAGAGAGACAGTGGTTGGATGGAATGGAGGAAAATGACACACACCCACATACAGACAGACAGACAGACAGACAGAGTACCATGATGCAGCTGGACTGGTAGTTGAAGACGGTAGCCTTCAGAACAAATTTCTCTCCCCTGACGATGGAGTAAGGCAGGCTGAGCTCCAGGAAGAAGGGCTGGAAGACTTTGAGCTCCTTGGGAGGAGCGAGACCGAAGCCGCTTGAGGACAAGCAGAAAGCCTCTGTCTCCCATGTGGTGATGGTGTCTGGGACAGTGAGGGACACGTCCGCTTTTCCCGAGGTCCTGGATGGAAGGACGATGGACAGACAGTTGATACTAGACCTCATCTATAACTATCTATACGCCAGTCAGAGCTGGCATAAATAACGGTTCCTCTGTGGCATGTGCTGGAGGTGTGTGTGTGTCCCACATAGTGAGACATCTCCGTTATGATACTCCAGGATTGCGCAAGTTAAAACCCATTTCGGGCGGGAACCCCGTTTGGTGTTTTAAGCATTCTGTTCTACTTTAGCTATTGAAAAATAGCAGATCTACAAGCTCATAGCGCGGCACCGAGTGCCGCGCTATGAGCTTGTAGGTCTGCTATTTTTGAAAAATCGTGAAAATGTGGCGCAAATCTTTGAATATATATTCTTTCAGAGCGAATGTTTTTAACTCAAATCTTTGCTTCTGGGGGGGTGGGGGTCCATGGAACAACATATTTTCAGATGGGGTCGGCAGCCAAATACATATATAGTATATTTTTGGGAGTCCTTGACATGAAATTGTTTGAGAACCACTGATAAAAAGAAAAGAGAAACACAGGTTTTTCCAGAAAACTGTCATGATTTAGAAGACCTTTTGTAGAAATCCCGTCTCAGGTCTAAATGGGTTAACTACTGTTTTGTGTGGCTGAACTTTGACTTTGATGGTAAAGGAGGTTTACTTTGAAATTTAGATCAAATAGGGGTGATGATGAGCTCTGGGCACTCACCCCACCTCCACCAGGTCCCATATCCATGTCTCTGGGAAGAAGGAGCGGATGGTCTGTATGGGCGGAGGAACTGAAGCACCACCTGGACCACCTGCACTGCCCTGCACGTCCATGTTCATCGCTATCGCTTCTGGCTGAGAGTGGTATCTGCTGTGTGTTCTGTAGACTGAACATAAATACATTATAATAAAATATGAATACTAATAATAATAATTACAAAAAATACATAGCCTATATTTATTTCTTTTTTTTCTGAGTGAATATATATATATATATATATATAATATATAGATATTCACTCAGAATTCAGACAATGAAAAGTTGAAAACAGACTGAAACTAGGGGCGCGTTCGGAAATAGCGCACTGAGCGCACTGTGCACTGCAAACTAATATAGGCGAGTGCGCTCCGGTGCGGTATTTCCCGAACGCATTTCCGAACGCGCCCTAGAAGAAGTGCCCCTCGGGGCACCAGGTCTCCACCAGGATTGATATTTGGATACAATCTGAAGGACTAATATAAAGAAAGTGTTGAACCTAAGTCGGCCTCCTGGTGGCACTCGAAAAGGCAGAATTGAAAAATGCAGGCCAGGCGTTTTTCCTTGGCCTGTAGGGAGTGTGCATTACATACAAAGTTTTACGCAGATCGGTGCAGTATGCAGTTATATATGTATAGAGATGTGACTCGGCCCGTTATAGCACCACCATGAGGCTGATTTGAAAAATGTCAAGTGGCATTTCTTCCTCAGCCTAGTGGGATTTGGAATGACCACGGAGCAAAGAGCCAGGTGGGGGCGGGTCTTTACGCAACATATGCGTGCACAATTTCACCGCAATCGGGCACTGCGTTGATGAATTGCGGCATTTTGTACAAAACAGGCCTGCACTCCTGAATACTTTGGAAGCCATTCAAGATGGAATATGAGAAATCAAACAGTCTGGCTGTGATCACGGCAACAGTGCCACAGATTAGCTGTTCACAGACGGGCACACACACACACACACACACACACACACACACACACACACACACACACACACACACACACACACACACACACACACGCACACACGGACAGACGGAGTGCAAAACATACTATCCCATGCCTTCGGCCTGGTGGAGACAATGAAATGAATTCACGCTGGTAAGTATATATACTTGTCTGGAACTTACTTCCGTGGTCACCATAGTAGTACTCTCTTCCTTTGAACCGGACGCAGGAAGGTAACTTTATAAGCAAGTTGGTTGACATCTTCAGTCCCAGATTCTAGATGAATTATAGTTAGATAAGATGTTGTGATAAAGTACAAAGATGATGAACTGAAAAGATTTATCCTTTTGACAATTTAAGTTGAAATTGAGGCATAGAAATACCTTAAAGACTGTGTATGCGTCCTTGTGATTATCACGTCCAGGTCCCTGGATATATCTTTTTGATCTCACTGGCAAACACTGTACATCATCTTCGAGTTCATATGGAATATATTCAGATTTCGTGACTGGCATCAGGTCAAATATCTGTTCAAAGAAAAGAGCTTAGCATCAAAATCACGAAGGTAGCCCAGGCGGTGGCGTAACCGTCTGGGCACCCGACTGGTAATCCAGTCGCAGTGTGCCGCGGGTTCGACTCCCGAGCCCGACACGGCCTTTACTGCATGTCTTCCCCCATCTCTCTCCTGTTTCCTGTCAGCCTACTGTCTGTCCCTTCAAAAACCAATAAAAGGCGTAAGCCGCAAAAAAAATATCTTAAAAAAAAAAAAAATCACGAAGGTATAGGACAGGTGATGCTTGGTAGATGCTGGGTAATGATGAAGATAGGATAAAGACGCGTGATTTCTTTCTACGTCCGAGCATAGACATGGTAACGCCCCGCCTGCCTCTGATTGGCCTACCGACACTGCCCGTCTTCCCTGTCCTCCGAGATGCAAGGGTACTCCGTGGTAGCCTGGCTAATAAGCCAGACTAATATCACACAACACTGTCGCGGTATATTAGTCTGGGCTGGCTCCACTTGGATTTCATTTCCCGGGGGGCGGGTTCAAACATTTTCTCTTTGACGCAATTGGTCAAAGCTACTGTCAGTCAAAGGTCTCAAGCATTGAACGTCACTGTACCAAAGCCCGCCCATATTGCATACCGTGTCCCGATTGGCCCGACCTGTTCTCGGTTGTAGGAAAGAGGCGTGCTACTGAGCCTCGCCAGACCCTAATCCGCTGGCAGGCAATTTTTTTTTTGCCAACGGCTGATTCGGTCTGGTTTATTAACCAGGCTAACTCCGTGGTGGGAAATAATACAAGTACAAGAGAATGGCAACACGCGACAGTAACTTGTAACTTTCATTTTTGTAGAAGAGGCAAACCAATATTGTTTGTACCGTTTGCTTAATATTCATATCTCAACAGTTAATCAACACTAACAGTGTTAGTGTTGATTATCGTGTATTAATCTAATTATATTAAACTAATACTAAAAAGATAAAGATCAAGGGAAAAGAGACCTTTTTACAGTACAATAATGTTTCAAGTTACACATGTATACAAATAAATCAACGGCATAAACAATATTAGTTTGCCTCTTCTACAAGTTACTGTTGCGCATGCCAAGCTGTCATTCTCTTGCATTAAAGGTAGTCTATGCTCGGACGTAGAAAGAAATCACGCGATAAAGACAAGACACATCAGGATCAGATAAAACATGGGCACATTTTCATGGCCGTTTGAGCACAAAAATGGAGGTATACAACATCAGAAATAATAGAAAGAAAGTGACGCTGATGCCAAGTATACGTGGAAAGTCTCACCTTGTCTGCATCCAGCTGCTTCCCTGGCTCCTTGATGCGAACACTCTGGTCGATGGCACTGACGCCACACAGCGAGCCTGCCGTGGCTGACACCTGCAGTGTGTTCTTCTCTCCGGGGATCGCCGTGGATGGAGAGAACTCCAGATCCACCTGACATACAAAAAACATCTCCTTGAATCAGTGGCGTGCACAGACATTTAGAGGGGCAGGTGCTCAAGTTAAAAAAGGGCACCTTGTGCAGCGCGTGGAACCGGCCGGTTGCCTTAACCCATTTTGGGCGGGAACCCCTTTTGGTGTTAGCATTATGTTATGCTTTAGCTATTGAAAAATAGCAGATCTACAAGCTCATAGCGCGCCACCGAGTGGCGCGCTACGAGCTTGTAGGTCTGCTATTTTTGAAAAATCAAAAAAAAAAAAAAAGTTTTTTTGTTTTGTTTTTCAAAAGAGCACATTGCCAAAAGGGCAGGGGGTGCTCTAGCACCCCCTAGTGTCTATCTGTGCACGCCACTGCCTTGAATACAGACCTTGACAGACACGTCCGTGCAATGACTCAGGTTAGCCCCACTCACATACAGCCCTTCTAGTACAGGAAAGCTATGGAAAATACAGGGTCAACCTCAATCTAATTGCAAAAAAACCAAACTCAGCTGAATATATCCTGAATAACGTTGCCTGGAATTGTCTTGGGGGAAAGTGTTGAAAATGGCCTGTACAGTATGGCCACCATTGGCATCCTATTATAAGGCAATATTTTCTAGATTTCCTTATGCTTTAAGTAGCATGTGACGTGTCAAACTAGGGGGTTTTCATGATGCTGAATCCATTCCAAGCATTCGTTTTGCACAAAAACACTCATTGGGCTAAATTTAGCCATAGCAACTTGCCCAAATGTGATGATGTCAGCACATTTGGGCAAGTTGCTATGGCCACATTTAGCCCAGAAAATATTGCCTTATTATAATTGGAAGTCAATGGTGGCCATACTGTACAGGCCATTTTCAACACTTTCCCCTCAGACAATTCCAGGCAACTTATTTTCTGTTATTCAGGATATATTGAAGATGCAAAATCAGCTGAGTTTGTTTTTTTTGCAATTAGATTGAGGTCAAATTACATTATTACTGGACTATTCTTCAAGTTCTGACTCCTCATCTTCCACAGTGACCAGACAATGTTACCCAGATCCCTTGAGATCACATGAACATTGGCACAAAACTAACACAATTAACTGACCTTATTACGGAAGCATTTCTCTGTGGTGAAGTCTGCGCTGTGAGCAATGACCGTCTCACTGGGGAGGACGGCGTACACAAGCACCTGGAGCAATGGAGCCATTTCTGGGGTGACATCCAACTTGAAGGAGATCTCACCGTCTTGGACTAGAACCACACAGCAGTTTGAGGAGAAGAGAAGAGGAGAGGAGAGGAGAGGAGAGGAGAGGAGAGGAGAGGAGAGGAGAGGGGAGGGGAGGGGAGAGGAGAGGAGAGGAGAGAGGAGAGGAGAGGAGAGGAGAGGAGAGGAGAGGAGAGGAGAGGAGAGGAGAGGAGAGGAGAGGAGAGGAGAGGAGAGGAGAGGGAAGAGGAGAGGAGAGGAGAGGAGAGGAGAGGAGAGGAGAGGAGAGGAGAGGAGAGGAAAAGAGATGCAGTTAAGAGTTAGTCAGTTAAGAGATCTCTATTAACTCACTAAGAATATACATTACTGCAGCTTATGCGTAGAGAAACAAACTTTCCTGAAGCTGAATGACCTGTAAAACCTTTTATTTGAGGTGCTAATAAACCTTTGAATCATGATCATAGCATAGCATGGTTCTTATTGTAGGATACTGTTTGTCCGTGTATCAACAGCTAGAATGTTTTATTTATTTTCATTTGAATTATGTTCATTTATTTAAATTAAACACCTAGATATTCAGTGCTGTTGTCTTTGTTGCTGTTGTTTACTTACTAGCCTCCTCCACTCCAATGGTTATACGTCCTTGCTTGATAATAGTTGATCTGGATAAAATCTGGAGAGACAAAATTGAGAGAATGATGAGGAGAAAGAGTTCATGACATGAAATTCAGCACAGAATATCAATGTCATTTTACAGATACATGGTTTTAGAAGTAAGAGATGAAATGTAAAAGCAATTGAAATGAAACATATAGCTCTGGGTGATGGTCATCATGTAATTATGTTAACTACACTTTCTATAGATTAGAGACAAGTTAAAGGAGTATTCAGTGATTTGGGTGATTTGGAAAACCCCCCCGGTCCGCCCTGGTAAAGAGATGTGCACATGCACGCACTACAGTGGGGGGGGGGACACGCGACAGGCCAACAGTACACACCCCAAGGCCCGCCACCGCTCGATCATGATTGGCGGAAGGCCCCTCTCTATCCTGATTGGATGAAGGCTGGGCCACCTAGCCAAAAACGAAACCTAAGGTTTTTTGACCCCCAGGGGTTAACTGGGGACAGGGAGGAACTGTGCTGACCATGCAGGAATTATGGTCAGCACACTCTATAGTAGGGAGGATTATCACAACAAAACAAAAAAGTGATATTTGAATTAAGTGAAATCACTGAATATACCTTTAATTAATCAAAATATTACAAAGAAATCCAATTACGAGGTTTCATTTGAATATTCCAGCATGCCAACTGGTAAAACCAGTAAAGAATGTATGCTGAAAGCAGACTTCCCTGTTTCTAGATGTCAATAGGTGTGAGAGTGTGTGTGTGTGTGTGCGTGCGTGCGTGCGTGCGTGCGTGCGTCTCACCAGGTACATCAGGTCCACAAGGCCTGCCGTCTCTCCAACTATAGTGTAGTGGAGGCCGATGAGGTTTTCTACATTGCAGATCAGTGGGTTCTCCGTCTTCTGCACCTCCAGATAGCTCACGGTCTTGCTGTCAGGCGTGGCTTCCTGGACCAGGGACATCTGATGCCGCCCTTCTTCAAAGTGTGGAGTTCTGTATCCAGGGTACTCTATCGTTGGTGTGGCGCTAGCCTTGATCACAGCAAAACAGAAAGGAAGGTTATTTTAACCCATTTTGAGATCAGATTCTAAAAATGTCTTCTATATCCTGACAGTTTTCTGAAAAAGCTATGTTTCTATGTCAGTCGTTCTTCGATTTTTCAAAAATAGCAGACCTACAAGCTCGTAGCGCGGCACTCGGTGCCGCGCTATGAGCTTGTAGATCTGCTATTTTTCAATAGCTAAAGCATAACATAATGGTAACACCAAAAGGGGTTCCCGCCCAAAATGGGTTAACCCTAGAACACTATAAAACACGAGTGATTTTCACCCAGACAATTTTATTGTGTTGTTGCTGATGTCTGGGGTGGGTGGGTCTTTCAGTACCTAGGGTTAAGGGTTGTTCGGGTGATAGAGAAAAATCCCACACACCCACAATGGGATTTTATTTGTATGTGTTTATTTCACTGGACATTCTCCCACGAATGGGTGGACTACAGGAGAAGTTCCCAGCTCTTTTTTAATGAATATTTTTAGAATAACCCATGTTTTTCACATGATATCTAGGCTATTTTTTTCCTTTTTTTGTGTGAAAGGTCTTGATGAAATATTAAACAAGAGTACCTCAAGTTAACATGTATTGCTGTACTTATATAATATTATAATAATAATAATAATAATAATAATATTTTGATGAGAAGTATTTTTTTATGGAATATTTTCATTGGGTAAAATCTAAACACTCGAGTTTAGTGATGTTTTCTTGGGTTAAAGGCATAGTTCACCCCCACAATGACTTAATTTTTATTTTTTCAATAACTCACCCCATTGAGACTTCAATTCATGGATATTGTTCTGTTTTTGTCGCATTCCTAAACCGATAATTTGATGACCAGCATGGATTCCCTATGGAGACACAAATAGTCTCCTTTGTGTCTCCATAGGGAACTGTAGCCTCTGCACAGCCGGTCATCAAATTATTGGCTCAGGAATTACCCCTTTAATAACCAAGTGTATTGCGAAATATTTCCTATAAAAATTGCATGTGTGTGTGTGTGTGCGTGCGTGCGTGCGTGCGTGCGTGCGTGCGATGTGTGTAATGTAGCCTAAATAGAGCATTGCAAATGAGAGCAAACCAAGGTTTCAATCAATCCAATATATTTTCGATATACTGTACGAGGATGAACTCTACTGACTATCTTGCCCCATAATCTCTCTCCTCTAGTGCCACCCTGTCGTCTATACTTAGTTCGTTTGTGGTCGTTATCCTCACCGGCCTGTGTTAATTATTGACTGTACAGGTGGCCCATTAGCTCTCTGTGTATTTAACACAGACCTTAGATAAAGTTGGGTCACCGTTCTCACTGTCTGCTCCATGTCAGTGGAGGATTAAAGCAGGGGTTCTCAACCCGTGGGTCGCGACCCCTCGGGGGGTCGCCAAATTATTAATTATTAATTATTATTTTTTCACGATTTTTCAAAAAAAACAGACCTACAAGCTCGTAGCGCGCCACTCGGTGGCGCGCTATGAGCTTGTAGATCTGCTATTTTTCAATAGCTAAATTATAACATAATGCTTAAAACACCAAAAGGGGTTCCCGCCCAAAATGGGTTAAGGTTATTGTAGCAGTCAATTTATATTGGGGGTCGGGGGTGGACGGGGCGGGGGTCCCGAGACATTGCCAAAGCATTTCCCAGGGTTCCCGGCCAAAAAGGTTGAGAACCCCTGGATTAAAGGACCACTTCACCACTTTTCAACCTATCTTCATATAATAGGTCCTCACTAATAATCATGAAAAAATGGCGCAATTCTTTTCTACCCGGTCTGTGTCTCATAGGAGGGCTGTGGGCAGTTCAGAAACTGTCTTCCAGTGACATCATCGATGGGTAATCCAAGCTAATAGAAACTGCAGGCTTTCTAGTCCTGAAAAGTTGCAATGCGAAAATGGAAGCCATCGTTCTCACGATAATGAAAATCTAAATATTTTTGTAAAAAGATCTTGTTTTAAAAAAAAATCTGCCTAATGATGATGTCACTGGAGGACGGTTTCTAAACTGCCCACAGCCCTCCTATGAGACACAGACTGAGTAGAAAAGAATCGTGCCATTTTATCATGATTATTAGTGAGGACCTATTATATGAAGATAGGTTGAAAAGTGGTGAAGTGGTCCTTTAACCATGCTTATGTAATATGTACTGTATGCCAAACCTTTTCATGATTGACACTAATTAGCCCGCAGACCCCCATTTGAAAAGACATGCCATGCAGAGACCCCCCATAAGAGAAGATGTTTACGGCTCTAGCAGTGATTCTCAACCCGTTTAACTTCAAGGAACCCCAGTTTGACATGCATTATTCTATACGGACCCCCATTTAATGGCATTTCTGTCTCTGGGACCCTCAATTTATATTGTATAATCAATGTCAATTTAACTCTGAGAGTGTACAAATGGAACCAAATGGAACCAAAATTGGAACCAAGGTTCCATTTGTACACTCTCAGAGTTACAGACCCATAAGGGTCCATTTGGTTCCAAACTATGATTTAGCTGGAGACCACCTGGAACTCCCTCAAGGACCCCTGGGGGTCCCCGGACCCCACTTTGGGAACCACTGCTGTATGCAATGCAGCTAGTCTGGCCACTTTGCCGTTTCACGTCCACTAACATAGGGCAAACTGTTCTCGTGAATGTCAGTTGGTGAGTGTGTGCAGTGGGTGAGTGTGTGCAGTTGGTGAGTGTGTGCAGTTGGGTGAGTGTGTGCAGGGCCGTGCAGAGAGCACTAGGGGGGCAGGGGCTCAAACTCCAAAAAAGGGCACATGTGTGGGCGCGCGTAGCGCGCGCCGATTTTTGGGGGTGGTCTTTTTGTGGAGTCCTTCCCTTGTGCCATTTCATGTCATTGGACAGTAAAATAAGCAATATGTTCTCATTAGTCTGAAACTAAAACTGACTGATGGCAGATTAAAAGATAATTCATTATGATAGTGGAATTTATCATTACTTGTCAAATGTTCGTCTTGAAGGGCCAATGGCACTTATTGCCCCCCCACACAAGCCCTTATTGGTCCCCCACACAAGCCCTTATTGGCCCCCCACATAAGCCCTTATTTGCCCCCCACACAAGCCCTTATTTGCCCCCCCCACACAAGCCTTTATTGGCCCCCACACAAGCCCTTATTTGCCCCCCACAAGCCCTTATTTGCCCCCAAATAAGCCCTTGTTTCCCCCCCACACAAGCCCTTATTGGTCCCCCACATAAGCCCTTATTGGCCCCCCACAAGCCCTTATTGGCCCCACATAAGCTCGTATTGCCCCCCCACACCACATGTCCTTATGTGGCAAAAAACAAAATAAAATAATTCCCTTTTTGCAAAAGGGAAGGTGCTCAAGCCCCCCTAGCCCCCCCCCCCCCCCCCCCCCCTCTGCACGTGCCTGAGTGTGTGCAGTTGGGTGAGTGTGTTCAGTTGGTGAGTGTGTGCAGTTGGTGAGTGTGTTCAGTTGGTGAGTGTGTGCAGTTGGGTGAGTGTGTTCAGTTGGTGAGTGTGTGCAGTTGGGTGAGTGTGTTCAGTTGGTGAGTGTGTTCAGTTGGTGAGTGTGTGCAGTTGGTGAGTGTGTGCAGTTGGTGAGTGTGTTCAGTTGGTGAGTGTGTGCAGTTGGTGAGTGTGTGCAGTTGGTGAGTGTGTGCAGTGGGTGAGTGTGTTCAGTTGGTGAGTGTGTGCAGTTGGGTGAGTGTGTCAGTTGGTGAGTGTGTGCAGTTGGTGAGTGTGTGCAGTTGGGTGAGTGTGTCAGTTGGTGAGTGTGTGCAGTTGGGTGAGTGTGTCAGTTGGTGAGTGTGTGCAGTTGGTGAGTGTGTGCAGTTGGTGAGTGTGTCAGTTGGTGAGTGTGTGCAGTTGGTAAGTGTGTCAGTTGGTGAGTGTGTGCAGTTGGTGAGTGTGTGCAGTTGGTGAGTGTGTGCAGTTGGTGAGTGTGTGCAGTTGGTGAGTGTGTGCAGTTGGTGAGTGTGTTCAGTTGGTGAGTGTGTTCAGTTGGTGAGTGTGTGCAGTTGGTGAGTGTGTCAGTTGGTGAGTGTGAGTGTGTGCAGTTGGTGAGTGTGTGCAGTTGGTGAGTGTGTCAGTTTGGTGCCTTTTTATGTCAATGCTCTAATCTTCACAAAAATCCTCGGGATTAATCCATTTAGGCCCGACGTCGAAAAAAATAAAATAATAATCTTCTAAATCCTGACAGTTTCCTGAAATACCTATGTTTCTATGTCAGTGGTGTTCAATATTTCATGTCAAGGACCCCCAGAATTATGTGTAATTGGCCGCCGACCCCAATTTGAAAATATGTTGTTCCAGGGACCTCCCCCAGAAGCAAAGATTTGAGTTGAAACGTTCGCTCTGAAAGAATATATATTTCAAAGATTTGCGACACTTTTTCACGTTTTTTCAAAAATAGCAGATCTACAAGCTCATAGCTCATAGCTCATAGCTATGAGCTTGTAGAACTGCTATTTTTCAACAGCTACAAAACACCAAAAGGGGTTCCCGTTCATCCATGAGTTCATTAACAGGAGGATTTTCACAGCACAGGAGGTGCTTGTCCTATATCTGCTGCAGCTTGTTGAACGCCAACTCTGACTTACTTTGAGGTGGACCTGGACCAGACATGAGGGGGGACCCTCATGTCTGGTCCAGGGTTGGACGTGAACGCCAACTCTGACTTACTTTGAGGTGGATGTCCCCCCTCATGTCTGGTCCAGGGTTGGACGTGAACGCCAACTCTGACTTACTTTTAGGTGGATGTCCCCCCTCATGTCTGGTCCAGGGTTGGACGTGAACGCCAACTCTGACTTACTTTGAGGTGGATGTCCCCCCTCATGTCTGGTCCAGGGTTGGACGTGAACGCCAACTCTGACTTACTTTGAGGTGGATGTCCCCCCTCATGTCTGGTCCAGGGTTGGACGTGAACGCCAACTCTGACTTACTTTGAGGTGGATGTCCCCCCTCATGTCTGGTCCAGGGTTGGACGTGAACGCCAACTCTGACTTACTTTGAGGTGGATGTCCCCCCCTCATGTCTGGTCCAGGGTTGGACGTGAACGCCAACTCTGACTTACTTTGAGGTGGATGTCCCCCCTCATGTCTGGTCCAGGGTTGGACGTGAACGCCAACTCTGACTTACTTTGAGGTGGATGTCCCCCCTCATGTCTGGTCCAGGGTTGGACGTGAACGCCAACTCTGACTTACTTTGAGGTGGATGTCCCCCCTCATGTCTGGTCCAGGGTTGGACGTGAACGCCAACTCTGACTTACTTTGAGGTGGATGTCCCCCCTCATGTCTGGTCCAGGGTTGGACGTGAACGCCAACTCTGACTTACTTTGAGGTGGATGTCCCCCCTCATGTCTGGTCCAGGGTTGGACGTGAACGCCAACTCTGACTTACTTTGAGGTGGATGTCCCCCCTCATGTCTGGTCCAGGGTTGGACGTGTCGTACGAGAAACTGGCCACGCCGTCGCCGTCAGTGGTGACGTTCACGCAGCTAACCGGTGACCATCTTTCACCTCCAAACATGTACACCATCATGCCAGGAATGGCTGTGTCGTTCAAGTAAAGTGCTTTGACCTTGAGAGTTGGAAAATACAAAATAACGTTATACGGAAGAATGCATATATGGCCAGTGTCAGACTGAAGTAGTGTTTAAACCATTATATTTAGACTTACTTTTCCTTTAATCACTGATTGGTCCTCAAACACCTTGGGTGTTTCAATAAAGGAAAGTTTTCCAATAACATAAGAGAGAGAGAGCACTTTCCCTTGAGGCTGTGTAATACCTGTGTAAGAAGAAAAGAAAACGTCCATGTCACTTATAGTGTGACACATTTCATGACAGTGAAACTGATTCTCATGTCATTGCTTGACATTGTTCCAACAGCGTGAAGAAGACTTGCCTGTTCCATCCTCCTCTACTTTAGCATTGAGATGCAATTCGTCATTCAGAAGCTTTTGTGCGTTTTTGGTGAAAGTTGACATTTTGAAAGTAAAGGTGGCGCAGCCCGTCTTGTCCGTCTGTAAAGCATACAGCAAAGAAAGTTAAAAAAAACACTCAATAAGTGAGACAATTAATGGCAAGCATGGTCATAGGTTCTGTATTTGCATTGCACCGCCCATCCAGGTATATTAAATGGTAAATGGTGCATTTATATAGCGCCTTTATCCAAGGCGCTTTACATAGATTACATTCACCCATTCACGCACACATTCATACACCGATGGCAACGGAAACCATGCAAGGCACCAACCAGCACATCGGGAGCAATTAGGGGTTCAGTGTCTTGCTCAAGGACACTTCGACAGTAACTCTGGGGGAGCCCGGGTTTGAACTGGCAACCTTGCGGTTGCCATCCAGGCACTCTACCCCTGAGCCAGCGCCGCTTAGGGATACACTTTTTTCGCTTCCGAACCGATCCCGATACCTCAATTTCCGTGTTAGCCGATACCGAATACCGATACCAGTGTTGTGATCTCGTGTTGTGTTTATAGCTATATATCTCGTGTTACTAGGATAACATTCAGAAGTCAAGCTGTGAATCAGTCGTACAGTAAGAGAGTAGAACTAAACAACTAAACAAACACATTATACAACTCGCACGCACGCACGCACGCACGCACGCACGCACGCACGCACAATCTCTATGCAATTTTTTGTTTTACTGTCGTTTTACTGCACAAAGGTGGTGGAATAGTTGGTTCATTAACATCATGTCATGTCACCTTTTTACTCTCTTTATGACAGGGTGCAGCAAATTCAGGGACACCCTCTGGATGTTCTGGGGAAACTAACACTGGTATGTACATATTTTGCTGTATCGGTCGGCACAGCTCCACTTCTGCCTTGCCAGGCACAGGCTGTCCATAGGTATACCTGATAAACATAAGGAGTGAACATAATATGTGTACCTTTCGTTCGGTTGATTCTTCGAAATGAAATCCGAAAAGAAACATGGAAACATGGACTTGTTTTTTCAATTTCTGATGCTCTAGATTACATCACTGTAATCCAGATTTACAGTAAATCGCTCTGGATTAAGAGCGTCTGCTATAAATGCCTATAAATTGTGGCATGTTAAACACGAGGTAATACATCAAATGCGTAGAAATAGTACAAGATATATCTCCCCCATATCTAGTATCCCATATCCAAATATTTACACGTGTTTTAAATATTATGTTATAATTTAGCTATTGAAAAATAGCAGATCTACAAGCTCATACCACCGAGTGGTCTGCTATTTTTTAAAAATCCTGAAAATGTGGCACAAATCTTTGAATATATATTCTTTCAGAGTGAACGTTTTTAACTCAAATCTTTGCTTCTGGGGGGGGTCCCTGGAACAACATATTTTCAGATGGGGGTCCTTGACATGAAACTGTTTGAACACGACTGACATAGAAACATGTCTCTTTTTCAGAGAACTGTCAGGAGAAGACATTTGTAGAATCGTCCTAATGGGTTAAGATAAGAGTGTATCATACGGCACTTACGTTGCACAAACCTCCGCTGTGAACGCCTCTTGTTGAATGCTTATCTCATCGGGTACTTCTACCTTTACGTCAAATTTGGGCAAGACTGGGAAAACATTACAATAAGCACTGTTTACTGTCAAGTCACAAAAGGTCAATATGACACACAAAGACCAAATAAACTTAGACATATTTAGACATGATATGCTTAGACGAATCCTTCGATGTTACGTGAGATGTGTTTCAGGGTGAATCTTGAACTACATGGTCTTCCTGCCCGTATTGTTCAAAAGATATAACAATAATTGTAATTCACCTTTAGCTAAGCCCCGCCCTCTCCCACTTAGACACTCCCACTTGGACACTTTCCAGCCGGGATCATTCATTCCAATGTAAATATCATGGATTTTACACATTAAATAAATACTGGTTCATTTTTGGAACCAGACCTTCAAAATCTCTTCCAAATCCGTCAACAAGGCCTGCCATATGCACTGGAAAAATATATGCGTGGCATTTCTTTTTTTTAAACAATGTTTTATCATAATAGGAAAACTATTGGTGGAGAGGTTTGTCTAACCCATGTTATGCTTAGCTGTGATTGGACCATAGCAGTTTGGGGAGGCGGGCTTAGCTATAGGTCAATTGGAGGTTTACAGTTTGTCCACTTCGAGAATAAAATGTCTCCCAAACGAACAACCTCACTTACTGTATTTCTCCACCTTGAAGTAATGATCTAACTCCCTGTTCATTTCAGTATCATGAACGATAACCTTGTAGGTTCCTTCACGGGCCTCGGGGTTCAGTGAGTAAGAAAGCTGCAGAATCTTTCCATTGGATGTTTGGTTCACCCACTGTCCAATCCGGTTGTGATTAGCATCCTGTTCAAAAATACATTTTGGAGAGGAGAGGAGAGGAGAGGAGAGGAGAGGAGAGGAGGGGAGGGGAGGGGAGGAGAGGGGAGGGGAGGAGAGGAGGGGAGGGGAGGGGAGAGGAGGGGAGAGGGGAGGGGAGGGGAGGAGGGGAGGGGAGGGGAGAGGAGAGGAGAGGAGAGGAGAGGAGAGGAGAGGAGAGGAGAGGAGAGGAGAGGAGAGGAGAGGAGAGGAGAGGAGAGGAGGTGGTTCAGAACCCAAAAGTAGGCTAAAAGTCCAACTATTTTATTTATAGGGTTCTGTAGAACTTTAGAGTGAATCAGCCAGTGTTGATTTCGTCGACTAGAACTAAGATGAAAAATGTTTGTCGACTACCTTTTTTCACTGACGAAAACGACATAAAAACAAAATAAAAACTAAGCCATGATGACTAACACTATGACTAAATAAATATACTGTCGATTTTGTCAACAAATAAAAACTAGACTAAAATGTTAGGAAGGGACTAGTGGACAAGATATCCAGTATAAGTAATTTTACACTTTGTTGCATGCTGAAAATAGCCGATCTACAAGCTCACAACGCGTCGCAGCGCGACGCGTTGTGAGCTTGTAGATCGGCTATTTTGTAAAATGTGTAAAAGTGTAAAATCAGCCATTATGACAGCATCAAGGCCCGCCAAAATACATTTTAGTCGACTAAATCACCTGTAGATTTAGTCGACTAAAATCGTATGATATTTAGTCGACCAACTAAAAACTAGACTAACACTAAAACTGACTAAAGTTTGACTAAAACTAAATGAAGTGTCAGTCCAAAGACTATGACTAAACTAAAATAGAAAACTTCTGCCAAAAACAAAAGTGGAATCAGCAATGGAAGAAGCCAATCAGAACAATGATGTAATGATCCAGGTGTATAGGTCACAAACCAGTTGGCTTATGTTGTTGTTTAAACTTTAATTAACTTTAAACTTTAAAGTATAGTTTGCAGCTATTAGCATGAAGTGAATTGTAAATGATTGAATCAAAAGCATGCATAGTTGCATATTATGCAATAGCATCACTATGAATAAGAACATAATCAGAATCTTTTTAGAATAAACTATGACCAGGTTGACTGATTTCAATCAATCAATCAATCAATCAATCAATCAATCAATCAATCAATCAATCAATCAATCAATCAGGTACGTAGGTAACATGATAACATTCACAGTGTGGATATGAACATCAAAAACTGCTTAAATGAAATGTGTTGTGGATATTATTGTTACTGTACATATTCAATACAGCGAGTCTTACCTCAATTTCAATATTGTACTGCAAGGAGAAGAAGAAAAACAGATATCTGTTAAATAGAAAGCTATTCTCCAAATCGGTCTCACTATCACATACACACACACACACACACACACACACACACACACACACACACACACACACACACACACACACACACACACACACACACACACACACACACACACACACACACAGTAGGCCGACTCCATCTACATAAAATATTCACATTTATACAGTATACACAATCCGTTTGATATGGTGAGTATATAATGGATAATACAGTGACACATTTTCTAACTAAAATGTGTTAATCTGCTGAAAATGAGAATGGGAATTGTATATAATATAATATTTTCTAATTCAAGTTTCATTGTCATCATAAGAGATACTGCATTGATCCAACTTAACCTAATCTATTTTGTGGTCTATTTGTATGTGTATTTTGTGTGGGTTTATTTGTTTTGCACATGTAACATGTGCAAAACATGTAAACAGCTCCACATTGAGCTGTTTGTCCAGCCAGGAGGTTAAACATAAGAGTTATGTCATGGATATGATAACAGGTCCGCTCGCCACCTTTTCCATCTCGCCCCACTACTCTACCTAGCTGTAAATAACAAACATAATTCACGTTTGTGATTATTTAAAAGGTATTATCATATTAATGTATCATTGTTAAGTTCACTCTGTATATCCACGGGCATAATAGCATGATGATGCCATTACAAAACATGGGCTACATTTACATGGAAGAAATGTGATTAATAAAACGAAATTAACTGCTAGAAGGTCATAAATTAACTTAATTAATACAGAGTATAGAGATCGACTACTATGCAATCAAATAAATCTGTATACAAGATAATTTCAGATTTCAGAGAGGGGGGGGAAATACTAAATTAACTGTTAACTACATTTTAAAAAATTGCGGGGGCGAGTTGGTAAAGGGGCGAGCAGTCTCGTATTCATGGATATGATTTAAGTAGCTATCACTCACCATCTCATCGATAGGCGTGAACTTGGTGTCCATGGTAACAACTCTGAATTTCACTGCAATAAATGATTAGTTAAAGATCATGTATTCTACGACACAGGAATTGACAGGAATGAGTAGCACGCATTAATGGTAAATGGAACCGACTGCTGTTGGCTCAAAACTGATGTCATTCCTTTCAAACTTACAAGACAGCGTATACTACACATCCATTATTCCATTTACCTGTATGTAATATATATGTATCCAAATACATTATGCAAAATCTGAGCTATAGTCATTGACTATCCACTATTTTCAAACATGCATGCTACTGTACACTGTATGGCATATTATCAAAGATAGTATGAAAGGGCCTTTCTGTGTGGAGTTTGCATGTTCTCCCCGTGTCCCCTAGGGTAGGTCCCCTCACAAAAAACATGCAGTAATCCTGGTCTCTAAACTGCCTCCCCCTGGCCAGCCGGGGCGCCTGATGGAGGGGAAAGGAACTGGTTGGAATAACGTGTTCCTTCCACGCGCTACGTCCAACCAGGGAAACTCCCCCCTGTCAGGTGTAAAGGAGCAACTTGGACACTCAGGCATGAAGGAAGCATGAGTTCAAGTTCGTTGCTCTCCCCATGTCCCCCATATATGGGGACTAGGTTGGCGGAGGGTGTGTAGAGCCCAGGATCACATTAGATAATTGACACAGGGGTGAAAAATGGGTTACAAAATCGTGGGATAAAAATAAATAAATTAAAAAAAGGATAGTATGGCATGTTATCAAAGACAGTGTTACCCGTTTGTCCAGGGAGGTAGATTGGTTTATCCGTTTGGATGAAGGTCATGGGATTGTAGGGTTTGAACATGATTTTCCTGACTTCTCTGGACAGGAATGTTTGACCTTGCACCACCACCTCGAGACTCCGCACCAGTTGATTCTTCACTGCTGGAGCCTGTGGTGGATACAGATGAATGCCTTTGAGTTGAGATGTCATCCAGAACGCATGTGTGTTGTTTGTGATGCAAAAATCCACTAATATTGAACCACAAAAAAGGACTCAATGAAACATCACCGGTTGTAGCAGTGGTGCATATGCACACATCAGTGGTGGAAAAAAGTACTCAATTGTTTTACTTAAGTAAAAGTACCAATACTGCAATTTAGAAGTACTCCGTACTTGAGTAAAAGTACAAAAGTACCGGCATCAAAATGTAGTTGTAGTACTAAAAGTAAAAGTATTCATATTGCCCATATGTCCCACTTTACAAGTTCAAAATGTGTAGAAAATCTATTGAAAATAGCCGAAATGTATAGGGTTGAAGTGGTTAATGTATGTTTTTAAAATCGTAACTAGTAACTACATTTTTCAAATAATTGTAGTGAAGTAAAAGTACAAATTTTGGCTCCGAGTTAAAGTACTGGAAATTGGAAATACTCAAGTAAAGTACAAATACCTCAACATTGTACTTAAGTAAAAGTACTTTCCACCACTGGCACACAGTCATACTGCAGTCGTATATATACAGTATAATTATAACATGCATTTCTGATGTTGGAATTGGGAATTTGCTAACAAAACTATAAGCAGGTGACCTGGAATGATCCACAGTAGTGGAAGGGTTTGTCGGAGGCCTTCTGGAGGAGTGTTCTGTTGGTGTCATGGATCAGCACGACGGTCATGGTCAAAGTCTCGTTGGGCTTCAGAAAGTCCACGCAGAACATGGCCTCAGAGCCCGCCTCTATGACCGCAGGAATGGTCACCATGTATTGCCTAATATGTATAATACAAAGAGAGAGGGGGGAAACAAAGGAAAAGGAAATTGTAATATAACAACAGAACGAAAATACATCGCATGGATGCAACTGGGATGTATCCCATACATGGTCATCGGTGTTTCGGGTCTCGCGAACATCATACCCCTCACTCAGGTGACCCAGCCGGGGGTGATCAAGTCCCGACTTACGTCCCAGTAGCTACCCTCGATCAGACCCACTAGGGCCACACAAATCCGTTGGAACCACTCCGGAACTACTATGCCGGGACTGAGAGGTTACAATTCTGGCAACATATACTCTTCCTAGAACAAACTATCCAAGTCAGTCACGCATTCAAATCAAATCCAGTGATACTGCAGATCTACATTTTACATGCTGCTATTGTTTTAAGCTGGGCGGGAACCCCTTTTTGGTGTTTTAAGCATTATGTTAAACTTTAGCTATTGAAAAATAGCAGATCTACAAGCTCATAGCGCGGCACCGAGTGCCACGCTACGAGCTTGGTAGGTCTGCTATTTTTGAAAAATCGTGAAAATGTAGTGCAAATCTTTGAATATAATTATATTCTTTCACAGCAAACGTTTTAACTCATATGTTTGCTTTTGGGGGGGTCCCTGGAACAACACATTTTCAGATGGGGGTCGCCCTACACATACATATAATTCTGGGGGTCCTTGACATGAAAATGTTTGAGAACCACTGACACAGAAACATGGGGGTTTCAGAAAACTGTCCGGATTTAGAAGACATTTTGTAAGAATCGTCCTCAGGTCTAAATGGGTTAAAGCTGTGAGTTGCGGAGCTATACTTACGGTCCTGCTGCTGCTTGACTGATACAAATCCAGGTTAAACAGGCAGACAGAATCCATGTCCACGTCTTAACCCTAGAGAGAGCCATGACTGAGGGGGGACAGACTCAGTGATCATCTCTATTAAATAGATATTGTTACGTATAGGTACCCTCCCACACACACGCACGCACGCACGCACGCACGCACGCACGCACGCACGCACGCACGCACACACACACACACACACACACACACACACACACACACACACACACACACACACACACACACACACACACACACACACACACACACACACACACACACACACACACACACACAGGGTAGGGAGGGAGGGACAAGGTGCAATACCCCTACGCTTCAGTCAGTAAATAAACTGGCCGGAAAGACATTTTGCACAAATGTTTGCAAACCCAAGTTTGTACAATACTCATGTCATGGGTTCATGCTATCCTAACACTGGTGATATTCGTACTGCAATCGGTTAAAGATTTACATGGGTTTGACATTGCTGACTTATTTGATTGCATAATTCAATATAACCCTATGCCAGCATTCACTATAATACTCCATTTTCCTACACGTGCACTTGCAGTAGTATTCGTTCATATTGTGCATTCTCCCATGCCACTCACCGACTGATCTCTCTCTACTAATGGTGGCTTTAAAACATTTTTTTTATCCCATTTCACCATTTTTCGTGTCAATTATCTAATGCAATCCTGGGAGCTACACTTCCTCTGCCACCTGGAGGGGCAGCGGACTGACCTCATGCTTCCTTATATGCATGAGGAGTCCAAGCTGCTTCTTTTCACCTGATAGGGGAGAGTTTCCCCGGTTGGACGTAGTGCATGGAAGGAACACGTTATTCCAACCAGTTCCTTTCTCCTCCATCAGGCGCCCCGGCTGGCCAGGGGGGGGTAGTTTAGAGACCAGGATTACGGCATGTTTTTGTGAGGGTACCTACCCTAGGGGACAGGGGGGGAGAACATGTGAGGGTACCTACCCTAGGGGACACGGGGAGAACATGCAAACTCCACACAGAAAGGACCTTTCGCCAACCCTGCCTCGGGTATATGGGCAGTTTGGGCACTGATGACGCGGAGGTAGGCCTACTAATGGTGGCTTAAGTAAACAGCAAGCTGGGATAAAGAGAGATGACACCGAGGTAGTGTCACATGAAATGTTCTGTAGTTTATTCAACACATTTGTGACCAGACGACATGCGTAAGCAAGACGGGATATGAATGGAACACATAGACCAGGGGTTCCCAAACTTTTTTGGACCAGGTACCCCTTTTGGGGTAGACATTTTTCCAGCTATAGGCCTACCCCCTCATCTGAAGCAGCCGCAGAAACCTTTCAAGTGTCCTGAGTCTTTCTGAGTCTTGTTACTGTTTGGGGTCACGACAGGTTGACTGATGTTGTAGTTTTAGTAATCATGGCAGCTATTGGTCCAAAGCAAACATGGGAGAAACACAATGAACAACACAAAAAATACGTTTATTGCACAACTTGGCAGAAATGACCACGTAGATAAACATAATTTTAATGTTAAAAAAAGTTTTAAAAAAAAACACATTTTCTGGGAATTCTTTCGGGTACCCCCTGGCTATGCGTCGCGTACTTTGGGAACCGCTGACATAGACAACGGGAGGTTTCAACAAGTAAATTAAGTGCATTTCAACAGTGACATGTTCTGCATTACTGAGTCTGCTCTGTCTTGGTAAAGGAGAGCACATGTGATGTCAGAATCACCTGTATTACAGCTGTTTATAGTACAGCTGTAATGTCTTGGTAAAGGAGAGCACATGTGATGTCAGAATCACCTGTATTACAGCTGTTTATAGTACAGCTGTAATGACAAAATGGTGAAAGACGGAGATCTAAGGTAATCCCTTTTCCACAAAGAAAACGGTTAAACCACCTACTATACCAGGTACCACTAAGGCTACCACTAAGTTACAATACTGAGGAATCAGAAGCCATCTATTGTATACTCTTACCACACACCCACAACACCAGAGGGAGTGCAACGAACCATGTTCAACCCAGATTCGGCACAAACAAGGGGATTAAATTATTTTCGCTCCTATGCCACCAAAATGTGGAACGCCCTACCAACAGTCATTAAGACATGCGAATCCCTTGACTCCTTCAAAACCGCTCTCAAAGGGCAGCTACGGTGAATGCCGCCCCCCCCCCCCCCCCCCCCCCCCCCCCCCCCCCTTTTCCCCTCACTGTATATGTTTCTTTTCCCTTTTTACCTCCATTATGATGAATTCCTGTACTGTTCTTTGTCTATATAGAAGTGTCTATTTGTACGTCTCTAAATGTTTTGATGAATTGAACATGGTGGACCCTGTTGTAAACAAGTGTAATGCTTAATTGGGTCGTCCACTCACAGTTAACAGCCTTTGTATTGAGTTTGTGCTTGAAATGTACTGTAATTCTGCAAACTGTTAATACAATTTTCAATCAATCAATCAATCAAAGTCTCTTGCAGTGTAGGATGTCCCAGGGTCTTGATGGGTTGAAATAAGTTCATTACAGTCAGTAGTAAAACACTAGAACCACCATTATCCATAAGTCCATGTGTGGATGTAAATTTAAATACGTTTCCATGTGCCCACTGCCCATCCAACATTGTTAAGCCTACTTCTGTTTTTAAGAGTAAATCCAAACCTGGCTCACTTCCATCATATTCTGCAACATTGCCCTTTACTCCGATTATGTTTGAGCTGACCACACAAACAGCTTCAAATACGACTCACAGGGCAAAAGATCAGTTGTCTAGTAAGTAAAGTAAACCTCGGTGTGGCCTGATAACGTCCTAAAAAAATCCATAGATGAAGGGGGGTTGCTTTAAAAACACTGTTAACTTAAATGTACTCATTTGCTCACATGATGTAAGAAATAATATATAACTAACATTGACATACAGTACGTACCGTGTGTGGACAAAACAAAGGGTGAAAGGTTAGGATTGTCAGCTAGGTTACTTGGGGTGGGAGCCAGGGGACTCAGTGTTGATGTGTTTAACAGATTTGAGTGTTAACCCATTTTGGGCGGGAACCCCTTCTGGTGTTTTAAGCATTATGTTATGCTTTAGCTATTGGAAAATAGCAGATCTAGAAGCTCATAGCGCGGCACCGAGTGCCGCGCTACGAGCTTGTAGACCTGCTATTTTTGAACAGTCTTGAAAATGTGGTGCAAATCTTTGAATATATATATATTTTCTTTCAGAGCAAATGTTTTTCCACTCAAACCTTTGCTTCTGGGGGGTGGGTCCCTGGAACAACATATTTTCAGATGGGGTTCGGCGGCCAATTACATATAATTTTTGGGGTCCTTGACATGAAAATGTTTGAGAACCACCCCATGTTTCTATGTCGATAGAAACATGGGGTGGTTCTCAAACATTTTCATGTGAAGGACATGAAAACTGTCATAATTTAGAAGGCATTTGTAGAATCGTCGTCAGTCAGTCATGGCATGGGGCACAGAACCAAGATTACCATCAGTGTAAAGGTATTTCAAACATACTGTAGAATATATACTTACATAGCTAGATACTGTAGATACAGTCAACCACAGACCAAGTACATAGTGTGACTAGTGTCCTTTACCCCAGTGATTCTCAACCCGTTTCATTTCAAGGACCCCCAGTTTGACATGCAGTAGTCTACGGACCCCCATTTAAGGGCATTTCTATCTCTGGGACCCCCAATTTATATTGTAAAATCAATGTTAATTTAACTCTGAGAGAGTACAAATGGAACCATTTGGTTCCATTTGTACACTCTCAGAGTTACAGACCCATAGGGGTCCATTTGGTTCCAAACCATCATTTAGCTGGGTACCCCCTGGAAGTCCCCCAAGGACCCCGGACCCCACTTTGGGAACCACTGCTTTACTCCATTATGTTATTATTCAGTCAATTGTTTGTGTGCTCTGTAGCAGTTATTAGTTCAGTGCCCTGAAAGGGTGCAATAACTTGCTGTAGGCTACCAGGAGGGGTCACTGCAGACGTGTTTTCACCTGTGTGGAATGAATAGATGAAACCCCCTGGAACCACCTCATTCTAGTGTAGTTAGTACATTGTACATGTTTATGAAAGAAAAGCATGTTGTATCGCACCGATTAATGGCATTTCTATCTCTGGTACCCCAATATATATTGTAAAACCAGTTAATTTAACTCAGAGTGTACAAATGGAACCAAATGGGTTCCATTTGTACACTCTCAGAGTTACAGACCCATAAGGGTCCATTTGGTTCCTATCTCTAATTGAGCAAGGTATCCCCTGGAAGTCCCTCAAGGACCCCTAGGGGTCCCTGGACCCCACTTTGGGAACCACTACAGTCCTCGTGAAAATAACACAGTGGCAGCATGACATTGACATGTAACTTAACTTTATTAAACAAGTAGGTCAACTAAAAAGGCACTTGATTCTGTGGTTTCTACCGGCTATAATATCACACACACACACACACACACACACACTTGTAAACTGATAAGAATGCAACTCAATGAAGCAAGATATGGCCGAAAAGGAACAACAGTAAGTTATCATTTAGTAGCAAAGAACACTGAACTCTCCATTGATCACGGTAATTTCTGTCTCCAGAACAAAGTATGTTGACAATCACATGCCTTCAATTCAGGACAGCATATTCTATACCATCTCCCGTAGTTTACCACTTGACTACACAGAAACCCCACTTCCGGAAAGGGGAGCATCATTCCGAAGTTACAAATTACAAATATCTGTAACTTTATTTTGAAGAAAAGCAATTCAGATCTGGGATGTAATTCTGTGCAAGTCCTACATTCTTATTGGGATTGAGACAGTCTGACGTTCTTATTAAAACAAAACAAAAAAAAGAATCTAAAAATGATCATACATCACACTCCGTGCTCAGCCAATCAGCTGAGCACATTCCACGCTCATACAGACAGACACACACCAATCTTTGCATTGGAGCGGCTAGCGCCCCTCAAATATAAACAAAATACAATATCTGGAATGGACAGAATAATGTTTAAAGAAGTATGAAAGCCAATGTGTCAATCTGTGAGGTTGTGAGCCCAAGACGTTCACAGACGTCCTGGGAAATCCCGCTTTTTAAAAAGAAAAATGAATGTAAAAAGTGGGCCAGTGTACCATTTTGAAAGTGTTGTGTGGGCACACAATGTGTTAATAATCTTGCTACAGTAAATAACTAAAACACGCGTGTTATGTGAAGTACACACTTTTTTTACATAGATAAAATAAAGCTGACCGCAACATGCATTCTTATGAATCTATTGCAGAGTAGAGTACATTCATAGGCGCTCAAAAAAAGTTCTTGTACGAGCGTACCGGTGTTCTAAAACCATGCAACTGTCCAGAAATGACAAACAAAAACAAAAACAGCAGTACAACAACACACAATCCTGGTCAATTATCTACATTGGAAGTGCTAGGATGATTAGACCAGGGAACATTTATCGATTGAAACCTCCTCTCGATTGCTTCGAGCAAGAAAATCCATTGAAATAAATGGTAATGCCATCCAGGACAGTCTTGTTCACATAACACGGGTTCCATGTGTCAAAGGTGTCACCGATCGATGGCTGTATATGATGTATACTTTTAAGCAGAAAGTCATGTTTTTTTCGTGACATGCACTGAGGCACAATGTGCTAATAGGAAGGTGCAGCTGTGTGGTGTGGTGGTACTGGCCTCCAGCCAGGCTGTGTGGTGGTGGCGTGGTGATACTGGCATCCAGGCTGTGTTGCCGCCAGTATACATTCTTAACCCAGAGAACGTCACAGTAGTTAGTCCTCCTTTTTATCCTTATCCCCACCATCCTGAAGATCCTGGGAAAAAAAATGGACATGTTCATGATATAATAAAGTAAGACGCGCGAACGCGGGAAGCGAACGCAGCTCGTAAATTGCAATAATGTACGTTTATGTACGTTTTTTCTTTTTAAGTTTTTTTTAAAGTTAAGTTTTTGTGTGTGTGCACGTGTGTTTTTTGTGTGTGATACAGCTGCGCCCTCTAGTGGCGGGCGGGCGGGTGGTGTTACAGCGTGACACATAGTTAGGTGTCATAGTTAGTGCTCACTGCGTTCGCAACAAGTAGGAAAAAGTAGGCCTCCATAACAATCTTTACTTGTTCATTTTCCGGGACGGTGCGCATTAATGAACGTTCACTACAGTTGCATGAAACCATTATCCTCGTAATGGTCTCATGCAACTTCTCCCAACCCACGGTTTAGTGTTCTAAAAGCTACCCGTCTCTGTTGGCTGATGAGAAATCAATGATTGAACAATGATCATCAACTCTACTGAATTCTGGTTCTGTTCTCCAAAATCTCAACAATTAAAACATTGATCCACATACTGTACTATTTGGGTGGAGTGAAAACATTGCTATTGCGACATAAAACCACACAGATTAATTACATCAAAGAGATCAAATCAGAATTAACCACCGATTCTGGAAGAATCTATTTATGCTGTGCTGAATTGTATCTGCTGTTTTGGGAGTTAAAGAATCTCATAGTAAAACACTGGCAATGGTTGATGGGTTCCCAAACTTTTTCGTGTCAAGGACCCCCAAATCAACATTTATTAGGCCACGGACCCCCATTTGAAAACATATGCCAGTGACCCCCATAATAAGAGAAGATTTGTACAGCTCTAGCAGTGATTCTCAACCCGTTTTATTTCAAGGACCCCCAGTTTGACATGCATTAGTATACCCATTAAATGGCATTTCTATCTCTGGGACCCCCAATTTTTATTGTAAAATCAATGTTAATTTAACTCTGAGAGTGTACAAATGGAACCAAATGGACCTGTTAGGGTCCATTTGTACACTCTCAGAGTTACAGACCTACAAGGGCCTATTTGGTTCCAAACTATCTTTTAGCTGGGGACCCCCTGGAACTCCCTCAAGTACCCCTGGGGGTCCGGGGGGCCACTTTGGGGTCCGGGGTTAGAGCAGTGGTTCACAAACAAGTATGACGTCTCCCCGGGACCCAAACTAGTGAAAATGGCCGCTCGCAATTTTGTGAGCATGTAGATCTTCTATTTTTACTAGTTCTTCTTTTTTTATTTTTTCCCCTCTAAAGCCCTAACCACACCAAAGGGTCACCAATGCAACTCCTTGGGTCCAAGCGGTTGCAAGGAGTTAACGCTAAAACCGCCTCGACCCTTGTGGTGTGGTTTGGGCCATTGAATTCCATGCGTTGAATCACTAGGGTCAACGTGCAACAAGACACATCACACACCGCAGGGACAACGCTAAAACCGTCTTGACCCTTTGGTGTGGGTAGGGCTTAAATGTATTTGTTACTATTTTATGGAATCCTTTTGAAAAAAAAGAAAAAAGGTTTTTAACTTTGATTTTGAATTTTTTGGAGATTTGAAAATCCCTTGAGCTGTGGACAGTGAGGAAATCTTCTCACCTGGAGCTCCTGGTGTTCTTTCAGCAGTCTGTCGTACTCCTCAGTTAGACCGTCTGTCTGAGTCCTTATTGCTTTCACCTCTGAATGGGACGTCTTCAGGGCTTGAGAGGGAACACGTTCAAAACATTACAATTTAGGCATTTAGCAGACGCTCTTAATCCAGAGCGACTTACATTAAGCAAGAACAAAAAGCATGGCAATACATTACATACATAAAAAGTAGTTATCATGACACATGTGTAAGCTAAGAACGTAACAGTGGAATTGGAATATCTATATAATGAAACTATACATATAAACTATACATGTATACTATTCATATATACTATAAAGTGCTATGACTACATAAAATGCAATTTTAGTGATGTAACATGTTATACATATCTGTATAAAATGCTATCTAAGTCTACATAAAGTGCTATCTAAGGGGCTAGGGCACATTGTCATCTTTGTTCAATTAAGGTTGCATCAGTTCGTACCCAGAGTGGGTTTCCTCAATCTAAGTTCAGCTTTTGTTAAAATGTTTAGTTTTTATTAGTTCAATATTAGCTTTTCTTTCCCTCCCCACCACCCTCCTTTCTTTTATAATATGACGGATATATTTGTTGGGGCAAGAAGAGAAAGAACTTCTAAAATATTAATTATAACCTTGATTCAAACATCATAATCAAATAAATCTAAAGCTATTTTATCGTCATTTCAACAGTATAGTAGGTACCAACCATAGATATACATAGGCTTATAACCCTGTTCACTGCCACCTACTTTGAAAATGCCCCAGTGGATTGATTGCTCCCCCCCCCCCCCCCTCATCTCTTTGCAGATTATATATAGCTGATCTACAAGCTCACAACCATCGTCAGCTGGTAGAGCTAACAGTGGTTGTGAACTTGTAGATCAGTTGTTCACCTATAATGACAGCAGCGAAAGCAAAGCCAAATTCCCCAATACCCAAAATCTCGACCACTCGCTCACTCACACACACTAGATCACTCACACTCGCTCACTTACACTCGATCACTCCAGCATGGCAGTGTTATGGTGATATTGGTGACCTGCCAAAATGTGTGACTATCTTGTGGACTTCACATAACTTACACATTGGAGGTATTTTAAATATGTGGCCCTGAATACCGCTATTGAACTCTGCAAATATACACAAACTGCATTGGTTTACATTCGGAAACTGACATTATGCGATTGTATACACACATATTTCAGCAGGTCACCAATTTCCCCGTAACACACCACACCACGCTGGAGTGAGCGAGTGTGTGAGTGAGCGAGTGGCCGAGATTTTGGGTATTGGAGTTTGGCTTAAGCGTGTGTGTGTGCATGAAGCCATGTCCACTAACCATGCACTGCTGTCGAAAGCTCCGACTGCAGGTCCATCACCTCCTGTCTCAACAGTTCCATACCCTCTGCTGTGACCTTGTCACCTTTCCCATCCACCAGAGTCTGAAATACATGAGGAGGATGCCAAGTTCATACACCACTCACCAAGTATATGGACTCTTTTCTCTTCAATATCTTTTATACAACGTGGTCCAAATATGCACATGTGCAACAATAATAATTAATACATTACGTTTATAGTTCTTATCTGTCGCGAGGCACTTTACAAAATATAAAGAAATATAAAAATATATTTTTTTAAAGAAAATAAGTAAAAAGAAAACCTATGTAATAATAAAGTTATCAAAAAGATGATTATCTTTTTGAAAAGAAAAGATCTTTTTACAACTATGTAGAATAGTTTGGATAAAAGGATGGAAATAGCCTCCAATCCAGTCTACAATGCAGATATCTGAGAACTATGCAAGTCTACTGATCTGATATCACGGAATTTATCACAGGATTAAGCATTACTGTTTATTTTGCATGTTTCATTTTTTTTATCCCACGATTTTGTAACCCATTTTTCACCCCTGTGTCAATTATCTAATGTGATCCTGGGCTCTACACACCCTCCGCCAACCTGGGGAGAGCAACGGACTTGAACTCATGCTTCATTCATGCATGAGTGTCCAAGTTGCTCCTTTGCAGCTGACAGGGGGGAGTTTCCCTGGTTGGACGTAGCGCGTGGAAGGAACACGTTATTCCGACCAGTTCCTTTCCCCTCCATCAGGTGCCCCGGCTGGCCAGGGGGAGGCAGTTTAGAGACCAGCATTACTGCATGTTTTTTGTGAGGGTACCTACCCTAGGGGACACGGGGAGAACATGCAAACTCCACACAGAAAGGCCCTTTCGTCAACCCCACCTCGGGTATGGGCACTGATGACGCGGAGGAGAGAACACGCCCTCAGCGGGAAGCGAACCCAGGACCTTCTAGCTGTGAGGTGACGGCACTACCGACTGTGCCACCGTGCCCCCCGAGGCTGCACTTTGTTATATAGGTCTTTGTTATTAATTTTATTTTCCTGTTATGACTGTCAAACTAGTTGGTAAAGGAATATTATATGTCATTCACTCTTTGTACGTATTATTGTCTTCACCAGGCCGAAGGCATGGGGAGAGAGTATGTTTTGCACTCCGTCCGTCCGTCCGTGTGTCCGTGTGTGTGTGTGTCCGTCCTTCCGTCTGTGAACAGCTAATCTCCGGCACCGTTAACCCGGTCGATGCCAAATTTTGCACACACACTCCCTCGATGCCAACGATGAACCTCTGCACCAAAATTTCCAGAACGGCCAGTTATAGCGCCACCAGGAGGCCGCTTTGTGCAAAACAAGTTTTTGGACAGTACACCTACAGATTTTGTCCAAACATCACGCAAATTGGTACACAGTCTCTCTAGAGCCATTCAACGAAACGGGTCTTTCAGATTTCTCAGACTCCATCCTGATTGGCTAAGATTGGCTTCCAAAGTTCGCAGGAGTGCTCAGTTTCAAACAAAATGCTGCAAATCATGAACACATCGTGTGATTTCCGTGAAATTGTGCACGCACATTTCCACTAGGCCGAGGAGGAAATGCCACATGAACATTTTCAACTCAGCCTCATGGTGGCGCTATAACTGGCCCAAAAGTGTTTTTACCTCTAACTGCACGGATCTGTGGATAACTTTGTATGCCAACTCCCTAGAGGCCAAGGAAAAACCTTTGCCTGGAATTTTTCACATCGGCTCTTTATAGCGCCACCAGGAGGCCGACATATGTAAAACACATTTTCTAATATTACTCCTTCAGATTTTATCCAAATTTCACGCAAATCGGTACACATGCTCTTCATAGTCATGTGATCAAGACGGGTTTGTTTGATTTCTCATAATCCACCCTCATTGGCTACGATTGGCTTCTAAACTTTTCAGGAGTAGCCCGCTTTGTACCCGCTTTGTACAAATCGCCACAACTACTCAACGCAGCATCCCGATTGTGGTGAAACTGTGCATGCATATTCCCACTAGGCTTTGGAAGAAATGCCACTTGACAGTTTTCAAATCAGCCTCATGGTGGCGCTACAACAGGCCAAGCCGCGTCACACACACACACACACGTTTATATTGCTCCTAAACATTTTGCCAAACATCACACACACACTCCTATCCTCCTGGTGGAGACATGTGCCCAAAAGGGCACTTTTTCTAGTTTGTTAGTGGTTTACAAAGGGCCATGCAACAATACGTCACTGTTGGGTGACAACCTTGTGTGTCTAAATTCCAAAACGCATTCTCCTTTATTACCATTTAGAAAATATAAAATTCTGAAAACAGCCGATCTACCACCAGCTCACGACGATGCTACTTTCACTACGTTTTTACAACACCTGTATGATGACGTAGGGCATTCATTTATGAAAATAAATAAATCGTTGAAATAGGGAGAGCCCGACAGCAACGGATAGCAATATCACATTCATTCAGGGTTAGTATTATGCAGCTGCAAAAACAATAAAAACAAAATAACTAATAACGATCAATGCATCAATCTGGTACTGCACTGCGTATAACAGCACCATTAACACTCCGATTGCCCGGGGTAATTTAATCCATTAAATCATAGCGCCCAATCGATTTATAGCAACGGAGCACTTTTATCGACGGACCGGAAGTTATACCGGATGTGGCTGGAGCAGCTAGATGTAGCCAAAACACTCTAAAGGCGATCGACAACAACGGGAGGTATGATTAAATCTAACGCGACTAGCGACTGGACAGCGGGGGGCCCAGGGCCGGATCTACCATAGGGCACTTTGGGCACGTGCCCAGGGGCCCTTGGCCACCAGGGGCCCCTCAAAAAAAAAAAAAAAAAAAAAAAGTTTTTTTTTTTTTTTTTTTAGCTCCACATAAAATTTCCCTGAAATAAATGGTGTCTGGGGGGGGTAGGCGACCGGAAATAGGCTAATATAACGGCATAAAACTGCCCCAAAACGGCTCCAAAACCGCAAAAAATTTGCGCGCGCGTGAAGGGGGGGCCCTTCGAGCTTCAGTGCCCAGGGGCCCTCAGAGGTGTTAATCCGGCCCTGGGGGGGCCGTCTAACACAGGATCTTTTCTTAGAATTGGACGGGATGATTTAGATCGCGAGTTATTAACGTTTTAAGATTTTCGTTGTCGTCGGCTAAACATGGGGGGGGGGACCTTTTCGATGACGTCCCACTGTTGTGCAACATCGAGTATTGCGCAACAGGCGCTCCTAGGCTGCGGAGCGATGCGATCGGTTTTCATATCAATAAACTTCATCTTTTGGATAAAACGGTGAACTTAGTCATGGGCGATTGGGGTGTTAACAATGCCATATTTTCTATAATGCTTGAAGCTTGATGTTCATATCATGCCAGCACGCTACCTTTCTCAGCAGCTCATTGTCCTCCATGTATTTGGTGGCAGTCTGGTTGGCGCTGTCCGCCTGCATCTGAAGAGCGGCGGTGGTCCCAGACGCTGTGGCCAGCTGGTTAATCAGAGTGACCACTCGTCTCATCACCCTGCAGGGAACGGAAGGGATATGTGATCATAAAACAAAACCGCCTTTATATCTGCTCCTAAGATGTAGATGTAATTAATGGAAATTCATTTAGTTCATATGCTGTTTCAGAAATGCATTTTATTGTTTCATTGTAATTTAAAGAATATATACATTTTGAGTGGTGCAACCATTCCTATAGACAGCTGTGTGTGTGGATGTGTCCCTGGGTCTGTCCCTGTGTCCGAGCACAAAAATAGCGAAGTAGCATTTGTTCACCACCAAGTGTCACTGTTGCACAGCCTAACACACAGACACAGACACACACAGGTCAGGGGGGAGGGCTTGTACAGTACAGTACAGTACAGTACAGTACAGTACAGTACAGTACAGTACAGTACAGTACAGTACAGTACAGTACAGTACAGTACAGTACAGTACAGTACCACTCACTTCAGACGGGTCTGATTTTATAATGACCATTATAAACATCAATACTAAATATTGGGTAAGGGCTCACTCCGATTGCTTATAATTGTGATTCAGCCTTGAAAAGAAAGAAATATAAATCTACCCCTAGATTCTACTTTGGTACAAACTGCAAAACTTGATGTTTGCAGCAGTGAGTGATGTCAACTAGCTAGTGTCATACATACACAGTTCACTTAAATGGTTGACAATGAAATGTCACAGAATTTATTGCGATTAAGAATTGAATTGTGTCTTCTGCATTGAACATTGGGACATTACAATTTGTATTTCGGTTTGCCTTGTAGGCTTTGTAATCAGAAATTGCACAGGGAAGGTATGACAAAGAAGTAACTTGACAAAGAAATCACTCACATTGAATAATGTACAAAATAGCAGAAATAGTTGACCTGGCTGCAAGCTTACAACACGTATTGTAAGCTTTTATTGTCCCCAGGCCGAAGGTGGACTTTTGCAAAACACATCTACAAGCTCATAGCGCGGCACCGAGTGCCGCGCTACGAGCTTGTAGATCTGCTATTTTTGAAAAATCATGAAAATGTGCCTCACATCGTTGAATTATTTCCTTTCAGAGTGAACGTGAATCTTTGTATCTTTGTTACTGTATTTTCAGATGGGGGTCGGTGGCCAATTACATATCATTTTTGGGGTCCTTGACATGAAATATTGAGCACCACTGATATAGAAACATTTTAAATTTCGGCCTCAGTCCAAAATGGGTTAATTATTGTAATTGTGACAGGCCTATTCTGTAGCCAACTTGATGATGGTATAGAAACACTCACAGCCAGAGGAAGAGGGAGAAGCCAGAGATGTAGAGGTTCCTCTGGGCTCTGAAGAGCTTCATGTGGAGGTGGTCAGACATGTTGGGGTGCAGCTTGGCATCCTTGCCGGCCTGTTCTGCACCGGAATATTTCCTCACCTCGCGCACGGCATCTGAAGGAAAGAACAAAAAGGAAAGTCACAACCGGGAGACAACAATTTTTCCCCCCTTTCTACAGTACAGTGTTTTACAACATACAATGTGTGCTGTCACTGTGTGTAATCTATGCAAATCAGCACAAAGCCCATTTCCTTGATTGCTTTATCATATCGTTGCTGTCGGGAGAAAACCTCATAACTCCATTTGAGGTTTTTGTGTGTTTTCTGTGTGTTGTTTCGAAAATATTGAACCAATGGAAAGTAGTAAAACACGCATTGGACAAAACCTCTCAACTCCACTGTCTGCTAAAACGGCTAACTCAACCACCTCTCTTCTTAATTTCCTGAAAAATATATATTTTTCATTTCCTGAAAAATGAACATTTTGGAGTTAGGTGGTTTGTTCCTGACAGCAACGATATGTAGAAAGACAATACAGTAGTATTTGCGCTCATTCGAATGTTTAAAGCAGGTACTGGACCAATAGCAGACAGTAGTGAAAACATTACACACATTATGCGCTGTTCATGCAACCTGAACTGAGACAAGCTGGAGTTGGAAATAATATTGTTTTCAACGAGGGCGGCGCAAATAAGAGCTATTTTAAGCATGTGTGCAACATGACAACTGTTTTAAAGTATTGTACAGTAACAACTAAAGTCTCTTTAATGTTTATGTTGTACTATTACTACAAAACAATCTAAAATAAAGGGATTTAAGTCAAGATCATTAAAGCTGGGCTGTTGCCCGAGTCCAATGCATTTCTGCCTACTTCCGGTCCAGGACTTGTCCCAGTTGGTTGTCCCCATTCTCAATAGAAGTCTATGTAGGAGAGCCACCATTGGACTGGCCCCATGAAGTGAACGCAGTTTGCGTAACTGTCTATATCTAAGGCTCTGCCACACATTAAATGCAAGTTCACAGTCAGCCACAAGTGACATTTCAAGCTGTCTGAGGTGCATAATCTCGAAATATCACTCGTGAATGTTCCAATACATAAAGCTACAGCACACTTTTGATTTTAGTTTTAGTCATAGTCTCTTGAATAGTTCATTTAGTTTTAGTCACATTTTAGTCACCTGTAATGTCTTAGTGTTAGTCTAGTTTTAGTCGACTAAATATCAGTTGATTTAGTCGACTAAAATATATTTTGGCGGGCCTTGATGCCGTCGTAATGTTTTTACACTTGCTGAAAATAGCTGATCTACAAGCTTGTGAGCTTGTAGATCGGCTATTTTCAGCATGCAACCAAGTGTAAAATGACTACTGGATCTCTTGTACACTAGTCCCTTCCTAACATTTTATTCTAGTTTTTATTGGTTGACGGAATTGTCAGTACATTTAGTCTTAGTTTTAGTCATCATAGTTTAGTTTTCATTAAGTTTTCGTCAGTGGAAAAAGGTAGTCGACGAACATTTTTCCTCTTAGTTTTAGTCGACGAAAACAACACTGCTACAGTGTGTGAACCTTGTTTTAATTTCTATCATATGTAGGACAGTCCTGTTTAATGCCGAGTGATCACACCGACTAGTCCACATTCATATGGTTCAACGTTCAAATGTGGCCTTTCTTTCACATCTGGATTTGAGGGGATTAATAACCAGAGATACTTGTTCTGTTATGTAATTAATTAGCCATTAATGTCTTGCCTCCCAGGGTGAGGTTGAAGCCTCATTCTTGCCTCCCAGGGTGAGGTTGAAGCCTCATTCTCAATCATGAAACTTCATTTGCAACCCAAATGGTTTGTGGTTGTTCTCTAGCAGTTCTCGTTGTTAATGTTTAATCTGAAAACAACTGCGGATGAAAAACCCTTCCACTTGAGTATGAGCCATCGAGAAGGGTGAAAGAAATAAGCAGACCAGATGTTTTTGGCAGCAACATTTGATTTTAGTTTTAGTCAGTCTTTTGAATAGTTTTAATTTAGTTTTAGTGACATATTAGTCACCTGGAATGTCTTATTAGTCTAATTTTAGTCGACTAAATGTCAGGCTGTTTTAGTTGACTAAATCTACGGTTGATCTAGACGACTACATTTTTTTGGGCGGGCTTTGATGCCGTCGCAAATACTGATTTCACACTTGCTGAAAATAGCCAATCTACAAGCTCACAACACGTCGCAGCGCGACACGTTGTGAGCTTGTAGATCTGCTATTTTCAGCATGCAACCAAGTGTAAAATGACTTATACTGGATCTCTTGTCCACTAGTCCCTTCCTAACATTTTAGTCTAGTTTTTATTGGTTGTCGAAATTGTCAGTATATTTAGTCTTAGTCATCGTAGCTTAGTTTTCATTTAGTTTTTGTCAGTGAAAAAAGGAAGTCAACAAACATTTTCCGTCTGAAAAACACACTGCAGCAGACTGCTGATGTTAAACTTACCGAGGAAGAGGACGATGAGGATTATGATCATGGCGAGGAACACCCTGTTCCAGAACCTAGCGATGCTGTTCCAAATACTTAGTTGGAATATACTCTGCCATCTTCAATGGGATTTAAGAAAAATAAATCATGCAATCATTTGCATTGTTTCTGACTTTATGTTCACATTTCATGGATGACCACACACACACACACACACACAGTCACACACACACACACACACACACACACACACACACACACACACACACACACACACACACACACACACACACACACACACACACACACACACACACACACACACACACACACACACACACACACACACACACACACACACACACCTCCTAGCCGAGATGAAAGGCAGACAGAGGATGAGGAGAACGGCGACTTCCACATAAAGGAAGAGGGCAACAGCAGTCCATTGTAATGTCATCTCCACCAATGACACCTTCTGGAGAAAAACACACATTAAAACTCAATGGTCACCAAGGACTTATTTAACTTCTTTTTCATGATGTCCTGGAGCACCAAGGACGTGTTTTATAACATGGTAAAAAAAATAAAAATATATCAAATAAAATAATATATATATGGTGGCGGTCTGGGACTTTTGGCGCCCCCCTGGTGGCGGTGAATGAGTTAAAGCCGTTACTGAAACCAAAACAAACAACAAACTGAGCCCAACGTGAGATCAATTGCCCTACATGTGGATATCACCGATATAGTAGCCGTCTCTAACTCTAACAATATAGCCTCTGTTGACTCAAATATTTTTACTAAGCATCTTAGTCACTCAGTGCAAAGTTCATATATACCACAGGAACGCACCCAGGGTGCCGGCCCGATTCCGGCGAGCCGCCCCGCGTCCGAAACGGTTGAGAAATGACAGTTACCGTGTGGGGGGTCCCTCTACTGTACCCTCTACTGTACTGTACTGTACTGGCACACCTGAAATCACCATATATACAGTTAATGTGCGTGTGTGTTTGTGTGTGTGTTAGGTTGCGCACAGGTTGTGAAAAACAACCATGCTGTTTTCGTGCTCAGACATACCCAGGCAGCCAGCCAGCTACCCACACACATACCGTAGTCACTTAAGGAAGTGGTTTGCACCACTTAAAAATGGGAATGGTTATATATTTAATATATATTGTGTGATTTAGTTACTCAGCTCTAACTCTAGCCAACAGATGAACTCTGAAGCTGTAATATTACAAATATATGTATTTACATTGGAGAAATGTTTGTAAACTCTAAAATAAAACAGATCAATATTGAATTTATATGATGGTAAACAAAGTTGCCACATGGTACATTTTCTGTTTACAAATCAAATTCTTTCAGTATAGCCTATGCCCATTTGAAGTTTTTGAACATGACACTAGCCTATATGAATTAAAACACAACATATCATTTTTCATATCAGTGTAGTATAGTAAAATGTGACAGCCCTTCTTATCAGATCTACGAATGTGTTGGTCATTGTATGCACTATGCAGTTATTATTCCACTTGGGGACAGTCAAGTCTAAAGTCTCAAACCTATCATTATATACTTTGGTCATTCAATTTTATATAGTTCATTGCAAATGTATCTATCCAATTATATTTTCTATGTTCAATCAATATTCTGTATAGTTTGTGTGTGGCTGCAAAACAGTTCTATCCTACCAAATAACCAGAGAGATTGTACAGTATAGGCCTATACTTCTATTGGTAATGATGATGCTTTTTGCCCTGATTAGGTTATTTAAATTGTTCCGTTTATTTCTAGTTACATCAAGGCTTATGTATTAAAGCCCAACTTGTATAACTTTTAGTTTATTGTTACTTCTATGTTGTTCATTGCGCATACACATGAGCAGGTGACTCTTCATATGTTTTAGAACTATGACATTCTATGAATCATATTTTTCATGAACAAATTAGACTCAACGTTACTGTGACATGGCCATCATCACCACGAAGCCCCAAGCACGATTAATGACTAGAATACTATTTTATAAGACACGTGGAATTATGTAACTTCACTGTTTATCATCTCCAAACACAAACACTGCAGTTCAAACGAGGGTGTGCCATATAGTGTGCCAAATTGTTTTAGCCAAAGCTAGCCTAGCTTGGCTAAACTAAACTACCATACTTTAAATGAGAGTTGCAAATATTAAGCTAATTCATGTCCAAAGAAAGCCACACGAAAGCGCAACTTTACGGTAATATCTGCAAATGTTACCTTCAGTGAAGACGATTTGGAAATGAACAGCAGTAGCCAATAAAAGTTGCTCCTGCGTTAAACTTTGACACTTCCTATTTCCGTGTGTAAAAAAAAAAGTAAACTTTGGTCTTTACTGCCACCTCGTGTTGGTCAGTGTCAATAGGCAGACACACTGCCTATTTTAAAATAAGGAGAAATAGCTTGACACCCTGGGACCCAAACAGTTTGCCAAGTTACATACATTATATATATATTATTAAGCCATATATATATATAATAATAATTATTATTATGTTCAATTACAATGAAACAATAAAATGCATTTCTGAAACAGCATATGAACTAAATTAATTTCCATTCATTACATCTACATCTTAGGAGCTGATATAAAGGGTGTTATGTTTTATGATCCCATATCCCATCCTTTTCCTGCAGTGTGTATATATATATATATATATACACACTATATATATATATAGTGTGTATATATATATATAATACACTGCAGGAAAAGGATGGGATATGGGATCATCATATATTTAAAAAAAAGCTAAAAGCAGATATTTACTGGCATTTATTTTTTTCATATGAATTCCCTATTATGAAGACTTGATCGTATGACACACACAAGTAGAGAAAAAAGCTGATCTACAAGCTCACAACACATGATGCATTGTGCATCCAAAATAGGGCTGGTGTCTGTGGGTTTTATAAAGATTTAACAGCAAGATTTAAAACAGATTTTAAAAAGCGCTTGTGACTACTGACTACAGTACATAACTAAACTACATCCATTGAACACAGGTTCTTTTTCCATTCTCGGAAGTAATGGTTTTGGACGCACAAGGTTTTTGCTATGAAATAAGCTTGATGAATTACAGTGTTTCGGTGGCATCTTATGGGGAGAAGAGCATGAGGAATCAATATGGAATGAAAGGACAACAAGCAATGTTATAGAAAACAACAATCCCATTTAATGTAGCTTCAAAATAAAATATATATTATATATATGTATGATACAAAAAACAACAACACAAAAAAGCACTTTATTGTGACATTCATGTGCGTAAACTCTCTAAAGATCCATACGTGTTGTGGAGATGGTTAATGACAGCCGCGGTACTGGCCAGAGAATTGAAAACTTTCCTCTCGGGCTGAGAGCTGACTCTTTCCAGCATGTAGATGAGATGATGGTGGAAGCAGAGGAAGGGGGTGCCCTGCTCCAGAGCAAAGTCCACCCAGTCCCACACGCACTCCAACGGCGTTTCTTCATACCCCGAAAACATCGCGGGGTTCGACAGTAAGCCCCGTGCAGCCATCACACCTTGAAAGCAAACCCATCCGACAAAAAGCATGATGAGAGATACGTAGTTTTATGTATTGGTTTTCTGCTGCAAACATCACAGTAAGACAATGAAACTGATTAACCCATTTAGACCCGAGGATGATTCTAAAAAAAATCTGAGTTTTCTGAAAAACCTATGTTTCAGTGGTTCTCAAACATTTTCATGTCAAGGTCCCCCAAAAATAAATGTAATTGGCCGCCGACCCCCATCTGAAAATATGTTGTTCCAGGGACTTCCCCAGAAGCAAAGATTTGAGTTAAAAATGTTCGCTCTGAATGAATATATATTCAAAGATTTGCGCCACATTTCACGATTCAAAAATAGCAGACCTACAAGCTTGTAGTGCAGCACTCGGTGCCGCGCTATGAGCATGTAGATCTGCTATTTTTCAATAGCTAAAGTATAGAGCGTCGCAGTCCCGCCCCCTTTCATGACGACGCCAGGCCCAGGAAATGATTCCCAATGCATTTTTCCCATAGACATTTCAAAACGTATTTATTTAAAGACCGTACAAACCCAACTCGAGTCGTGACAAATCATGACAACAAACACAATATTTTGGAACAAACAAATAATTACAAAGAAGAAAAACAACAAAAAAAGTGTTGTAACCTGCCATTTTCTTCTTCTTTCTAATTATTTGTTCGGCCCGAACAAATGTGTTTGTTGTCATGATTTGTCACGACAAGAGTTGGCTTTGTATGAGGCTTAAAATAAATAAATATTTTTTGAAATGTCTATGAGGAAAATGAACGGAGAATCATTTCCTGGGCCCTGGTAGGGGGCGGGACTGCGACGCTCTATAACATAATGCTTAAAACACCAAAAGGGGTTCCCGCCCATTAAGAGCATCACGTTGAAACTTACCATCAACACCTGTAAGCTTGTGGATAGACTCCACGTCGCGGAGTAACTTGACGTCTCCGTTGGCAATCACAGGGACGGACACGCTGTCTTTAATGGTCTTTATGGCGTCGTGGTTGACGGGCTGCCCGCGTTCGTCTGCCGTGCGGCCGTGCACCGTGATCCAGGACACACCGGCCGACTCTGCCTTCTGGCACAGATCCACTGTTCGTCTCAAGTCCTTGTGAATTCTGCGAATGAGTGACTTATTTTGAAGCTGCATTCTGTAACTTGCATGTCAAGTCCTAGTGGGGACATATTGGCATGAGACCGAATTCCTACCACTCAGACAATCCCCACTTGACATGGGGATTGTCCCCTACATACATAAAGGGGCAGCGGTGGCCGAATGGTTTGCGGAGCGGTCTTGATACCGGAAGGTCGCCAGTTCGTATCAACGGACCGGCACGTTAAAATTACCACCGCTGAAGTGCCCTTGAGCAAGGCATTGAACCACTACCATGAAATGTTCTATGAACAGGGCCTGGCTGTAAACAAGTATCTGATGCTTAGTCCAGTTACCCTGGGTAAATATAGTAACTTTGCTTTGCTTACATGACACCAGGGTATACAGTACAAGTCTAGACCTTCACCAACCACTGCAGTTGTGTTATTTTATTGTATCCACACATACCCTACCATTGAAATAACGTTGTATTAATATAATAATTGGTTGAATATTATGGGGGCTGTTTTCCACTCTATACCATACCTTATTTTGATGGAAGCTGTATAGTTAGGATTATCCACTTGGTTTCGGACCAGTCTGACCATGTCTTTCACCAATTCAGGCTTGTTTATAAGGCATGCACCATATCCCTCTGACATGGCCCACCTAACATGAAAAAGAAGATTAAAAAGAAATCATTATGTGCCCATTAACATTTAACATAACCATCTGGGGTCTCTGTCTGTCTAATCTTGCCAACATTCATTCATATTTATCGTGTAAGTCTAATGTTGCGTTCACAACAGGCAGACGCAAAGATGCAGTCTACCATTTTTTTTTAAGTATTTTTATCCCACGATTTTGTAACCCATTTTTCACCCCTGTGTCAATTATCGAATGTGATCCTGGGCTCTACACACCCTCCGCCAACTTGGGGAGAGCAACGGACTTGAACTCATGCTTCCTTCATGGATGAGTGTCCAAGTTGCTCCTTTACACCTGACAGGGGGGAGTTTCCCTGGTTGGACGTAGCGCGTGGAAGGAACACGTTATTCCAACCAGTTCCTTTCCCCTCCATCGGCTCCCCGGCTGGCCAGGGGGAGGCAGTTTAGAGACCAGGATTACTGCATGTTTTTGTGAGGGTACCTACCCTAGGGGACACAGGGAGAACATGCAAAATGAAACATGAAAAATCAGAACTTATTATTATTATTATTATTATTATTATTATAGGTGCACCTCTGGGGACAGCCACAGTTGAGGTCAACTCCATCTGAGAAAGGTGCAACCACACATGCTGCATCAGCCAGGGTCTGTGCATCACTGCAAGCAAACTGCACTATCAGGGGCCGGTCAGCTGATGTCAGAGAGGCAGAAAGAGGAAGGGTCAACATAGCTCTGGTCCATAGCTCTAATGCGTTGCATTTAGAGCTATGTTACTCTCAACTTCCGCCGCTCGCATGAATGCAGACCAGCCTCTCCTCTAGCGTAAATAAAAATAACGTTTTTGCTACTCACCAAAACAAAGGCGGGTTGTGTCATTAGAAAGCCTACTTTCCTTAGTGGACGCACTCTGAGCCCCCCACCACACGTATAAACTGTACTTTTTGGCCAGAAAGGGCTTTTATTTATTTTTCAATGGAGGAAAAATATTCTCTATGAGGCAATTCTCTGGGCAATATCGGTAGAAGGCGCAGTGGAGTAACTAAAAGTATTTTTTTCCCAGTGGAAATTAAATCCCCTTTTGGCCAAAAAGTACAGTTTATACGTGTGGTGGGGGGCTCAGAGTGCTCCCACTAAGGAAAGTAGGCTTTCTAATGACACGACCCGCCTTTGTTTGGTGAGTAGCAAAAACGTTCTTTTCATTTACGCTAAAGAGGAGAGGCTGGTCTGCATTCATGCGAGCGGCGGAAGTTGAGAGTAACATAGCTCTAAATGCAACGCATTACTAGAGCTATGGACCAGAGATAGGGTCAACATAATAGAATTGTTGCAATAGGGCAAAAAAAAAAAAACCACATCAACAATAAATATATAAAAATAACCATCCTCATTGTGTTGCAATGCCTCACCTTCATTGGTAGTGAACTCACTGTCCCTGGCTTTTACAGATCGCATAAAATCTGCAGCAACTATCATTGGAGTGAAGCAAATGTCACAGTCATATTTCCTCACCAAGGATCTGAATGCCAACCTGAGGACAAATTAGAGACAAGTATAAACTATACCACTTGCATTCACATTTCCTGTAACATTAAAATTAATAATAAATTAAAGACATGCTGTCTTTAAAAGAAATACTGTACAGTGCACATTAGCTTCCCGTTCCATGCGCCAAATGATTGATTGATTGAAATATTTATTAACAGTTTGCAGAATGACAGTAGCCTACAATTCAAGCACAACTCAATACAGACTGTTAACTGTGAGTGGACGACCCTGAATAAAGCATTACACTTGTTTACAAGAGGGTCCACCTTGTTCAATTCATCAAAATGTACTCATTGTCATTGTCTCGTTTTATAAGTAGGATAGAAGGTTAAGATTATAGAACCATACTTACTTTGAATATCGCACCATTGGAGCACATATTTTAAGGACCTTTCCCGTTTCGAACATCTCCATGATGCTACCACCACTGTGTTCTGTGTTCATTTCACAACAATGTTGGCTAACAGTTAGCTCAAAATGCTAACCTAACTACCTTTAGAATCTAGATGTCCGTTTTATTTATGGGGGTTCTGTTGTTTTTAGGTAATGTACTGTTTCATGTCTGATAGCAGGACACACAGCAGGATGCAAAGAAAAACTAACTGTGAAACTTCAAGCCAAAGGAATCTTCGATATGGAAATGAAAACGTGGTGGGGTCGTGTGTTCAGGAGTCAGGAGAGTAAAACAATAACATTGGTTGCGCTGTACAGGAAGTACCGGGTCGGATTCCGGAACGATTTTGTCCACGTACTTTCCTCTTCACAGAGGAAGTAGCCCCGCACCTGCTTCCGGTTTCCACAAGCTAAAATACATTTAACTTCCATTGTATTTGTTATTTTTTGATGGAACACAAAACTGGACCATCAGTTTGTCCTTTGATAAAATCACACCCGTGTGAAGTGAGGGGCGCTCTTATCATCATCATGCTGGGCCTGGCTGGAAACAAGTTCTTGAGCTTAGCCCAGATACCCTGGGTAAATATAGATTTCATTTCATTTCATTTCATGCATCATCTCATACTGGCCAATTAGAATGCCTGTTGCCACAAATTATTTGGCGGACATTTTACCTAATTTCTCGATGGCAAATATGAGACGTGTGGGGACATTGATGACGTAAATTTTCCCCTCATTGTCAATGGCATTTAATGTTTGTGTTGCGGATATTTTGTGGGGACAAAAGCTGTATATAGAAGGGGCTTGCGTGTTGCGCCCCTCAAAAATATACCCTGAGAGGCCATGCAGAAATGCATCGTCACAGATTACTATGAAAACCTGCAAAACCTGTCCGTCAGGTCATGCCTCCATATATGGTTGTCAGTCCATTTACGCCTCGTGACACATCACACCACCATATATGGCCGTCAGTCCATCACGCCTCAAAAACTAGAGTTCTAAACGAAAATTAAGGCCCGGCCCTACCTGGGCCCTCATCAAACCCTGTACACTCAAGACACTGCCCCCGGTGCAACCCTTAGATCTCCATATAGGCTATTGAGCTGACCTGTTCTGACATTCCATATGTTGATCTGACCTCATCAAACCCTGTACACTCAAGACACGCTCCATATATGGCCAGTACAGAATTCATTCCATATGTTGATCTGACCCCCCATGCCAAAGCGCCAGCGCTCGCCCAGCAGTCTGCTGTCACCCAGGTGGATGTGTGCACACCCTGAGGTCGCTTCTCGCCCTCAGGGCGTCTTACTGGTTTATTTCACTGATGGTTATATTGGCCTTCCTGCTCTGGCCCTCAAAAGTTTTACAAGTAGCCTTGGCTTACTCTTAAAATGACAGGTCTTGTCTTCACCTTTAACCTACTCCGTACTAGTTTGAACCCTTGAGCCTTTATTTTGAGCAACTTCCAGTGAAGCAGCCAGTCAGGACTCAAGATATGCACTTGGCCTGAAGGCTGCAGAGTATCTTGTAGTTCATACTTCACTTCATACCAGACCTCTTTTCTCTGTGTAGACCTTGTTGAGGATGTCGTCCAATCTTTTGGCTGGTGTTTGAGCCGTCTCTCACCACACAATCATGAGTGAGTAGGCGGCCTACTGGACGGGCCTGAGCACTGACAAAAGTAAGCCTGGGACCGAGGCTACGGACAGTGTGCTTTCCAACCGCAGGCCAAAGAAGGCCTACATCGATTCGCTAATATTTTTCAAATCGGGTCACGGCCCTTTTCTTTTGTCATTTATAATTAGGACTTGTGCAAAAACATTTATACAAAATTACATAATTTGTTTTAAACTTTAACTGAAATATTGTATTACATCATTGGGCGATGCTTACATAATCAAAAAGAAAGCTGAAGTAGTAACATCACAATTAGCAGCAGCAGCCGCCAATAAGACTTTTTACTTTAATGATATTTACTCCTCAGCCTCACTTGTAGTTGTTCACCTGTGGACAGTAGATGGAGACACAAGCTAGGGTTGCGCCGGCATTTATTTAAAATGGCCACAGATTTTGAGACCAGACGATTTATAAACAGAACACTGATGCTCTGTCTTTTGTCATCACAACAGCCCCAATTTAGTTCTCAGTAAACCAAAATCCTTCCCATTGACATGGTTAATGTTAACAGGCCATGTATGCGGCACATTAAAGAATAGCAAGTCACATGTAATATTGCAAATAGTTTATTTCAATTAGTACTAAAATTTGTAAATAAAAAGTAAAAACCACACACACACACACACACACACACACACACACTCACACACACACGCACACCAAAAGACAATAAATATATCAAACTATATCAAGTCAATGTGGTGATAGCAATCAGTTAACGTATCCTCTGTGTTCAATATTTTCTTATATGCTTATGACAGTTTAAACATTCAAGCAGTAGAATTGGAGTAATCTATTAACATACATGGTACAGGATGGGTATAAACATCTCACTTCAGTCTGTAACCCTTCAATGAATAACAAGAATGAATAGCTAATGGGCACAAAAGGAGAGAAATAGCTTGAATAAATGTAGCAGAAAACACCATGTGATTTTTTTAGAATGAGCCAGTTCGTGGCCAAAATGTATATAGAAACTTACCACACCCACTGAATGGATACTTAAACCTAACTCACTTCATGAAAACTAGGTCAGCATCACAACGAACCTCTCTAAAACATCATTCTTCTGTGCCCTTACATACCAGTTACATTATATCCTACATAAACCACTACCTCTCTTCCACATAGCATGAACTGAGATTGTGTCTCATCCATAGCATTCATTATTAATCATTCACCCGGGTGACATGTACTGTCTGTAAGTGGAGGGATTTTGCATGAAGTTCTAAAAGGATTTCAGCCTCACCATCCATGGGTCCAATCTCTACATACGGTCATTATGTTATTAAAACAAATCCAACGTGGACACATCTAAAAGCCATTGCAACCTAAACTAACTACAAATTGAGATTTGATGACTGACAGATTGCTGCCATTTTACATCCAAGCACTGCAGGTCTGTCTCCCTGTGTCTCGGAACATATAGAATTAAAAAAAGCAACACAGCTCTGAAAATAAAAAACCCACAACACTGACTTTGTCCATGGCAGTTCACCTTCAGGGGGCTATGTGGGGGTCATGGGAATCCCTGCAATAGCCCATCATCCATGTTCCTTCACTGAGGTAGGTTCGTGCATTTGGCCGTTTCCAGCTCCACGCTGGAGAGGAAACGCCTGGCTAGCCGGCGGCAGTCGTAGCTCAGCTCTGTGGTGAAGACGGCGCGGGTGTGCTTGGGATAGACGATGGTGGTGCTTTGAAAGCGCTGGGCCCGCTGACGGGGCTGGAAGACCAGCTGTGTCTTGTAGCGGCGCCAGGTGCTGTGAGGCAGGGCCATGACGGTCTGGCTGCAGCGCTCCAGGCTCTGGCCTCTTGGTTGCAGGGACACATCCTGGATGAAATGGCGTATCGAGTCATAGTGCACTGAAGAGATATATCTGCAGGGGAGATACAAGCCCAATGTTTAGTTGTCTTTAAGTGCATGTGAAAGAAAAAGAAAACATCACACCCCCGTGTGAAGTAAGTGGTGCAACTCTGTATATATACACACACAGTTAATATGTGCGTGTGTGTTAGGTTGCGCACAGGTGGTGAAAGACAACCATGCTGTTTTCGTGCTCACATACCCAGGCAGCCAGCCAGGCAGGCAGGCACCCACACACATAGTCACTTAAAGGGGAAAACCACCCATTTTCAACATTTTACTATGTCATTAATATACCTTAGATTAGAGCTGTTGTGTGGAAATAATAAAAAGTCCCCATTTTGTGTTTCCTAGAACTGTAATTATGAAAGAAATCATTAACATGGTGAAACACATGATGTGTTTCACCATGTTAATGATTTTTTTCAGACCTCTAGTTCTAGGAAACACAGAATGGGGGAACCTTTTTATTATTTCCACACAACAGCTCTAAGGTACATTAATGACATAGTAAAATGTTGAAAATGAGTGGAATGCCCCTTTAAGGAAGTGGTTTGCACCACTTAAAAAACAGTAACAATGGGTGTTGCGAGTATGATATGCCCAGAGTAATATAGTAAGAGAGTGGCGACACTAGCGTTGACTCCCATTGTAACAATGGAATGCGGAAGTGCTCATTCTATCTCAATGGGATAGTTCCAGCCATAGGAGCAATGTTTGGAACTATAGCCCATAGGCACCCGCTTGGCCGCTTTGCGGCGAGATCAAAGCGTGTCGCTATACTCTCCTACTCTACACTCTGGATATGCCATAGAATAACCTTGTTCACCATGGATTGATTATTTTATTTCACAGCATGTAGAATGGGTAGATTTCAAACGAAACCACAAGTCAATAAACACTGTTACTGTGGACGACACCATGACTAAGTATTGCACTTGTTTACAACAGGGTGCACCAACATGCAGGATGCAGGACAGTAGGCTAATAAACCTCATTTATTATTTTATTACTACCTCATTTCCTGGGGAGGTAATGGTTCCAGTGCTATACCCTCTCCATAGGACAACGGGTGCAGCTGGGGGGAGAGAGAGATGCGATAAGTAAATACATTTGTAACCTGCCATGCAAACCAAATCAGCCCACACTCCCAGTCCCAGCTGGTAGCCACCGACGTCACGTGTTTGATTGAAATATTTATTAACAGTTTGCAGAATTACAGTACATTTCAAGCACAACTCAATACAAAAACCGTTCAACTGTGAGTGGGCGACCCAATAAAGCACTACACTTGTTTACAAGAGGGTCCACCTTGTTCAATTCATCACCATTTAGAGACATTATAGACACTTCTATATAGCCAAAAAAACAGGAAATAGTCATAAAAGGAGGTAAAAAGGGAAAAGAAAACACCTACAAAATACAGCGAGGGGAAAAAGGGGTGGCTGGGGGATTCAGATTTTACGGGGGCCAGTTTCGAATTGCAGCCGTCCGTAGGTGCCCTTTGAGGGCGGTTTTGAAGGAGTCAAGGGATTTGCATGTCTTAATGACTGTTGGTAGGGCGTTCCACATTTTGGTGGCATAGGAGCGAAAATAATTTAGTCCCTTGTTTGTGCCGAATCTGGGTTGCACATGGTTTGTTGCACTCCCTCTGGCGTTGTGAACTGTGGACTTCGTTGACATTAAGGAAGTATTTAGACAGGTACATGGGTATCGTAGTGAAGTATTTAGACAGGTACATGGGTATCTTGGTGATGTATCGAATGATTAAAATCTTGTGGACTAGACTAGACCCATTGCGAGATGCTGTACTCTGTCGTCAACCCTAAGCCATACCAGCAAAGTGGGCAGGGGTGAGGTGGGTTCGGGGAGTGAGGCCAAGTAGTAGCCTGACCAGTTTGTTTTGGTAAGTCTGGAGCCTTGTTTTAAGGGCCTTAGAGGTGCTGTGGTACCAATGCATGCAATGCATAGTCGAAGACTATGCATGCCCTTGTACGAGGGCTCCCGTTAGGGTTTCAAGGGGTTTTGTTGACCAGTGAGGAGATCCTGTACAGGAATCTTGTTCTTTGGTTGACTTTTCTGATTAGGTTGGTGGCCATTTTATCACCGGAAAGACTTTCCTCCAGGATATGGATATAGGTAATTTCATCTTTGTGTGATAATACTGTCAGTCTAACCAAGAAGCCATCTGCCATCTGTGACCACACATACTACTAACCGTTAACACATTGCACCATCAAGTGTTAGTGTTGTAACCAAGTTAGTTTTGTAACTTGTAACGCTATAGCCTATGCCAACTCTGCAGAAGAGATACAGAGACAAACACGTTCTTGTGTTTGCTGTGGTTCTCAAATAGTCCGGGGACCACCAGTGGTCCTTGAGGAGGTTCCAGGTGGTCCCCCCAAAATAATGGAAAGTTGGTAACCAAATGGACCCTTATAGATCTTGAAACCAAATTATAATGGACCGTTACGGGCCCACATGGTTTCATTTTACCAATACAACATGGATTTGTTGGCACAATCTTTATCCAAACGACAAACGAAGTATCCCAAGGTTTGGAAAACACCAAATGGTGGTCCGTGATGATGGGGTAAAAAACAGAATAGTGCACAGTCAGTCTCGAATCTCGACATGAAAAGGGTTTGAAAACAAACCACTGCTGCCTACACGCCAACTCTGCAGAAGCGATACAGAGACACTCAACATAAACAGTGACACGTTATACGTTCTCGTGTTCGCTTTATAAGACACTCACATAAACAGTGACACGTTATAAGTTCTCGTGTTCGCTTTATAATTACAATGCAGTGAGAAGCACCGTGATGACCTACCAGGGAAGCCCATGGCTGCTCTTCTTCTGATCCAGTAATCCTGTCCCCCTTCTCGGCGCTGCACCCAGACCCAGACCCTGCAGACCCAGGCCCCGCAGGCAGCAGCCAGGAGCTGGGACTGGGGCTGGGAGGCAGCCCGGAGTCCGGACTGTCCAGTAACCGCTCGGCTTTGCAGCTCATAATATCCAACGGATCGTCGTCGCCGCCGCCGCATACAATTGGCAAGTTTAACCTGCCCACCATTTCTATTTAAAAAAGAAAAAGAGAGGCGGAAAGTTGCCAAACCCAACAGCAACAACAACGCCTTGGATGTCGAAATGTTTGCAATATCCTCTCCTGCAGGCTGCTGCGCTTTTTAACTGCTTTAGTTTTGGTCCGGGGGGGGGGGGGGGGGGGGGGTCCCAACGGGGCCCTGTCGGTCGTGTTAACTCCACAAGAAGACCACGCAGACACGCACACACGCAGCTATTCTGCAACGAACTTCAGTGAGTTTCACTTTCAGACAACAGTCCCCACCACCGGTTTGTTTGCAACGTTATTTCCAGCTGTCACTAATCCAACGGTCTCTGCAAACATTTAAACACCACACGTGTTGCTTCAGTCTCAGCGAACCTTCCAGCAGCAGCAGAATGTTACACTATAGTGAAAACACACAGAGAGAGAGAGAGAGGAGTTCCTAACAGCTTTGAAGATGCCAACGTTAATTAATTCTGCAGGCGTGTCATCGGAGAAGGCATCTGAGGTTGTCCCGCCTGCTGCTTGTCTTCTTCACACACACTAGTTCTCCTCTCTGAGTGAAAAGGTCTCATTGTTTTGGGAGGAAGAAAATGGGAGAAGGAACGCCTTAAAGTCCTTTACTCGCAGCTGATTGGGGAGGGGGGGGGGGGGGGGAAGACATGTATGGGAACTTACTTCCCCAGACCCCGTTAAAGTATATTAATGATTTTTAAATGTCATTTTTAGAAATCGTTGCGTGCGCTACTATTAGAGTAAAGAAGAGGGGGTGGGGGGGAAAGAAAGTCGGCGGCGGACCAGAAACGACACACAGCGAAACTTTAATAGTGTTTTTCTCAGCAATTGCCACGTGTCTACAGTTCAGAAAAAGACACACGTCGTTAATATTTCAGCCGATGGCAGGAATGTGTACACATCATCAATCATAGCGTTATATATTAATTTGATAAATCGAAAAGTGAGAGGCACTCCAAGCTACAGAACCACGCAATCCTTAAATAAAAACAGTATGTATGATGATAACTTTACACCTCCTGTTCATGTGAAGGCACAGGAAAAGCTTGGTAAAATTACAAATTATTATTTCCTATTGGCCCATCATGTTTTCTGTGACTTCCTTGATTCAGAAGCTGCACATCAGCAAGGGTTGATTAAATTTAAATATGACAATAAGACAGGTATCATATGCCCATCAATTTAAAAGACGGCAAACCATTAAGTTGTCCTTACAGATTATCTAGCAATAGTTGCTGCGAGATACAGACACCAAACAAACACAGACATCATTCATAGGAAAGGGCCCACGTTTAAAAGACTTTGGCTGGATGGTTCTATTTTCTAAAAATCAACCTGGGGGAGTTTTAAGACAAAAGACAAAATAATGTCATGTCTGAGGAGGCACGACCAGCATTGTGGAACAAACATAATTCACACAAATGCTACCCACCCCTATGGAATATGTCCACCTTTATGTGTCGTAGATTGCCATGCAAACTGTATGTCCTTCCTTGACATAAACATAAGCAGAGAGACCAAAGTAACCGTTGATCGACTCACGAGGACATTCAGAGCACATATTCACCTTCATCAGGGTCAACTCTGTCTGCTGTCATTCTTACTGGGATATGGGCCAGACCAGACAAGCTATCAGAAGAACCATATTTAGAGTGCTCTTCATTCAGTGTCTTCCAAGTGCAAATGCTTTGTGCTGCAATGTATTGAATGCATGATGTACAGCAGATTTTACAATGTGACAAAAGCTCAGGCTTTAGTACAGTACTTCAAGGGCTTGATAACATTTCATTGCATGCAGACAAGCGCATAACACGTCACACTGCGAGCCTGCGACCTGTTGTGAACTATAAATCTATATCGGTTCTGTTCTTCAGCACATGAGCGGAGCATATAGGACCCAGAGTGTAGAGTAGGAGAGTAGCGACACGCTTTGATCTCGCCGCAAAGCGGGGGCCTATGGGCTATAGTTCCAAACATTGCGCCTATATGGCTGGGAACTATCCCATTGAGATAGCATGAGCACTGTCTTCCGCATTCCATTGTTACAATGGGAGTCAACACCAGTGTCGCCACCCTCTTACTAAATTACTCTATGACCGAGACCGACTGCTCAAGAAGTACTGATAAGGGGCAAAGGCATATAATGTCATGAATAAGAAAGGTGGTAATTACACAAGCACCGACAGCATGTTTCATATGAGGAAGTTCCTTCATGTTCCAACTGTGACTAGAGTTCATATGAATATTTGTAAGAAGGATGAGCATGTTTTGCTCATATATATATATGCAATACCCCACTAACTGAACAGAGTGGCACAAAGCTTTGGTGATGAATAAGTGGAGCCAGACAAAGGAAGGACTGTTCCAGCTCGCAAGCCACTGAGCTTTCTGTTCACCACATTGGTTGTTGTTCAAAGTCTTTTCTTGATTAGCTTCTCTAGTTTGCGGATGCGCGAGGACTCCTGCTCAGGGGTCGGGGTGCTGAACGAAAGAGAGGGGCCGCCATCGGCCCCGGACGGAGGGGTGGGTAGCCTCTGTCTGAACAGGTCCAGCATGCTGCTCTGTTCACTGCGCTTCAAGCCCTAGATGCGCACGCACGCACGCACGCGCACACGCACACGCACACACACACACACACACACACACACACACACACACACAGTTGCAACATTAAACATTTGCAGAACTAACATCACAAAGGAATTCAACGAAACATCCAGTTAGGAAGTGCAACGGGCCACTGACACTGACAATAAGTAACTTGCACAAAAGGTTACACAAGTATAACAATGATACGCAGAGAGGGAGCAAGGACAGGAAAACACCACTACAGTAACAATGTGTAGAAAGGAATACGAGACTGCTCGCCCCTTTACCAACTCGCCCCTGCGATTTATTTTAATGTAGTTAACAGTTAATTTAGTATTTCCCTCCCTCTCTGAAATCTGAAATTATCTTGTATACAGATTTATTTGATTGCATAGTAGTCGATCTCTATACTCTGTAAAATTTAGAAAGAACAACATGTCACAGAGACGGTGACTGCTTAATTAAGTTAATTTATCCTTCTACCTTCTAGCAGTTCATTTTATTAATCACATTTCTTCCATGATGTAGCCCATGTTTTGTAATGGCATCATCATGCTATTATGCCCGTGGATATACAGAGTGAACTTAACAATGATAAATTAATATGATAATACCTTTTAAATAACCACAAACGTGAATTATGTTTGTTATTTACAGCTAGGTAGAGTAGTGGGGCGAGATGGAAAAGGGGCGAGATGACCCGTTACCGTAACCAAACTAACTAACCTTCATGTCCAGGATCTTCTGGAAGGTCTCAGGGTTGCCATCAACCAGAAGCTTGATGTAGTTATCAACAAACACCACCGGAGGTTCATGTGGGGCCATCACCACCTGAAAAAGTAGAGAAAAAAGACATCAGTAATTCAGTATATGGTACTAATACATGGACATTTTCTAATACTTGGGTTTAATGTGAGCAACCATAATCCCCCCCCCCCCCCCCCCCCCCCACACCCTTCCTCTGAACCATCATGGGACGACCAAAGAGATCTTTAAATGATCCCACATGGGGCTGACTGGCTGAGGCAAGGACCAAATAGAAAAGAGGGGGTGGGAGTGTGGAGGTATAACATACAGTGTGCAAGTGGTTAAAGCTGCAAACAAAAAGCCAAGACTATGGAGCTATATTTAGGACCCCCTTATTCTTTACAAGTCAATTACTCCATGCACGAGTGGATAAGAATTAGCCTCACCGGTAATTCTTTTGGGTCTATAATGAGAGCTAGAGTCTGGGCAAAAATGTTACCTTAGTTGAGACCAGACAAGAAAGTTGGAAATGTGGAACCACCACCACCCCACCCCCCCCCCCCCCCCACACACACACACACACACACCCCACCGCAAGAACAGAGTGAAATGTGGAAAACGTGGATCGGGTAGCACAGAGTGGATAGAGAGAGCTCCCAGTACAGCCGCAACAAAGCAGACAAAACCAACACACATGGTTGACAGATACCGTCGGAGGTGGAAAGATGTTGGAGGAGCCACCCCCATGTTGTGGGATGGACCATACTACTCTCTTTTTTGCACTACAGATCCGGAGGACCCTTTATATACAGCTCCATGTTTACACTCTCAGGGTTAAAATGATACTCCAGATTGTACAGCATAGGGACAGATCGAGGGGGGGGGGTGAGAAACAAGTAAGACGCGCGAACGCGGGAAGCGAACGCAGCTCGTAAATTGCAAAAACAACAATTAGAATAAATTACGTAATTTTTTAAGGTTTTTTTTTAAGTTCTATTTTTTGTGTTTAAGATTTTTTTTAAGTTAAGTATTTTTTTAAGTTAAGTATTTTTTAAGTTTTTCCTTTTAAAGTTTTTCCTTTAAGTTTTTTTTTTAAGTTAAGTTTTTTTTAAGTTAAGTTTTTCTTTAAGTTAAGTTTTTTTTAAGTTAATTTCTTTTTTAAGTTAAGTTTTGTGTGTGTGTGTGTGTGTGTGTGTGTGTGTGTGTGTGTGTGTGTGTGTGTGTGTGTGTGTGTGTGCGCGCGTGCGCGCATGTGTGTGTGCGTGCATGTGTGTGTGTGTTTTTGTGTGTGATACAGCTGCGCCCTTCAGCGTGACACACACACAGACACACAGACAGACAGACAGACATAATCTGCTGGGTCTCATAGTAAATGCTCACTGCGTTCGAAATCACTGCGTTCGAAACTATGAATAAGGGGGTAAAGACCACAGGGAGAGAGAGGAGAGGGGAAGGCTCAGGATTGTGTGGAATTCTTCGGTTCCTTCCTATCGCTGTCGACTGAGTGATTTACTTAGCAACTGTCCTGGAGCATGGCCAAGGGGAAAGGCCTGCAGGGAGACCTTGTTGTAGTTTAGCTGCCTCGTAAAAAGAAAAAAGAAAAAGAAAAAAGGGGACCGGGACAGAAAGGGGGGTAGGGTGACCAGATGCCCCTCTTTGCGTGGGACAGTCCCTCATTTCCAAGACTTTTCAGGCGTCCCACAAAATGACACCCTGTCCCACATTGTGACTGGCAGGCAATTGCATCAGTGTTCAAATGCCCTAATAGTTAGTCCCCTAATAGTTGGCCTTCTGTTGTAAAGCTCTCTCATTGTCTCTTCCTGCAAGATGTGTTTTAAGCCTGTTAAAATAGCATACAAATAAAAAATAAAGCATGATTTTAAAACAACATGTGAGACACCAGAGGAGTGTATAAATGATAGCCAATAGGCCTATGGTCGAATATGACATCAAGGCATTTAATAGCAACTCAAGTAGTAAGTTGCTAATCCGATACTCCAGTAACGCTTGTGTGGGACAAGTGGGACGGGGTCCCCCCCGTCCCACTTGTCCCACACAAGCGATACTTCTGTCCCTCAAATGAACAGTTTGGATCTGGTCACCCTAAAGGGGGGTGAGCTAAAGAATGAGATGGGCTTCAAAAAAAATGAGAGAGAAAGAAAGAGAGGGAAAGCAAGAAAACACAAGAGCAGAGACAGAAAGAGCAACAACTCGAGGGGGGAAAAAAATGTGCAGGCTGAACCAAGGGTGGGGAAGAGAAGGTTGCCTTTTCCAACAGTCCTAAAGAAGAGAGCTTTCAGGGGTGGGAGAGAGGGCCGGGGCTGTGGTGGTGGTGGTGGGCAGGGCTGGGAGAGAGAGCGTGGAAAACAGCCACGTCTCACGGGCCTCACGCTGGCCAAGAGAGGCCTCCTTAAGGCTAATTTATGCTTCATTGCACTATTTTACTTGTCAAAAAAAAAAAAAACTGGCGTTGAGTGACACTTGTCGCAAGGGGTCAGGGATGTGCACACATAAGACATTTTTTACCCAGCCTGTAAAACTGCCCTTTCCAGACCACAAATGCGTGGCATTTACTACATGGTGAAAGAAATGCACATGCCCTCCTCTCCTTTCCCATGCCATGCCCGGAAGGCAGCATTCAGGAGAATTGCTTTTTTTTCTTCCCTGAAGTCTCCTGAACTTGAACGCAGCATTTTGCGTTGGAACTAATTTGTTTAGAAATCCATGTCGTTACACCTGCATCTTCTCCACTAGCGAAAGAGTGCAGGGTTGCGCCCCGAAAAGAGCTGATCTACAAGCTCACACAACGCGTCGCAGCGCGACACGTTGTGAGCAGGATTTCAAAGCAAAGTTACTATATTTACCCCCAGGGTATCTGGGCTAAGCTCAAGAACTTGTTTCCAGCCAGGCCCTGCTCATAGAACATTTCATGGTAGTGGTTCAATGCCTTGTTCAAGGGCACTTCAGCGGTGGTAATTTTAACGTGTCGGACCGCTGATTCGAACTGGCGACCTTCCGCAATCCGTTCAGGCCCCGCCTCACGACGTCCCTGGCAGGGGTCAGGCAAGGCATTCTAAATGACCCCGTAATCAGACAGACGGAAACAAACACATGCACATACTCAAAAAAAAGGGGGAAAAAAGAAAAAAAAGGACGGAGGACTCCCCAGGGAACCTAAGGACAAGCCAAAGACAGGCGGGTGTGTGCTGTGTGTGTGTGTGTGTATATGTGTGTGCGTGCACATGTGTGTTTCCATACAAGCATCTGTACAGTATAAGACTCCAGGGAGGGGTGATCAGGGTGGGGCTAAGCTTTGGCAGCCACATACCACTTAGTGTCCCATGGGGTAAACCTAGGGCAAGGCTGCAGCCACATACCACTTAGCGTCGCATGGGGGTAAACCTAGGGCAACAAGGCTGCATTCAAGTTCGGTTTCCCTTCTTTAATGAACAAACAAACGGGGCCAAACTCAGATAAGCGGCGCGCGCTAATGTTTACATGACTGTGAATAGTTATGCCTGCGTCTCCATTCGCCGTCACACCTTCCCACTGAGGGGCGGCGGTGGCTCAGGGGTAGAGTGACTGGATGGTAACCGCAAGGTTGCCAGTTCGATCCCAGGCTCCCCCAGAGTTAGTGTCAAAGTATCCTTGAGCAAGACACTGAACCCCTAATTGCTCCTGATGTGCTGGTTGGTGCCTTGCATGGTTTCTGCCGCCATCGGTGTATGAATGTGTGTGTGAATGGGTGAATGTAATGCACAATCTATGTAAAGCGCCTTGGATAAAGGCGCTATATAAATGCACCATTTACCATTTACCACTGAAGGGGTGATGGGGTGTGACAATACATTTTAACAGCGATACGACACGTATCACGATACATGGTTGGCGATATGATACATGGATGATATTGGTTCGTTATGGCGATCCGATACGATGCAATGATTTGAAATCGATACAGTAACTATTTAAAATACATTGACATTTTTTTTAATTAAGTAATTAGACTCCTCTTTTTCATTTCTTCTAAAAATTGCTAAATACCACACACAAATGTAGTATTGATACAATCGGTTAATTGCATAGTAAAACGATTCGATACCGATTATGTCCATTGCAAAACGATATGACACATGTTGCTGTTTTCATTTCGATATACTTCGATTCTTGAAATTAAAATAGATTTTTCGATGCAGTTACTATATCGTTACACACCTATGGACCACTTGTTGTGCACGGTTAAAGGACCACTTCACCACTTTTAAACATCTCTTCATATAATTGGTCCTCTCACTAATGTTCATGATAAAACACCACCATTTATTCCTACTCAGTCTGTGTCTCATAGGAGGGCTTTGGGCAGTTCGGACACCCGTCCACCAGTGACATCATCATTAGGCAGATATTTTTTAAACAAGATTTGTTTTAAAATATATTTAGATTTGTATTATCGTGAGAACGATGGCTTCAACTTTTGCATTGCAACTTTTCAGGAAAAGAAAGCCTGCCGTTTCTATTAGTTTGGATTCACCATCGATGATGTCACTGGTGGACGGGTTTCTGAACTGCCCACAGCCTTCCTATGAGACACAGACTGAGTAGGAAAAAATGGTGGTATTTTATCATGAACATTAGTTAGGACCAATTATAGGAAGAGAAGTTGAAAAGTGGTGAAGTGGTCCTTTAAGTGTGTGCATGTTCGTCCTTGCCCTGACTGAACATCGTCAGTGAAAATGTAACTCTGCAAAGTGTCCAAACTGACACACAGTTACATAAATGACTAAATGAACACTGAGGGTTTTTACTATGGAGGTGCTCCACCTCAACTCATTTTCCAGACCCTTCCTAATGTGAGGTGTACTTGTTTATAGTTACATTGCTCATAAAATGCTATTCTCAGTGGAGGTTAAGGACAAATTAGAAGATTACTCTTCCCAAAATAAATCCAAATGATTACCTGGTTCCGTCCACAGTACTTTAACAATTACTTGGAAGTCAAACCACAAACACACAGACAATACAGCATTGAGTTAAGGTGGCCTTACACTAGCCGATTTTTTTCAATCTGAAATCTGATAGCACCACACACTACAGGATAATCGGAGCGGGGCAGAGCAAATATCAAACATTCTTGATGTTGATCGGGCCGATCCCGATCGCGCTTTGAGCGGTCGGGCACCCCCCGAGTGTCAAAAATGCCCGATTATCGGCTAGTGTAAGGCCACCTTTAGTCTATCATTTAGCCAGGATCTGTGTAAAAACGTTATGTAATGTTCATTAATATACTCTGTCCGGTCCAAATAAACCAATAAACTAAAGTAAACTGTAGTGTACACCCATCAGTGTTTTTGTTATCGGAAGGTCGCCAGTTCGAATCCCCGGACCCGGCACATTAAAATGACCACCGCTGAAGTGCCCTTGAGCAAGGCATTGAACCCCTACCATGAAATGTTCTATGAGCAGGGTCTGGCTGTAAACAAGCATCTCGAGCTTAGTCCATTCACCCTTGGTAAACAAAGAACTTTGCTTTACTTTGCTTTGTATGTCTCATACAGTGACAATAAAGATCTTATCTTATCTTATCATTGTTCTACAACAATGTTCTACTGTATGTTCTGAAAAGGAAATTAGTTAAAGTCAATTGAATTCTATTTCAGATTTGCACTTTGGTTCCCACTGAAATTGAACCATCTAAAGATAACAACTGAAATGGTTAACAACTAATACACTAAAAAGGAGGCCCTAATGAAAGACAATTCACCAAAAGAAGACATTCACTGTATTTCTTATTCTTATACAATACAAGAATAGAGGGTATGCGCGTGACATCATCATCATACCCGGAAGTTATGCGGGAGCGCCTACTGAGTGGCACATAACTACTTTCTGGCCTTGACAGACCCTACATCCAAACAGAAAAGTCCAATTTGATTGCATTAAAGGACCACTTCACTACTTTTCAACTTCTCTTCCTATAATTGGTCCTAACTAATGTTCATGATAAAATACCACCATTTTTTCCTACTCAGTCTGTGTCTCATAGGAAGGCTGTGGGCAGTTCAGAAACCCGTCCACCAGTGACATCATCGGTGGTGAATCCAAGCTAATAGAAACGGCAGGCTTTCTTTTCCTGAAAAGTTGCAATGCAAAAGTTGAAGCCATCGTTCTCACGATAATAAAAATCTAAATATATTTTAAAACAAATCTTGTTTAAAAAAAAAATCTCCCTAATGATGATGTCACTGGTGGACGGGTGTCCGAACTGCCCAAAGCCCTCCTATGAGACACAGACTGAGTAGGAAAAAATGGTGGTGTTTTATCATGAACATTAGCGAGGACCAATTATATGAAGAGATGTTGAAAAGTGGTGAAGTGGTCCTTTAAATGACTTTAACCCATTTAGGCCTGACCTCAAAATTTAAAAAAAAATCTTCTAAATCCTCCAGTTTTCTGAAATAAATATTTTCACGATTTTTCAAAAATAGCAGACCTACAAGCTCGGAGATGTTGAAAAGTGGTGAAGTGGTCCTTTAAATGACTTTAACCCATTTAGGCCTGACCTCAAAATTTAAAAAAAAATCTTCTAAATCCTCCAGTTTTCTGAAATAAATATTTTCACGATTTTTCAAAAATAGCAGACCTACAAGCTCGTAGCGCGCCACTCGGTGGCGCGCTATGAGCTTGTAGATCTGCTATTTTTCAATAGCTCAATAAAACACCAAAAGAGGTCCCCGCCCAAAATGGGTTAAACAACATTAAATTCACTTTGTCACTCACTTTGCCACTCGATTTGCCACTCGATCTGCCATTGAGTTTATGCATGTGCATAAACTCCGGTATCTCAAGTATATTGACATTGTATCGTGTCTACGAACGTGATGCTCCAAAAATGGGGTTATAAATATGTGTTTGCTGGTTAGATAAAGCTATCATTCATTAGTTTAGAGTTTCACATTATCGGCAGTGTTGCTTTTGGCAGCAAATTTTGATTTTAGTTTTAGTCATTAGTCTCTTGAATAGTTCATTGAGTTTTAGTCACCTGGAATGTCTTAGTGTTAGTCTAGTTTCAGTCGACTAGATATCATAAGATTTTAGTCGACTAAATCTACAGGTGATTTAGTCAACTGAAATGTATTTTGGCGGGCCTTGGTGGCGTCGTAATGGCCGATTTTACACTTGCTGAATATAGCCGATCTACAAGCTCACAACGCGTCGCAGTAGATCTGCTATTTTCAGCATGCAACCAAGTGTAAAATGACTTATACTGGATCTCTTGTCCACTAGTCCCTTCCTAACATTTTAGTCTAGTTTTTATTTTTTGACGAAATTGTCAATATGTTTTGTTTCAGTCATCATAGCTTAGTTTTCATTTAGTTTCCATTTTGTTTCCGTCAGTGAAAAAAGCTAGTCGGCGAACATTTTTCGTCTTAGTTATAGTCGACGAAATCAACACTGATTATTAGTAGAATTAAGGTCTCCACACACCGGGCGTGAATCGGATGCGAATTCGGATTTTTAGCGGCGTTTCTCCATTGGTTTTCCGAAAAACGCGGCCGGTGTGCAACCACCTTTAGTAGAATATTGCTGACACACCACCATCAGGAAAGTCACATACATCTACACAGCAACGGTTTAGGTACAGAGAAGTAGGTATTATTATGAGCCTAAACTTTAGGCTCATAATAATACCCACTTCTCTGTGCTGATGGCTGATGGGAGATTCTCTTAGACAGAAAGACACTCAAAGAGAACACTATAGAGCGTCGCAGTCCCGCCCCCTCGAGAGACCCGGAAAAGAAATCGCCGTTCATTATTCTCATAGACATTTCGTAAAGTATTTATTTAAAGACGGTTACGCCGCGGACAAAGCCAACTCGAGTCGTGACAACTCATGACAACACAAACAATATTTTGGACCAAACAAATAATTAGAAAGAAGAAAAAAACGGCAGGTTACAACACTTTTTTTGTTGTTTTTCTTCTTTCTAATTATTTGTTTGGTCCAAAATATTGTTTGTGTTGTCATGAGTTGTCACGACTCGAGTTGGCTTTGTCCGCGGCGTAACCGTCTTTAAATAAATACTTTACGAAATGTCTATGAGAATAATGAACGGCGATTTCTTTTCCGGGTCTCTCGAGGGGGCGGGACTGCGACGCTCTATAGCGGGTAGTTACTGTATGGGCAGAGTGTGGCCAGATAACTACCCTCAAACTAGAGGCCAGAGAGTGCGTAAAAAAATTATTTTTCTTTTCATCTAACCAAAGACGGTTGACTTGATGACACACACACACACACACACACACACACACACACACACACACACACACACACACACACACACACACACACACACACACACACACACACACACACACACACACACACACACACACACACACACACACACACACACACACACACACACACACACACACACACACACACACACACACACACACACACACACACACACACTCTTGAACAGCCACACCCTGCCTCACATGTATATCGTCACTGTTGGGATGGTAACTTACGACACAGGAAGTAACATGATGACGCAGTAACAAGAGTAACTTTGCATCTCTATACAGTATGTCTGATTTGTCTTTTCTCCCCATAAATACATGTATGCCCTACATTTCTGACATTGTCATATCGGATGACAAGTCTGCAGTGTTGAGACTAAATGAAAACTAAGCTATGGTGACAAAAACTAAGACTAAATATGCTGACAATTTCGTCAACAAATAAAAACTAGACTAAAATGTCAGGCAGGGACTAGTGGACAAGGGATCCAGTATAAGTAATTTTACATTTGCATTTGCATGCTGAAAATCGCAGGCTTGTAGATAGGCTATTTTCATCAAGTGTAAAAACAGTCATTACGACGGCATCAAGGCCCGCCAAAACCCATTTTAGCCGACTAAATCAACTGTAGATTTAGTCGACTAAAATCCTATAATATTTAGTCGACTAAAACTAGGCTAACACTAAGACATTCCAGGCTGACTAAAACGTGACTCAAACTAAATGTAAACTATTCAAAACGCAGTTTATAGTTAAGGAACGCAATAAAACAACGACCTATGCATCCACGGGATGCACTACTGTACTCGATATGTACAGTAAAAAAAAAATCACACCCGTGTGAACTGAGTGGTGTAAGGTCTGTCTGACATAATGAAATCATGTCTGACGTAATGAAATCACACCCGGGTGTGATTTCATTACCTGGCTTTGTTTGTGCAGAAAAAATGAGCATGGTTGCTATGTTCACCCTGTTCACCCGGGTGTGATTTCATTACGTCATTACAACAGGGTGAACATAGCAACCATGCTCATTTTTTCTGCACAAAAAAGCCAGTTGTAGGAGTGGTTTACACCACTCAACAAAAAAGCCAGTTGTAGGAGTGGTTTACACCACTCAATAATACACGTAAAACAAAAAAATGCCCGGCAGTCGGTGAAAACTAGAGTTCTCAACAGGCCCTAAAATTAAGGCCCTGCCCTACCTGAGCTCTCATCAAATCCTGTACACTCAAGACACTGCATGCCGCCGCTGCCATCTCCATATATGAAGCTGACCAGTTCTGACATTCCATATGTTGATCTGACCTCATCGCACCCTGTTCACTCAAGACTCCATATATGGCCAGTGCACGCGACTTCGCCCTTTGGGGCGAGGTCGCTTCACGCCCTCAGGCGTCTTACTGGTACCATTCATGACGATCAAAATAAACCATCTACATCTATCCCCCCCCCCCCCCCCCCATTTCTTGAAAAGTAACGGTTTTGGACAGATTTCCATCCTACACTAACAGCGACGGTATCAATGTATGACTTGAAGGTTCTTGGTTCAACCACAGTCTACCTGGAGGTTCTTGGTTCAACCACAGTCTACCTGGAGGTTCTTGGTTCAACCACAGTCTACCTGGAGGTTCTTGGTTCAACCACAGTCTACCTGGAGGTTCTTGGTTCAACCACAGTCTACCTGGAGGTTCTTGGTTCAACCACAGTCTACCTGGAGGTTCTTGGCTCAACCACAGTCTACCTGGAGGTTCTTGGTTCAACCACAGTCTACCTGGAGGTTCTTGGCTCAACCACAGTCTACCTGGAGGTTCTTGGTTCAACCACAGTCTACCTGGAGGTTCTTGGTTCAACCACAGTCTACCTGGAGGTTCTTGGTTCAACCACAGTCTACCTGGAGGTTCTTGGTTCAACCACAGTCTACTGGGGAGGTTCTCACCTTCAGGATCATCTCTGCACGGGTCATGCCTTTCACCACGATCTTGGTATAGCTGGCGGGAGCCTTGCGGAGCACCTGGGAGCCTATCGAAGGCAGGTCCAGCAGGACCGTCTTCAGGGAGTGGGTGTCCAGGAGGAGCTGGTGGAGGTCGGACACACAACAAGAACTCCATTAACCCATTTTGGCCTGACATCGAAATTTTAAAAATCATGAATCAAAATAATTTTCTGAAATACCTATTATGTTTCTATATCAGTGGTGCTCAATATTTCATGTCAAGGACCCCAACAATGTTATGCAATTGCCCACCGACCTCCATCTGGAAATATGTTGTTCCAGTGAACCCCCCAGACGCAAAGATTTGAGTTAAAAAACGTTTTCACGTTTACTCAAAAATAGCAGACCTACAAGCTCGTAGCGCGGCCCCATTTACACTTGCAGCCAAATCCAGCCTGAATCAGATCTGAGCCACATCCAGATTGGAATCTGATTTGTCTAAATGAGTCATGTGACCATTTAAACCAATCGGATTTCAATCTTGATGTGGCACAGATCTGATTCAGGCTAGATTTGTCTGCCAGTGTAAATGGGGCCTGAGTGCCGCGCTACGAGCTTGTGATCTATGAGCTTGTAGATCTGCTATTTTTCAATAGCTAAAGTATAACATAATGCTTAAAACACCAAAAGGGGTTCCCGCCCAAAAATGGGTTAATTATGCTTCTTTGTCTTGGCGTGATGTTGGTTAAGGTTTCGTAATGCAAGGCATCATGAGAATACTATTAATAGACATGTTCTGATTGCAGAATGTGTTAAAGGGGCATTCCACTCATTTTCAACAATTTACTATGTCATTAATATACCTTAGAGCTGTTGTGTGGAAATAATAAAATAGTCCCCCCCCATTCCTAGAACTAGAGGTCTGAAAAAAATCATTAACATGGTGAAACACATCTTGATGATGTCATCAAGATGTGTTTCACCATGTTAATGATTTGACTTACATACTTACAGTTCTAGGAAACACAGAATGGGGGGACTTTTTATTATTTCCACACAACAGCTCTAAGGTATATTAATGACATAGTAAAATGTTGAAAATGGGTGGTTTTCCCCTTTAAGTCTGCTTAGTAGAGTATGTCAACTTCTGAATAAAGTACAGCTCCATTATGGTACAATACATGCAATTCTTTTGCAAAAGGAAATGTCTTGCAATTGTACATTTGTGAATATTCGCAAAAAACAGTCGCATGAGGAGGAGGATAAGGAAAACAGAAACCGATCTTACCTGTTCAGCTCCCACCATGCTGATAGGCTTACATCTAAACAGGTGGTTGATGAATTTAGGAATGAAGGAGCTAGTGGGAGGGACAGAAAGAGAGAAATCACAACTATATCAGCGTCAGTCGTTCTTCGATTTTTCAAAAATAGCAGACTTACAAGCTCATAGCGCGCCACTCGGTGGCGCGCTATGAGCTTGTAGATCTGCTATTTTTCAATAGCTAAAACATAACATAATGCTAACACCTGCAAATGTTCACAGTGTATGCGAGTGTGTTTGTAGTTTGTATTAGGCCTAGATAGATTAACCCATTTTGACCTGAGATCAGATTCTAAAAAAGTCTTCTATATCCTGACAGTTTTCTGAAAAAGCTATGTTTCTATGTCAGTCGTTCTTCGATTTTGAATTTTTTTTGCAGACCTACAAGCTCGTAGCGCGCCACTCGGTGGCGCGCTATGAGCTTGTAGGTCTGCTATTTTTCAATAGCTAAAGCATAACATAATGCTAACACCAAAAGGGGTTCCCGCCCAAAATGGGTTAACCAATATACCAGAATTTCGTTATCAGAATATTGTGATATACATTATATATATACAGTCCCCCTCATTCTTTGCATCATTTTACTACAACGCAAAGACCAGTATCCACTATCCACATTTTACTAATGACCATTTATCAAAATCTTGTAAATACTGCAACGTGTAGCACCCTGAGCTGGAGTCGAACCCTGATCTCCGACTCGGTAGACGAGGCAAGCACCAAGCCGCGCCAACTGCTCCTCCATGTGAGCTAGCTCTCTTGGCGCGGCTTGTTGCTTGCCTTGTCTACCGAGTTGAGAGATCGGGGGTTCGACTCCAGCTCACGGTGCTAAACATTACAATACGTTCCGAAAGCACCAATGGTCTAGCCTGGGGTCCACCTATGCTTTCTATGGCATAGGCAGCTCCCGGCAGGATCCGCCGGGAGAATCTAGACGCAGCTGCGCGATATGGGACTAATTAATTAGAGCGACAGAGAGAGAGAGGAGTGTGTGTACATGTGTGCGTCAATTTAACAAAGGTGCAGACGATCAGAAATCAGCAGAGAGTGATCAACGTTTGCGCTACTCTATGCCGAATTGAAGTGGACTCAGTCCCAGACTTTTTTTTTTCTCCCTGGAAATAAAAACGTCTGGGTTTCCGAGGCTACCAATGGTCTAATCCAGGGGTGCCCAAAAGGCAGATGGCGATCTACCAGTAGATCACAAAGGCTGTGCACTGCAGGTGCAGCCTGGCTAAAGCCAGACGCCAATCAGCCGTGATTTGAGTCTGGCTCATTAGCCAGACTAGTGCAGGTAGATAGACCACATGACATGACTGACTGACATCAGGAAAAGCCTGTCAGCTCACTTCACAGTTTACATTCCAAAAAACAAAACAAAACGGAATGTCAAAATATCCACCGCGGGGTCTGAGACCAGAGCCATTGAGTAATGGTTGAGACAAAAGCTGTGAAAGGTCCTGAAAGATACATAACATCAGTCTTACCCAATACCCAATCTTTCTGTTTTATGAACACAAGGCTGCCGTACTTTATACCTCATACTGTAAATGCTTAGTATGAGGTATAAAGTACCTTGTAGGTCATGTCTTGATTTTGATTTTACAATTTTAAAGGCGCTAGGAAATACAATTTGCAACAGGCCAGTGTTGTTTTTGGCAGCACATTTTGATTTTAGTTTTAGTCATAGTCTCTTGAATAGGTTTCACTTAGTTTTAGTCACATTTTAGTCAGCCTGGAATGTTTTAGTCATTTAGTGCAACACAGTGAGCTTGTGGATCTGCTATTCATGTGCCACACCGTCGTATGACAAAGCAGAACATTTAGTGGATTAAATGGTTATCACAAACTCCTGATGTAATATGTGTGTGTGTGTGTGTGTGTGTGTGTGTGTGTGCGTGTGTGTGCATGCGTGCGTGTGCGTGCGTGCGCTCGTACTTTGTAAATTTGATGCAGAACTGAGTGAAGTATTTCCGCGTGGAGGCCAGGTTGTCCCTGATGATGGGCACGTTCTGCTTGATGTGCATGATGACCGACGTGACGTATGGACTCTGGTCGCCCACGTGTTCCACACTCTGCCACGGCATCTGGAGGCACACAGGAACCAAGAACAAACGTTAACACACACTCGCCTTTGGAACCTCAAGGTTTTGGGTATAGTTTGATCCCGGGGCATCGAAAAACTCAGCTCATGAGTTAAGCAGTAAACACTAAAGCCACTAATTTCAATACTCAAAATCTCGGGCCACTTGCTCACTCACACTCTGGCCACTCCAGCATGGCAGTGTTACAGTGAAATTGGTGACCTGCTGAAATGTCTGAAGGAGGAAAACGATATGCACATCCCAGTTTCCGAATGTGTGTGTGTGTGTGTGTGTGTGTTAGGACTAATAGAAATATCTGATGGCAACTGATATCACCTAATCATGTTGAGATAATCACCTACAAAACCCATCCATTCCTTTGACCCATGAGAGCACTGAGAGATGACAGCATTTAACACCCCGAACGCCTAATAAATATTTTCACGATTTTTCTAAAATAGCAGACCTACACTCGGTGGCGCGCTATGAGCTTGTAGATCTACTATTTTTCAATAGCTAAATTACAACATAATGTTTAAAACACCAAAAGGGGTTCCCGCCCAAAATGGGTTAACCATTAAATCATAGCGCCTGGCGATTTATAGCAGTGGAGCACTCTTACCGACGGACCGGATGTTATCCCGGATGTGGCTGAAGCAGCTAGATGTAGCCAAAACACTCTAGAGGCGATCGACAACAACGGGAGGTATGATTAATTCTACCGCGACTAGCGACGGGACCGCGGTGGGCAGTCTAACACAGGATCTTTGCTTAGAATTGGACAGAATGATTTAGATCAGGAGTTATTAACGTTTTAAGATTTTCGGTCTCGTCGGCTAAACAGGGGGGGAACATTTTCGATGACGTCCCACCGTTGTGCAACATCGAATGTTGCGCAACAGACGCTCCCAGCCTGTAGAGCGATGCGATCGGTTTTGATATCAATAATATCTGTCCTTTTGATCAAATCTCTGTCCTGGGTGCTGGGTGTTACTAATTGAAAGGGCGGAGAACTTCGTCCTGTGCGCTCAGGGTGGGAGCTCAGTGGAGCTCTAGGACCTACAGAACATGAACTGAGCGACCGGATTGATGTCCAAAGGGGAGCTCAATGCTTCTCACAACCATTACTTAACATCTTTTCGGGGCAGCGGTGGCCTAAGGGTTAGGGAGGAGCGCCCTTGTTGCTGGTTTGATTCCCCGGACGGGCAGGAAAAATCTGGGTCGGGACGTGATTGGTCATCACTCCCCCAACACCGCTGAAGTGTCCTTGAGCAAGGCACTGAACCCCCAACTGCTCCAGTAGAGCTGCTTAGTGGCCAACAGTATAAGACTGTGGTTGTACTGGTCAGCTCCCAGGTTTTAATGTGTGTGTCTGTCTGTGTGTTTCAGCTACTACCTTGGGTAAATAAAAGGGAAAATAATAATCTTTGTAGGCAGACATACTGTACTGTCACCATCTAGCTTGTATTCCAATTACTGGCAACATTTACCAGACCCATAATGTTGAAATGGTTTGGAACAAGGATTTGTATGTGTGTGCATTGTTTGTCCTACCTTGCTCATAGCCGTGAGAGCCGGGTCGCAAGCAGCGTCCAGATCTTGAACCAGTAGCTGGATACTGTTGGAGATCACACTGAAAGCAAGAAGATGAACATCCAGTGCAGACGTTTACTACAAGACTACAGGTTTTCATAGTGTGTTAAAACCCATTTTGACCTGAGATCAGATTCTAAAAATGTCTTCTACATCCTGACAGTTTTCTGAAAAAGCTATATTCAGTCGTTCTTCGATTTTTGAAAAATAGCAGACCTACAAGCTCGTAGCGTGCCACTCGGTGGCGCGCTATGAGCTTGTAGATCTGCTATTTTTCAATAGCTAAAGCATAACATAATGCTAACACCAAAAGGGGTTCCCGTCCAAAATGGGTTAACCCTTCAGCCAGAGAGTAGGAGAGCAGCGACATGCGTTGATCTCGCCGCAAAGCGGGTGCTTTTCCTATGGGCTATAGTTCCAAACATTGCTCCTATGGCTCAGTGGCTGGAACTATCCCATTGAGATAGAACGAGCACTTCCGCATTCCATTGGTTACAATGGGAGTCAACACTCCCACTCTCTTATTATATTACTCTGCCTTCAGCCAAAGCGGGCAAAGTTCAGGAAAACCAGTGAACTATACTGTGTGTATATAAACTGAAAACCAGTGAACTATACTGTGTGTATATAAACTGAAAACCAGTGAACTATACTGTGTGTATATAAACTGAAAACCAGTGAACTATACTGTGTGTATATAAACTGAAAACCAGTGAACTATACTGTGTGTATATAAACTGAAAACCAGTGAACTATACTGTGTGTATATAAACTGAAAACCAGTGAACTATACTGTGTGTATATAAACTGCTGGCACTTTTTTTTTTAGAGAACAGGGTGATTGAACCACTTTCTACCTAGTATGTAATTACTACTAATTAGTAATTACATTATGTTCAAAATTAGATCACAACTAGATTCAATATTTCCACAATTTTCATATCATCAAAGTAAAATAAAATAGAGCTTAACGCTGAAAAATGTAATGACATTACAAATATATATATATTATTATTCAGGCAGCAATGTGTAAAACGCTCCCAAAAAATGTAGTCTCTGTGACACATCTAGGGGCCGCAATCTGCATTCAAAGGTGTTCCTAGAAGCTTTGTCATTGGTCGATTTGCCTGTCTACTTCCTGATTGGTTAGTCATTGCGACCGGGTTTTTTTCCGACCAATGACAAAGCTTCCAGGAACACCTTTGAATGCAGATTGCGGCCCCTAGATGTGTCACAGAGACTACATTTTTTGGGGAGCGTTCTACCCATTGCTGGTTGTCTGAATATTAAAAAAAAGTAATTACATTTTTGACATACTATTGCTTATAGCAGCTTTAATGGTGATAAATGCATGGGTGATTTTCCTTTTGGTATTTAATGGAGTGTGTCTTACGTGCTGAATGTGTCCATCTCTCCTGTGAGATTGATTCTCTCCACCAGGACTTTGTCTACCTTCTCTCTCAGCTTCTCCTCCAGCTAAGAAACACATACACACATACATGATATTAGGTTAAAATTAAGAAACACATACACACAAATATTATCACACATATGATATTAGGTTCATTTTCTTATGGAATACTTGAGAAAACACTGATAAATGGTAAATGGTGCATTTATATAGCACATAGATTGTGCATTACATTCACCCATTCATACACCGATTGCGGCGGAAGCCATGCAAGGTACCAACCAGCACATCGGGAGCAATGTGGGGTTCAGTGTCTTGCCCAAGGACACTTCGACATGTAGACAGGAGGAGCCGGGAT